>NC_068944.1:10012500-10317500 GCF_026419915.1 Harpia harpyja
AATTAGGGATCAAAGTGAAAAATGAATACACTCCATACCCTGAGCTCCCAAGGAGGAGCTGCTGCAAAGGTAGCTAATGCAGTTGCTGACCTAAGTGAAGTGATTTTACCTCTGTTTACAGATATGATGAGACTGATGCTGGAACAGCGTGTACAGTTCCCGTGGAAGTGTTTTTCAAATAATGTTAGAAATTGGAAAGGGTGAGGAAAGAAGCTAAAAAAATACTTGCAGGCTGAAGAAACTGCCTTGCACAGAAAACAGAATTAGGTGACTTGAGTAAAGTACTTTCATGGGAAAGATGGGTGCTGAATTATTTTAACGTGAAACGTAGCAAGCACTTAGAAAGTGAAGCTGAAGCCAGATACATCCAAATAAGAAATAAGGCATTAATCTGTAACATCGTGAGCATTTAAACACTGGGGCAAGCTACGAAGGATTTAATGAATCCTCTTGTCTTGAAATCACTGTTAGATGCCTTTCTGTAATCTACACTTTAACAGAAGTTATGCTTAAATTAAATACAAGCAGTTGGGCTGAATGCAGGCATACTCAGGAAACAAAATTTGGTAGCTTTGGTAGCTATAGGAGGTCAAGTTACATTATCCAATGATCTCTCCTTTCATTAAATTTTATGAATCATTTCCTGCCCGAATGTGATCACATACCACGCATTCATTGTCTGAACTACATAAAAGGGCTGTGCAGACCACAGCTTCGATGCTGTGCAGGTTTCAAAGGGGCAGCCTGGGAATAAGGAAGTTGTGTTCTCATCCCTGCTGCACTGCAGAACCGCGGCGCAGCTTCACGGGCAGAGGAAGAAAGGGATGGTGCTGGAGTATAGCTTGGGGTTTCGGAGGATTATGTGTTGCTTCCACCTTGGGAGGCAGTGGCTCTGGAAAAAGACTTCCACTCGCAACGGCTAACCAACAGAATAGGAATCCACCTGCCTGCTGTCACTAAATTAATTGTGATTAGCACGTTTCTGCCAAATGCTTTGCTTCTGATGAACGGTCGTGTTTTAGGAGAAAATGTGATAATGGCTTTGGACATACTATCTTTGCAAATAGCATGCAATACTGTGTCCAGAAGCAGCCACACTTCAAGAGAAACCAGAGCAAAGAGTCACAAAAATTATTAAAGGTTGAGAAAACGAGCCCCACAGTCAAGAGTCCAGGAGCACAAACTGTTTGGGTTATCATGAAGAACAGCAACAGAGAACTTCCTCACAATAAGTAACTACATTATGTAAGAAACAAACATTTCGTGACAGAGATCAAGCTAATTCTAACAAGATCCAATTTGCAGAATTTGAGGCTAATTAAATTCAAACTACAAATAAATGAGGATAACCTATTAAAATAATTTACCCAGGACTGTAGAGGACTCTCCATCACTGAGCATTTTTTTAAATCGAGATTCTTTTTCTTAAGAAAACTGTCAGACCTGTGTGATGAAGAATTTTTTTAAGGATGTCCGATGGTCCATGTTATACATGAGATCAAAACAAGACCACAGTGGCTCTTTCTGGCCCTAAAATTCACTTTTCTGCCTCAATTTTCTCTCCGGTGAAAAAGGAAGAAGGTTAATTCACAAACCCAAGGAGCTGTTAGAAATGTTAATGGACTCATGAAAAGGTATATAACGCTTGACTTACAGAGGATGTTCTGCAAGTACTGGGGATCACACGCTGGGCTTACAACACAGCTAAGGTTGTCTGACATGGCATATATAAAATCTCTCTTTAAGTTCCTTTAAAGAAAATACGTACAAATTCGGCTACATTTGGAGCTTCTGAAAAAAAATCCAGTTTGCGTGTGCTCGGGAGACTTGTAGTCTGACAGTTATCTATAGTTACTGCCCGAGCTGAGCACACGTCATCCCCTTCGTTCCTCCTACAGGCATCTGCACTATACATATGCATCCCCATGCGCTTTACATGCCTCCCCTCGGAGCAGCGAAGGCAGAGCCAGACTTTCCCTCTCGCTGTTCCTCCCCATCCTGGTGTGCTCTCCCTGCTCCAGCCGCTGCCACCCAGAAACGAGGGACTCCAAATATAAGGCACAGGAATAAGGAGTTGGCTGTGGGAAGGACTGGGAGGCAGACTGAGACGAGGCGGGAGGGGGACAGAAGGAGAATCCTTGTAGTCCTGACCCTCAGCATCCCTCTGTCACCAGGCAGGACCCCTAAGACCTGCAGGCAGATGCTGTGCTTCATCACACTCCAGAAAGGGACCACTGGGGAGCACTGCTTTCGAATTATCATTAGGACTTCCAAGGCTCCTTTGCCATCGCTGCCTGCATTACGGGAAGAAGTCTGAGCGGACAGAGCTAGACCCCTGCCCCACTCAGAGAGCCCCGGGAAGGAATCGGGGCTGTGCAGGGGCTGTAGGAATGAGGGCTGCGTGATGCAAGGCACGCAACTACAGCCAGTGACGTCAGAGGCATCAACCCTCGTTTTCTGGGAGCCTTGGTCCGATTTCTAAAAGGGATGAGCGTTCAGTGCCACTGCTGAAGGCGCCCAGAACTGCGCTCTGAAAGAACGTACACCAAAGGCTGCGTCTTCTGAAAAATCACCTCCTGAGTGCCTGGCATTGAGAAAATGAGAATATATCTTTCAGATTTATCTCTACTAATAAGACCATATGTCTCAGCGGTATAATAAAGATTAATTCAGCGGTGGTTTTGATGTACTTAGATATTAGAGTCACAATTATCACAGAACAGTCTGTGACAAAATTAATAGCAATGTGTTTGCACGGGATTTGAACAGTGCGTAGTATGGAGCTGGGACCACAAGGTGAATGAGGATAATAAAAAAGAAATATGCAATTTCTATTTTTAGTATGAGATTAAGTTTAGTGCCTGTCCACCTAGGTGAGGAATTCACATTTCAACTTTAACTCCCGGGTTTCCTAATTTGCAAGTGCTTGACTTTGGAGCATGGCAGCCCTTTGCTACAGGGAGGCTATGGAGCTACACTCTTCAGGAATCTCTAGCAGAACAATAATTTCAATCACTATTCTTCCCTCACAAACAAGTTCATTTGGGGACTAAATTATCTCATCAGCCCTCCTTTCTTTATTTGTTTATATAAGAAAGCCTGAAATTAAGTTCAAGGAGACTTTTTTTGAGCTTTGAGGATGTAAATAACTAACTTTTTAAAAAAGCTTAGATGCAGGGTTGGTTTTTTTTAAGTGATGTTTTAAAAATTAAGCTGTTTTTAGAACTAACATGTGCACTGTGTCACTTCAGGAAGGACACAGACCATAGCACATATAAAAACACACAAAAAAATCAGATTGGGCATATGTCTGGTACAATCCTTTACAGTTAGCAGAGTGGCATCTCTTTCTACCAGGTCTGACTTTGGTGCTCTGTTGCCTTTGCCACAGACCATCTGAGAATACGGGGTTGCCACAGCAGCTGGACTACTCTTTCCATAGTAAGGTGTGAGCAGTGATGAAAAGTTTTGCTACAGCTGGGGCGTTTAAGATTTTGTCTGAACCATATGGATTATTTGATGATTAACAAGACATCCAATCTCATATTGCAATCTTGCCCTCAGTAGGGATATTAGTGTATCATGTTTCACCTTCAAACTCTCAGGAACATAATATCTTTGAGATCTCTGTCCCTCTGTTATGTTTGCTGGAACCTGACTAACAGGTCAAAAGAAGTAACTTCTGGAGACTGAAAAGCAGATGCTGTGAAAGCATAAGTATCACTTCCATAGAAAATTTGGCTAAAAACAGTAAGATAGGTCAATGAAATATTTCTGCCATGAATGTGTAGTGTAGCAGGGCCTTAGTGCAGCTGTCTTCAACCAACAGCTAGTTCAGGTTCTGGGAGCAGCTTTATGCTGGCAACACAGAGCTCAGTACAAGCTAACAACTCAAGTATATTTATCAAGCATATATATAACTTTTCAGATAGGTTCTGCCCAGATTTAGCTCTGTGCTGTCATGATAAGGCTGCTAGAGCTAGTTAGTGCATCAAGTTTGTCTAGTTCATTAGCTTGTCTACACTACTCCGCAATTGTAAGTGAGGGATAAATGCCCTTAGATAACAGCATCACTTTGAATGGGTTGTGTCACTTTTTCACAAGACACAATGTGGCCCTGCGTTGGCTGCTTTTTGGGTTGTTTTATCCTCATGCCCTGCTCCCCTGTTCCACCATAAGGTGGTACATGTTCCAGCACCCATACACCACCGTGATGGGGTGAACTAGACATGTCACTCGGAGTCGCAGAACTAGCCACACGTTGCAAATGCAACTATGAACGACGAAGCTATGCTGGTCCTCCAAACCCTCTTGTTCACCAGCATTCCTGGTGTTACTCTCCCAGTCACCCATGTTTTAATACTTTGCTTGTCATTTCATCAGACTTTGATTGTCTGGAGTTTGGGGTTCTCTTTGAAATACCAGAATGATCTTTGATAAGACTATTTATCATCCCGCATCCACCAGGCCAAACTAGAGGTGTGGTGCAATTTTGGAGCAAACGCTAACAGCATGATGAGAAACCCTGAGTTATACAAAGGGAGGCTACAGATAGATTAGATGATTGAACAGATGAGACAGAAAGAGACAAACATTAGGAACCATTTTTAGGAGTTTTCTACTGTAAAGCCAAAATGGAACTAATTTAAATGGAATTTTTATCAGGAAAGGATTACTTATCAAAATCAGGGAGACTCTGCACAGTAGCCAGTAAGCTGGTGATCCCCTCCTGTGAGTGGAACAAGATCCAATTCCAAGTCTTTCCAAAAAGTCTGCCATACATCATAACCGTACTCTCATTTCCCTGATTCCTCTCTTCTTTTTCCACAAAAGGCTTCTTAAAAGGTTTTAGTTGCACTCCAGTGCAGAATACGAGTCAAAATGTGACAGCTCATATATTTTGTGTATCTATTTTTTCATATATATATATTTCATTTTATATATATCATATATTTGTATATTTCTGTATCACTAGAGACAGTGTGGAAAAAGAAAAAAGTGGCTCTCTGTGGCTTAGAGACACAGCCTGTCCTCAGAGGAGCCTCTGTGACACCAGGAGAACACAGCAGAGTGTTTTCCCCAAGAAAAGAAGCAAAAGAGGGCTGGATCCAAGGCCAACAAAATGGGGACTGACATCTTTATTATTATAAAAGTTATTTTGAAATGTGTGTGTAGGAGTAGGAGAGCAGGGACAAAAATTACTTATAAACCTAGATGTAACATCAGCTTGTTGGGAAGATGCAATCCAATTCTTCTCCTGGCTTTGCTCTTCTGTGTTCCTCCTCCTCAGTCATTCAGTGGAAGAAAAGGAGAAGCAGAGGGTGAAATGCCAAGAGCCCCATAACAGAGGTTCAGCAGAGCTTAAATATATGAAGATCCACAGAAGAAAAGCCAAAAACTTTCAGGGGAAAAAAGAAGGTGTTTTTCTCAAAGTTTGAGATGGAAAAAAGGAATGCAGAGAAAAATTGAAATTAAACACGAAATATTTTCTCCTAGAACCGAGCAAGTTATGTTAGCTTGATGCTTAAATTGACCTTGTTATTATTGTTATTGCTGCAATTCAGTCTTTTAAAATGTTTTTGCTACCGGTGTAAGAAACAGTGCAGCATTTGAAAGAAGCAGGTCACAGTTTAGAAACACACACCGAGAGCCAGGCTGGCATGCGAGTTATCAAGATTTTGCTCAGTTCGTGCAAGGCTTTGGTTTAATGAAGTACATGAAAATCAGAATGAAAACTCAAAAGTTCCTGTTCTTTCAGATACAGAATCTGAAGACAAAAGTAAAATTAAACCTGATGTAGCTATTATTTTTGAGATTATAAAAGTGGCTAAACAAGTTATACTGGTTGAAAGGCTGGCTAGTTTTGTCTGCTATGCTGACAAGGCACTACTTCAGCACCTTGGTTTGGATCCGTACTCAAATTTACCACAGGTCCTTAACTATGGATGTATAAGTATAGGATTTCTTCTCCAGGAACACGAATTTCTCCTTTGTAAGCAGTATAACGTATCTATTCCCATTCTGTTTCTGAGATCTATGGACATAGCTACCTTTTTTTGTTTGTTATTTGACAATTTTTGGCACTTGCTATTGTAAATACTTTTACTGTTTTAGAAACACGTGTCCAGAGGAAAGAATATGCTTAAATACATTTGCAAGTTGTCTGCAGTACTATTTATAGTAATTATACTAATACTATTTATATCTGTTACTACCCCAAAGTAATCAATATATACAAATTTATTCTCGTTAATAACCCCAGCAGTAGTATTTTCCATGTGCTCATTAAATTCTTCATCATATACTTTTAGATCTTTTAAAAAGAACTAAATTTAATTTCCATAAACAAGTAATGACTGCAAGTATTTCACTTTATGTAATTAGGGCAAGAGGTGGGGGAAAATTTAACCTCTTGTCTTTAAAACTTCCAGAATCTTTTTTAGTCTCTAAAATAAAAAAAACAAATGTTTTATGGATACATCCTACCACAATATAATTTGTCATAAAGCATTTGCTACTATCCAAAACCACCTGACACTAATAAAGCAGCTAGTTTAACATTTACTGATTCTCATCCGCTCCTGAAAAGCAATAAACAGGAATTTTTCAAGGTGCAAAAATCTTAGGGCATCTCCCCAATTGCAGGATAGGGGAGAGCTCTTTTTTCTGCTTTTATAGGATGCCTTCCCTCCCCAGTCCCTGAACACCCATCTAACCCAAGACAGAAAGATTTTGTTAATCATTACATCTTTGCAAATGGGGCTGAAAGGACCCTCAAGAGATCATACAGAACATCCTTCCCTGCTTCATACAGAAACAGCTGTACCAAAACCATTCAGAGGTTTCAGATCGGAGAAATGGCTTGTGAGCATGAAAGCCTTGTCTGTTTTTTCTAGCTAAATCAATTGATATAATAAAAAAGCGCCACATCTTTCTAATCTTTTACATGCTTAGGCCATCATAGCTGTAACAACACAGCTGTTAAACCACTCCCAAAAGCTGCTTATACTGAAGAAGTATAGTTTCTATGAGTACCCCAGAGATTTTATTCCAGCATTTAACTATTACTAAAATCACAATTTTTTTCCGAACCATCTCAACCTAAATTTTCCTTATTGCAAAGTAAGATCATAGTTTCTTGCCCTAGCTGACATGAACTTAAACAACAGTTTAAGTTCAACTGACTTTGCAGCTGACCCTGTATTTCTAAAGATTTAAAACTTTTTTCCCTTTACTATTCCCATCTCTAAACTAAACAATTATTTTAATCTTTTCTTATAGGTGATGTTTTCTAGCTATCTGATCATTCCTGTTGCTCTCCTCTGGACACTTAATTTGGTCTGCATTTTTTCTCAAGTACCCTGCTCCCAAATGAGCGCAATACGCCAGCTAAGGACCCACCCGGGCTGAGTAGGACGAAAAGATTATTCATATATCTTAGCAAAAACATTCCTATTTTTACACACCATTTTCACAACAGTGCAACACTACTGACTCATGTTTAGTTTGTGATCTACCAAATTCCCACATCCTTTTCTTCTTAGCTCATGTTGCCTAGCCAGCCATTCCCCATGCTGTATTTGAGTATATGATTTATTGCTGACTGAAGATAAACCTTTGCACAAAACCTTACAGACTCGCATCCTGCTTGGTTTTCTGGAGGTTGTGACTGTCAAAAATCACTCTGAATTTGACTCTCATCTTCCAGGGTGCCTGAAACCTGTTTCAGCTTGGTGACATCTGCAGGCTGAATGCCCACATGCTCTGACCTGTCATTGGAGCCATTCATGAAACAGGGAACAGCTCTGACAGACCCCTGTGGGGTCCCAACCTGAATGACAGTCTTCTCAATATACCCCTCCAAAATCTCTAGTACCTGTATTCTTTGCCCACGCAACCGCCTCAGCAAATTTTGCCTCTCTAGAAATGGCCCGAAACAAGAATAAAACACCGTGTTTGTGGAAGGATTCCTCATCTGAGGACGGGGAGAGGAAGACTCGAACTGACAAGTGCACTAGGAGTTCTCAGACATCAGAAAAACATATGTTGGAGAAGCAAATCCCTGTGAAAGACAATGAGGCCAAGAAGAGCCCGCTTTCCAGACAATGCTGCCGTGACCGCGAGGTCAGAGCATAATATTTGGAGTTTCAGCAAAGGAAAATGTTCGAGAGGCCACTCAGCATCACGACTCCCAGCGATCAGTATACTACCAAATGTAGCAAACAGCTCCTGGAAAAGCGAGACAATGACCCCAAACCTGCCACGTATTCAACTTCACTCTGCCTCAGCTCCATCCGCTCAGGAAGAAATCCACTAATGGTGGATTTTTGCAGTCCTAATGAGTGACAAAACTTGATTTTATGTTAGCACATGCTTTCAGCAAGCTAAACCTACTGAAACCACCACCATTTAGCATCAATATAAACAAAACTTGAGTAAAGAATAAATACTTAATATATTTAATGCATGCACGGATATTGCTGTTGAATACAGAGCAATAGCTCTGGTGCACCAGGCACCACTGCAGTCAGAGGACAGGTCAAATACATGATTGCAAACAACATGTTTTGCTGCTCCAGCTTAACAGACTGCATCATGCAAATTATTTATTCATTGTCTGCAGATGCAGCCTTGATTCAAAACCGTAGACAGTATGGTCCAGCCCAAAGCAGTCTCATCATGCGACAAGTACCTGGGTACAGACTAAATGTTTTGCTCATAGATGCTCATATTAAAAGTGTTCCACTGACAGGCTGCTAAGCACTGCCATCTTGCACAATTTTATACCACCATCCTGCACTTGCCCTGCTGCTGCATGCCAGAAAGCACCTATCAGAGGGAAAGGACAAGATCCAGAATAAGGTTTCAAAATCAAAGGTAAAAGAGATACACTGGGTTTCTTGTGATTGTAGCTGCACGCCTGTGTACCTGAGGATTGCACTCGAGTGAACAGATCCTACTTTGTCTACACTGAAATGGTTGTATCACACACTGGCACTAGGGACCGCGGGGGTTCAATAAGTATTTGGGGTGCATTTAGTTGGCATTACGATGGCTTCATTTTGTCCACCTCACCTGTGCAATCCTGTAAGTCCATCCATTCAAGTTCTGCAGTTACCCACGTCATATTTGTTAAGTTGACAACAGCACACAACGCAGCCACAACTGCTATAGAAACCTCAAAGATCACGACTCTGAAGGTAAGTTGAACTAAATCCAGAATAAGTGTCAGCAGCTCTGTGGGAGCTCTGGACCGACAGAGACATACTCCTAAAGCATTTCCGTCTCAGGATGTTCAGCTGGTCCCTAATTCTCAGTCAAATTCCTTGCAAAGCACCTTGAAATTTTCATTCTTCGTGCAGACCCAGGAGCCTACATCAGGGTAATCTTCCTCTTAAAAAAAAGCATCCCCTTGGTACACTTAAGGCTGCATATTTGCTCCTGGGTCCATCTTCTTTGCTTTGACCTCAAAACGTTTGTAGAAATCCTGGTCTGCGTTTCCTAGTAGCGATTTGCATAGAGGGCCAACAATGAAACTGTTTCTCCCAGAGCAGCAGCTCTTGCTTCTGCTAACCAAGTATGGCCGGATTTACTTTTATATATATTAGCATATACCTCTGACATAAAACTGACCTTCTCCTACCAGCTGGTAGCTGACAGGAAATTAATTTCTGGGGCAAAGACAATTTTTTTGCTTTTCACATCTTGGTGCAGCCGTCCCCCATTCTGAGCACTGGCGAGCGCTGCACTGCTGCAAAGTCCTCCCGTCCTGCTTGCCACGGCCCTGCGGTGACGGCGACCACCGCCAGCAAGCCGTCACAAACGCAGCAGTTAGGCAGCAATTGTGTGGGAACATTCGCGTTGACAAATGTCCCGTTGCTTACCTCATGGCCGAAATGGTGACGTCTTCACTCTGCCTGGGCCAGGGAAGCGGGCAGGCGCTGCCTTCTGTCCAGGTAACCCCGTTCAAGTGGGAGCAGCCAGAGTCGAGCAAAATCGCACTTGTGCCGTTCAGGCAGATTGTGTTAGCAGTTGATGAATTGTGGTTATCTGAGCTATAGCTTATTCCTCATGGGTAAGCCAACTCAAATTGAAAACATCACCACTCTTCAGCAATGAGTTTGTGTGTGTGGACAGAGTCAAATTAGAAGCACTGTCTGAGTTAGGACTCCAGTTATTCCACAGTGAAGACAAGCCCATGTTATCCAAATTCACCCCCTTCCCGGGACTCGACTTTATTGGTTATTCAAACATTACTGTAAAAAAACCCTGGCTGACACTTCCTACCCAAACTTGGCAATTCCTTAAATTTTCCTCCAAAATCTGCTTTGTCCTAGCTGTCTCTGGGCACAAAGAGACACTCCCACATCCTTTACATTCCATTTGGGGCTAATTGAACTCACATGTCAGCATGAGTCAGCAGTAATTACCAGGAATATTAAGGAAAGATTTGGCACCAGACCTTGGTTATTCAACAGCAGAGTCCCCACGTTTAGTGGGGTCTGAGGTTGAATCGAACCCCTTAAAAACATGACAGCAAAAGCTGTACCAATTTCTCAGTCTAGTTCTACTACGTATGGGCAGTTCCTGATACCAAAATTGTCTTTGCTGTATTTTTAGGTATACCTACAAAAAGGCAAATCTAATGGAAAAATCATTTCTGACTACTAAATCCTCCACGGTAGAGTTTAAATCTTTTTATACGCTGAAACCGATGGATCAATATTAGACCAGCTGGCTGGTTTTTGTAAGCATCCGCACTGCAAACAGGGCCTAGCAATGCATTTCCTCCTTACGATTCCTGGGCAGAAATCTGAATCGATGGGAAGTTGAGGTAATAACGTACCTCCCCCCCCACGGCTCATTTGGAATCAAAATCTTGAAACCACGACAACCCGGTTTTTCCACATACGAGTGTTCATTCCCTGCCACTCTTCGCCAAAACAGTTCCCCTCAGTACACCTTCACCCTACGGACTGCGGAGACTCGTGCTCCCAGAGCTGAGGACTGGAGGTATTTACACACTAGCCCAACACAGCCCCTAGAAGCCCTAGTCCTCTCCTTGAGACCAGCGAACACCCGAATACACTTTTATGGTCAGCTACGGAAAAAAAATAGGTTGTCACAAACATATACACCGATGCAGAGACGCACTGGATGCGGCAGTGAAAATCAAAGACTGTCTCAGCCTGTGCTCAGGCAAGGGGTGCCGGCAGGAGCAACGGCGTTAAAGTTACTATCAAAACCTTAACTGGTAACTCTTTCTGGATCTTAATAGCTACAGTATTAGGTACTTTGTTTTTCAAGGAAATAAATTCTTCCTCTTGTTTGCAAATTAATCGAGTGTCTTACCAGTGAATTTGATCTTGTCAGTCATTAAGTCTCTCGCTTTACACGCAACGATTTAGTCTTAGCCCTGGATAATAACACTCTATGGTTCATAAAGGAGAACTGTTTTATTTTATCTACTGCAAACATATGTGCCTCAACATTCTTCTCAACAGACTACTTCTGAGCCCAACCAGATCATTCAGTTTTATTTAAATCCAGTCCCGGTTGTCTTTTTGAAACCTCCAACTACCAAACAACGTCAAGTATATTCTTGGGTTTTTCTCGTGGTTTTTGTTTCTTTTTTTTTTTCGGTCTTAAAAAGTCTATCTCCTAGAAACTCACTAAATGACGCACAAACATTGTTTGTGCCCGTCTTCAGAAAAAAAAAAAAAGTTTTTACATGATATAACTTGGTTTTATGCTGTTTGCGTTATTCTTTACTAAAGACATAAAACTATGGCTTCACCCGAAGACGTACAAAATTCTTGTTTACTAAACAAAGTAACGCAAAGTCAGAAAAAGCACCGGAGCCCGTACACCCGCTTCGCCCTTCCCTCACTGATTTTTCCCCCTTTGGTATGTCAAACTGAAACACAACACGAATTTTTAGCTCTGAAGTTATAAACCGCTGAAAATGAAGATTTTCGGGGGAAGTCCTGACTGACCCCAAAGCATACCCACCCCGTTCTACGCCAAGCGAGCGCACTTGGGGCTCAAAAGAGGCGACGTGAAACTTTATTTCACTCGCTTCCCCCCAAAAAAGGTCTCCCGAGGCATCAGTGGAAAGGATGGGTGATGCCAGATGTGACCAAGGTACCACGGCAGAGCCCTCCGCACGCCCCCCCACACACACACCCCCCCACCCCCGGTTTCAGCCCTCGGGACAGCACCCCGGGCATCACCCACCCGGGGTCCAGCGGGCACCCGGCACCTCCCGGCTGCTTTCGCGTGGGAGCTGCGGACCGTCCCCGGCGCCCGGCTGGAAGAAGCGGGGCGCGTCCTGCGCGGCTGCGGTCCCACCGCCGCCGAAACGGCCGGGGGGAGCACCGACACCCCGGCGGGGGGGGGGGTTAGGGGGCGAGGTGGCCGGAGCCGACGGTCCCCCGGTCCCCCCGCAAAGCTGGGGCTGAAGCCTCGCCTGCCCACCGCGAGCTCTCGGGATGCAACGACTTACCCCACGGTCCCCGCCACGACCCGGGTGGTGGTGGGGGGGGGAGGGGGGGGGGGTGGTGTGCAAAGTTTCTCCGGGCGAGGAGCAGCCCCCGGCCCGCGGCGCAGAGCGGGGCTGCCGAGGTTCGGCGGCGGTGCCGGGGCGGAGGTACGGGAGCGGGCGGCGGGAGAGGGACGGAGGGCGCCAGGGGGGGGTGGGGGGGGGTGGTTGGGGGGGGGAGGATGCTCGGCCGCCGCTTCCCCTCGTGATTCAGGTGGCGGGCTGGCGGCCGAGTGACAGGGCGAGCCGCCGGCTCCCCGCTCGCACGCGATCCCCGGCCCGCCGCCGCCGCCGCCGCCGCCGCCGCCGCCGCCGCCGTCACCCCCCCTCCCGCCGCCGGCAGAGGGCGCTGCGGCGGCGCGGCGGCACCGGCGGACGGGGGCGGGAGGCGGCGGCGGGGACGAGGACACCGGGCGCCGCAGCCTTAAGCCCGCGTCCCCGCCGGTGCTGCCCGACGCTCCGCCGCGGGATGGGGGAGACGAACCGGGGATCACCACCACCCCCCCTCCCTTCCGCGGTGCGGTGCACCTGCCCGCGCCGCCGCCGAGCCCGGCTTTCCCGAAAAGTTGAAAGGGAAAAAGTACCGTGCGGGTCCTTCCCCGACTCAGGGATGTCTGGAGCGGCCTCAACGCACCCCCCCGTCCTCGTCCCCGGCATCGGTGCCTCCGGAGGGGGCTTCCCTCTGCCCCTCTGCCCGCCGCGGTCTCTGCCCGGTGCGGGTTCGTCGCCTTCCGTGGCAGAAGTACATCTCCCTCTCTCTGCGTACCGGCACCTCCAGCGCAGCACCGTATTTATCAGGTATTTACCAGCTTCACCAGGAAGCTGAGTAATAGCGGGGATTGATTTTTTTTTTTTTTTTTAACTAGCAGGGGTTTGGGTTTTTTTCCCCAAAACGTTTTGCCGATGGATTTCTGGTTTGTACTGGGAGTGGCAGGTGATCCCAGTCAAGCAGCAAGGCCTTTTGCGAATGGTGTTAGATGCTGATGTTTGATAAGTACCTAAAGCGGCTCTTGCGCGGGAGGCTTCAGGACAGGACAGCCAAAACCAGAGCAGGCTGATGCTGGAAGTCCAAGGTTAACAAGTGAAAAACAATCCTCTCCCTGGTGGGATGCCAGTCCTTAGCGAGGAGATCCAAACGTTGAACCCCCAGCAGACTTCTGGGACTGGTTGCTGTGGGGAGGAATCTCTACTGCTCCTCAGGCCTGGACTGCCGAGGTGTCCCCTCGGATGCAGATGCTGTGGCAGGTACCACCCTTCCTTCAGAGAGCAGCGTCCTGCACCGCCCGCCTTCACCCCAGCCACAGTGCTGGAGCTTCTCAGGCCCCCGCTGGCTGAGCTCTATGTCCAGGGGCAATCCTTTTGGGAAAGCCCGGTCATCAAGATACAGGTGGCAGGAATAATGTATAGGAAAGCAAAGAACTCCACGTTTGCTAATCATAGAATAGCTTGGGTTGGAAGAGACCTTTAAAGGTGTTTTGGGTTTGTGTGGCAGGGCTTTGGTAGCTGGGAAGGGGCTGCAGGGCCGGCTCCTGTGAGAAGCTGCTAGAAGCTTCCCCAGCTCCAAGTTGGACCTGCTGCTGGCCAAGGCCGAGCCCATCAGCGATGGTGGTAGCACCTGTGGGAGAACAGATTTAAGAAGGAGGAACCTGCAGCAGGGGAGGAGGTTGGAATGTGAGAGGAACCCCTCTGCAGATACCGAGGTCAGTGAAGGAGGAGGTGCTCCTGAGGAGGTTGATGCCCCCGCAGCCCATGGTGAGATGGCAGGCTGTCCCCCCCCCGGGCCCATGGAGGTGAGCAGGGGAGAAGATGCCCACCTGCAGCCCGTGGGAAGGACTCACCTTGGAGAAGTTGGTGGAGAACTGTCTCCTGCGGGAGGGACCCCCCGCTGAAGCAGGGGAAGAGTGAGGAGTCCTCCCCCTGAGGAGGAAGGAGCGGCAGAGACAACCTGTGAGGAACTGACCCCAACCCCCATTCCCCGTCCCCCTGCGCTGCTGGGGGGGAGGAGGGAGAGAAAATCGGGAGTGGAGTTGAGGCGGGAAGGAGGGAGCGGTGGGGGGAAGGTGTTCTAAGGTTAGGTTTTACTTCTCATTATCCTTGTTTTGGTTTGATTGGTAGTAAATTAAATTGATTTTGTTTCTTCCCCAAGTTGAGCCTGTCTTTTGCCCCTGACCATAAGCGGTGAGTGATCCCTCCCAGTCCTTGTCTCGACACACAAGCTTTTCTTTATATTTTCTCCTCCCCATCCTACCGGGGGTGGGGGAGGAGTGAGCGAGGTGCTTCATGGTGCTTTGTTACCAGCTGGGCTTAAACCACGACAAAAAGTCATCCAGTCCAACCCCCCCCTGCAATGAGCAGAGACATCTTCAACTAGATCAGGTTGCTCAGAGCCCCATCCAACCTTACCTCTAATGTTTCCAGGGATGGGGCACCTACCACCTCTCTGGGCAACCTGTTCCAGTGTTTCACCGCCCTCATCGTAAAAAATTTCTTCCTTATACCTAGTCTAAATGATCTAATAGATGTTTCGTCCATACAAAGCTTTACTCTCAGGTTGCTTGTGGTATGGATTGAATGAAAATGCACTGCCTGGGCATGAATGTACTGGGGAAGGAGTGGAGGGGAACAGGAGTGTTAGAGAGTGCCTGAGCCTTCCCTTCTCCCCTCTCGCCCCGGACAGCAGTGAGGAGGGTGGCACCAGCTCCGTGGTAGGTCTCTGTGGTTGCACTTGTGTGGCTTCCCAGCTTCCCCAGCAGTTCAGAGCTGTATCTCTCCGCAGTGCCCCACCACCTGACCTCACAATCACTATTAAGTCTTTGGCTTGACCGCTCTTGTTTTGCTTTCAGCAGGGAGACCTCACTTTGACAAATATACCCACATAATAAGCTTCCATCCCTCTTTTGCCCATGATCTTCAAGATGAGGGGAAGACCGGACCCCAGCCCTCCTGTCCTGCACATGAAGATGGAAGAGCCCAGCTCGCAGAAACACTATTGTTCCAGCAAAATAGAACCAGTCAGTGTTGTTGATTGCTCTGTTACATCTTCCCAGACAGAGCCTTGGCTATAAAAATAGATGCAATAATCCACATGGACAGTTGCAATTGTAAACGGCATTCAAAAAGCAAAAACGGAATTCATAGTTTGACACAGACATATCCCCAATCCGTCAGGATGTGACACATTGGCAACGTGTCTGTGCCAAACTATAAATGCCGTTATTTACTTTTCTTCTGAATGTTATTTATGATTGTAACCTTCACAGTAAATTAGTGTATCTATTTTATATTGGACATTTTCTGAGAGGCTTTGGTATTGTCTGCACTTATTATATTCACAGAATTGATGTAAGTTAGACCGACGTGGGCCACAATAAATCTTCAGGGACTATAGACTGTGCTTATGTTAGAAGGATTTGCCAGCATAACCCTACCAACAAAATCCTATCTGGCAGAGGCAAGGCCTATGTTTGGAAAGAGAAATCAAAGGCCATCAACACTGAATAGCTCTCCACTAGATGGAACAATGGTGCTTCTGCTGCCAGGCCATTGACAGGGAGTGATTTACCCAGAAGAGAATTGGGGAGGGGGGGGTGGAGCCCAGAAAGTGCTGGATAAGGGTGAGACAGTCATGGGACAGCTATTGTTCATCACTTCTCCTGGTGAACTCAATGCCACAGAGGAGAGCCGGGGAGCTAGGAGGTGTCTTGGTGTGTGAAGACACATCTGAGCTCATTGAGCAGGCATGAACCGGCTTGCATTTAGAAGCGGTGTCACCACGTGGTGTTCAGGTCACTCCACCAAATCTCGTAGTGAGTTCATTTGACTGGGAACGGGGCTGAGCCAGTGTATGTCCTGCTTGGAATTTGGACCCTTTTGCACCTGTCTGCATCGATACGTCTGAAGACAACGGTTCAGATGTTTTATGGGAGCTTATTCCATGTACAGCTGAGTGACCCAGCCTGCAGAGAGAATATTTGTGCTGTGTTCTCTTCAATCCTCTGGCTTTTAAATTTTGTTAAAAGTAATTACATTTGCCAGGCAAGAATTGTTTTTCATAATCTTATGCTGCTGACTGTTTATACTTATACCAGCTACGTGCAGATCTTTTTTATACAAGTTAGGCTTACTGAACAACTGCCAGATACTTCTGCTTTCCTTCTTGAATTTTAATTGCTTACTTGCCCAGCATCTATTTTTAAAATGGAACTGTAAATGGAACAGTAAGTTCCATCGCTCACCGTAGAGGCAGGGGGTCAGCGCCCTCCTTACTCCTCCTCCGCTCCCTCCTGCAGGGAATATAGAGGAATCGGGACCTGAGCTGTCAAAGCATTTAACCACGGGCATAAGCATTTAAGTTCAGGAATGCATCTAGACGCTTTGCAGGACTGGAAATAGAGTTCAGTATTTCGCAGGACTGAGACCAAGGTTATCAGGACATACTGATTTTGTATTAGCAGTGTGATCATCTATAGACTCACATGCACAAACGCACACATATACGTAGAGACACAGAAATGGCTGTAGTTGCAGTGCACATATAGAGTAGGAGGCTAGAGACCCGTGCAGTCTCAACTGTGTTGTGTGACCAGGAAAGCAGGTTCTGGATAGTGCTACTAGGTGGCTTATAGACCCTTCATCCACTTCTTAGTAAATCTGTGCCCACACGGGAGTTCAAAGCAGAAACTTTGAAATACAAGTCTGCTTCCTCCTCAAACTCTCTCCACTTGGTGGAAAATGCGTGTCCATTCAAAGGGCTGCTTTGAACACTGAACCTAGGCTGTCATCCACACCTTCATTTTCAAGACCACATGCCATCAATTTCTCACATAACCCCACTTCACTTCTGGAAAATAATTATAGACTTTAGTCTGCATCTGTCTTCTTATGGTCATCATTATTTCAAGCACCTACATACTCAGAACATCCATTTTCTCTCTAGCATTATAGCTTCTTGAATGTAACTGGCTTCTCAACTGTATCTTTTGCTCATTTTTTTAATATTTTCCATTATTTTTAGACTACTGGGAAGGGAGGTGATCGTGTGCAGGAAACTAGCAGGGAGCTGGAAGCATATAATTTTCTTCTTGATGCTTTAAATGACACACGCTATTTGAAAAAAGAGACAGACATTCTTAATATTCTCATAAACACAAGCATTTCCTCATGAAGCAACACTGGTTGCTTCTTATTCCTTCCATACTGCTTTTATAAACTCTTAAAGTACAAACTGATTGAAATACACTAGGTGTCCAGATTGCCAGAGCTAGCAATTTCAAATTACTTTCTTTTCTTTGAATAGAGTTTTTCAGAACTATCATATCCTATTTAAAGAAAAAAAAAAAAGTGTGTAAGATGTTTGGATAACATTCTTGTTAAACTGCAAGCAGTCTTCACTCTGGATTTAGCCCCTGATTTAATCAACTGTCCATAATAAATGTAGAAGAAGTCAAATTGCAGTTCAAAAGAGCATCTTGATGATTAGTTGTTTTTTTGTTTTGGTTTGGGTTTTTTAAATTTTCCAAGATGTGCTTAACTGGTATCGGGTAGCTCTCTAAACTTGCATTACTTCTAAGGGTTATCTCTATTAACCTCATCTGTGTTACATGGCAACAAAAATTTGATCGCCTGAGCTACTTTTGCTTCCATTTTCCTCTTCCTACTCCTCAGAGGGCTGCAGGTTGGTAAGGCTGTGGTGCTGATGTTTCATTAAAGGCTTCTGAATGCTGCATACGGGGAAAGAGGAACTTGGGCTGCTGCACTGCTGCTGCTGCCTGCATGCAGGGGCTGCTGCTTGCTTGCTTGCTTGCTCAGCGAGAAGCTGGTCTGGGAGCCGTGGGGGAGAGAAGTCTGATATCACCGCTCTCTGCTGCCTGGAGCAGTGGTAGATCCGAGATCTCCGGTAACAGCACCCTGGAAGTGACAGTGACCTCGGTATGGAAGCTCAGTCACTTTTGTCTTCTCTTCCCCACCAAGGGGAAGGTTGGCTTCAGTGGGGGTGGGACCTGGAGTCTAGCGCAGAAACTGTAGGTGGGTGCCTGGGGAACAGAACCACCTTTACAAGCCACAAGAGAAAGGGAGGTGAAAAAGAAAAAGGAAGTGTTTTAAAATAAATGCAGAGAGCTCAAAAGAAGAATGAGCGCTTATAACAAGTTACCTTTTGCATCCTTCTGTGGCACTTTTTGCATGCTTCTGTGTGCTCCAATTCTCTTTCTAGCAACTCCCCCAACCTTTCTAACCTAGAAGTCCGTATGAACCTGTGAATTGCAGAAAAACTCAAGGAGAAATGTTTAGCGCATATAGAGACTGGAGAAAGAAGAAAGGATGTTTAGAAATCTAAATTCTAACTGTATTTTCCCAATGGGAGTAAGCAGAAAGAAAATGATAAGAAAATATTTATAACAGCACATTATAAGATACCAAAATATGATTTGTCACATTATTCATTTACTGCGAGAAGGCATACAGAAAGTTAAATAGACTTGCTTTCCTTAAGTATTAAAAGAGGGTGCTAAAGCAACAAGAAAACAGCAGAGCAGAGCCCTTACAGGTCATCATTGTCTATAAAAATCAATAAATAACTGCATCATGTTAATGAATTTTTAAGTCACTTCATTCCATATGGTTCATCTTTCCTGAGACAAGTCAGTTGCTAAAAACAAGCAATAAATCATCCCCATTCTTTTATTTTAATACTGTAAAGAATATTTGTTTTTATAACCAAATTGATTTAAGACTTAGCGTGGCCACAAAACATTCTAAACAGATGTCCAACTTGAAAGACACTAATATACTTTCTTACCCTGTAGTTATGGAAATTTGGGGTGCATGCAACCAGAAACCTAGATTTTTAAGCCTAAATGCATTTAGATAACATATATGTTATTATAAATACATATTTGTAATAACTGACTTCAGTGAATAGAAAACATGCTTTACAGAGCTCCGTAACTGAATTAAAAGCTGTGCAAACAGAAAAGTTGTTATGGTATTTAGGATTTAAGTGCAGAGGAAATATCACTGTATTAATATGTGGATTTCTCTTTACAGCTATAGATGGCTCAGAGAAGGGAAAGTTTTTATTGACACATATATGAAGAATCTGATGTGTAGCACAGCCCATGAGCTTTTATAATTGTTTGCGCATAGCACTTTCTCTGGGAAGTATTAGAAATATTTCATCCTGAGAGACGCAGCAACAGAGGAGCACCAAACACATCTTTATTCGACCTTGGGCTCAGAGTTATGACAGTACGGCAACCATATTCTCTTTCAGAAAATTGCCTGCTACCTTCCCCTGACTGGTGCATTGACTGGTAAAGCGAGTATTGCACTTTCATCAGACTATTCTGGAGCTTTTCCAGTAGAGGATTAGGACTGGTAAAGAGGGTAAACCCAAATCAAAAGGGGGCAAAATGAACCACAGTGAAAAAGGGGAATTGTCCTGATCTTTTTCTGAGTCCTGTATAAGATGGAGGGTATTTCTTCTATCAGGAAAAATCTCACGGATCTGGTATGAAGCTACGCCAGTCCACCTCACCCCTGCACACAGCGCACTTGGATAGTGCAGGCGTCAGGAGCATGTGTGGCCAGCTAGCACTGATCCCACAGTGCCCCATCACTGACTTTCTGCCTCTACTCACCCTGCTCCCTCTCTACAGCTCCCAATTAGAGACTACCCGAGAACAGCAAACCAGGCTGTTTCCTAAAGGAGCCTCTGGCATATAAAGCAGAGTGATACGGGAATGGGTGCCAGGCTGTGGCGTGGGTGAGCAAAAAGGTGGTGCCGGGCAGGGACATCCGTAGCTCAGCTCCCAGTCTCGCTGTGGAGAGCTCCTTGAGATACTTGGAGTGGCCTTAAGCTGCCCCCTCCCAAAGAGCAGGAGCCCATAAGCTGAGGGTAGGGCACAGTGGATTTCTGCTGTGGAGGACAAAGATGTAGAGCAATTTTTTTTCACACTCTGGATGTCCTTATGAGTTTTAAACTGGCAGAACAGCACTTGCCAATTGTAGATGCTTGTGTATGTGCACGTGGTGAGGAATGAGAGGGTAGATCTGGGCGCATTTTTGTACTTCCATTGAATTTAAAATGTTGACTACGGTAAACTGTAATTTGATGTCCAGCTTGAGCACCTGAACTTACCAGGTTCCTTGTGGAGGGTTTTGAGGGAGAGAGGGATTGCATAATGGTACAGAGAACAAAAGCTCTGCACAACTCAACAGCTTCTTTCCTGTCCCACCATAAAGTATTCATCTTGGTGAGGGGGGATAGTAATGTCTGTTGTGTTCCTCCAGGAAATAGTTTGGCTGTAGGTATTTCATGGACATGACTTTGTATGTAAAGTACAAGTGTTACCAAGTGTGCAAATATTATGCACTGTGCTAAGAGTAAAAGTTCAAATTAAAGAAAAGGGAGAATTTGAGATAATATCTTAAACTCAATGAAGTCAAAGTTACTGCAGTAGACTGCCTTCCTCAGAGTTGTTGCAAGAAGACAGCAACCCAACCTTTAGATCTAAAGGCACTTTGCTCCCTCGGGAAGGGAAGAATTGAGACAGGCGAGTCTTGCCAGCACAATACCTGGTAGTGGTTTAATCACTTATGTGCTGATAGAAATAAGGTTTGGGAACCCTGTAGCTTAGAAGATAGGAAGTAGGGGGAAATTTTGACAGAGCCTGTCCTCATGGAGTTTGGTTGTTCACCTTTGCGAGGTGCCATGTCACCTCCGTATCAACTGGCATTTTTAACAGCCACATCCCATTCAACCTCCTCAAGTCCTTCTTCTGCTAGATCACCTGGCAAGTTTAATATTTTCACCTCCCTCTGCTGTCATCCTTGGCCTTTCATTCTCTGTCTCCTTCTTTGTCATTTCCTTATCTTAGAGATACATTTGAGAAATCCTGCAGCTTGTCCCAGAGGCCTCCCTTTCCCACAGTCAAGCTAGAAGTTTGGTCTTCCTTTAACTCAGCGGGTCAGTACTTTTCAGGAACAGGCACAAAGCTGTGTTTGTCAGTACAAGGCTCCATGGAGAAGACGCAGCCAAAGTGTTGCTTCATTGTGCCTTTGCCGTCTTCTTCACTGTGATTTATAGGAGATTTGAGATAGTGTTTGATAACTTTATTATCAAAAAAATGCTCTGCCAAGATACATACTGAAAATTCACAATCTTTTTCTGAAGTGATTTCCTTTGTGATCAAAATCCAATATGTACGTTGTAGGAGACAAATCCTCAGCTATGCAGTGCTCTGCTCTCGAATGTTTCTATGACAGGGATCATGGTGTGTTGGGATGGCCTACGAAAGCCAGGTATGCAGCACCACAAGAGAAGCAATGGCCAGGTTAGAAAGGTAACGCAGGGGAGATGCAGTGCTGCAGGAACTGACTTGATTGATTCCAGGGAGTGAGGGGGGGATAAGGTGGGGTTTTCCTTTAGCTATTAAATACTTCTAGGTTTTGTGGATAACTATAAAACACATTTAATGCATTTAATTAAGGAATTACCTTAATTCCTTAGTAGACACATCAGATATTCGAGCCAAATTTTGGCATCTTTTGTAAAGACAGGATAAGTAGCATTAGCAGGTCTCATGTTGAACATCCTTAAATTGTTATATCAAAACCAATGAAGCTTTAGAGTTTTGATGTGACAGGTCAGCTGACCTGGACGGCACTAGACCTTTACACTTGTTTCTCCAGCTCTGGCCAGTCTGGCCTTGTCCCTACTTTCCCAGATACTCACCACTTGAGCTGGGGTGGATTGCTGTCCTTTCTCTAAGCTCACAAGAGGCAGAACTTTTACCCTTCCAAAAATGAAGGAGACACAAACAAGAAGAAAACCAAACGGAGGTGACGTATGTAGCAGGCTGGGCAAGGGCTCACATTCAGTCATTTTCACCAGTGTGCTAATCCTGATATTCCAGTAAAAAAAACAGAGTCCCTGGAGTGAAAAAAGGAACATGTAGTCTTCCCCTGAGGAATCCTAAGGGAGTTTTTCTGCCTCTTTGGGGCTTTGAAATCAGCATGCCAACCTCAGGCACAGAGCGGTTTTTACCATCTTCTCTGAAGCGTTGCTGACAGGGCAAGTGTTCTCAGGGGAAGGAGGCTGGCTGGTGGTGGAGCGAGAGGATGGGGTGCCATCTCCATTTCTGCAAAGTCTTGTCAGGCTTCAGCTATCTGGTGCACTCTTTCAGGAGAAGTCATCAATCTTGTTTCCTTGGCACTTGTCGTCTGTCATCAACCTCTCTTCTGTTCGCCATGCCCAAATGTGTGGATCTGAATGAGTGTACCATGCCAACAATCCTGTCCAATTTCAGAGCTGGGAGACATGACAGGAGCCTTGCCAAGAGTGCTGTTTGCCTCAAGTGCTGTTGTTGGCCACTTTCAAATCCTTGATCTTTATTCCATGCTGTAATGTCACATCTGCAGCCCTACACAAGCATTACAGTGGCAATATCACCAAGGGTATCAGCTTCTGCCTCAATTCAGGACTGTCTGCATCATCACTTCACCCCAGGGGCAGGCATCAGTTGGAGTATGATGACCAGGACTAGCTGAAAAACGTCAGAAGTATTTGCCAGGGTGTGCCTGTTGAGTCTTAGATTGTGAAGTACAGCAAGACAAAAACTTGGCTGTACCAGAACATAAAGGTGGAACAGTAGCATCTGCTCACTTTGGCCCCAGGAGCAGTATCACCCTTCACATTTATCCCCCCACCCCTCCCATTCTTCCCATGGAGCACAGCAGCAACAGGCACTGCCATGGCCTGAAGCAAGAGGCATCTGCAGAACAGCAGACCTTTACAAACTGTCTAGCCAGTACTTGACTACACTACTGTGATTGCCCCTATGGATGGAGCAGGTTTGCATACCCCTCTGAGGCAAGAGACCACCTTGGGCAGCAGTTGGACTCCAGTCCTGGATACTTAGACAGGGGCATAATCAGACAAGAAGTTGTAGCTGGCTCCGTCTTTCACAGGAGTTGGAGAACTACATCAAGACTATTGCCAGAGTCACTGCGGTGTGGGAAGCTCATCTACCATTCACCAAGACTCTGCTAGTTAAAGTTTTCTTGCACTGTCTTTCCTCAGGAGTTCTCTTTAGATCTCCTCTATGTGTCACTTTTTGCAAATGGAGACTCTTTGCTCGCTTTTGAGTGCCCAGATGTGCAGATAAATTTTCCTGGTTTGGGGGTGAGGAGATCAAGGCATCTTTCTTAAGCATTTTGGCATGTATGCCTGGAAATTGAATCCAGTCCCTTTTACAGTTAAACACTGCCTGGCAGAAAGGTTTATATAAAAACTTGGTTGGTGATGCGGAACTTAATACTGCAGTCACAGATTTATACCAATGGTGAGAAGCACGCAATAATGCTATTTTTGCAAACTAGATTGTTAGTTTTGAACTTTCAGAACTTTTCCTTACATTGTTCTTTGCCTGTACTCTTGAGAGGCTCATCCTGTAGGTTTAAGGACAGAAAGCCACATGCAGACTCTGCTTTTGTTTTAGGCTCCTAGTGAAAGAGGCTAGTATTAAAAGATCAAGCTAAGCAGTTACAATATTGTCACAGTGATTTGTGCTTTTCACATATTCTAAGCAATTGAATCAAGAGAAATAGATTTCTGACTAACAGGTAAAATGATACAGAGCATCCCATTTCCCTCTTCCTCTCCTACTCCAGCATGATCTGCTAATGTTATTCACATTCTTGTAACTTTTGAGGACAGATGTAGTTAGTGAGGGATAGTGAACAATGTTGGCTTTAATCTTTGTTCTAGTCTTTGTCTTATAAGGCTATTCTGTGCAACTCTTGGGGGAAATATGCTCCCAGAAAATTCAGTATAAGTCATTTGAGCAATCTCATTTGAGATTCCTATTTTTCGACTAACACTTAGAATGACAAATGGATTTCCACAGTTCACCAATAAAGTGCGGTACCAGGGTGATCTTTCATCCCTGAAAGCTCAGAAGTGCTGATATATATTAACACAGAGGGAGTATATATAAATATTGGAGAGAACTCCAACCTGCTAAGCAACTTCTTACCCACTACTGAAAGGAGAAAGTGGCACCCCTTATACCCATCTACCAGTTGTTCCCCAACAGGTACTCCAGCTAGGAAAGGGAGATACTCCTCATCTCCTTTTCCTCCAGTATTATTTGACCAGGGAAAGGAAACCAGTCATGCCCTCCTTCCTTTGCATTGCTTTTTCTGGGAAATCATGATCTGTGGTGGGGAGACGGATGTAGCAGGCACATAACTACCAAAGCCTCAAAGACAGAAGTAGGAATACTCTACAGATCTGAAAAGAGCAATTCACGATTGTGTCATTTCATGTGTCATGCTTGTTTTGTTCAGCTGTGAATGTCAGTGAAGAGACGGCTTCATTTCACACTTGAACCTCCTCTGCTGCAGATGGAAGTGTGCAACTGCCTTCTAAGGTCCTGGTCCATAACATGCATCACTTACTTCTGCCTGCAGATGGTACGTACTGTTCTTACAATTCACCGTCTTTCTTCTTTCCTGGGTGGCCAGGGAAGAGAAGGATTAAAGCAGTGAAAGCCTGGAGAAGAGTAAGGGAGAGCAGGTTGGGAAGAAAGTGATCAAATTTAGAAGACAAGTGACCAGAGCCGTTTTCTTTAAGGCCATCCTTTATCACTTTATCGACTGTGGATGGGCCCATCCACTCAATACAGGTGAGGTGCAGGGTCTAAAAAGATTATCCTCTCTAGGTCAAATCCCTGCGCTGAGACATTACCAGTTGTACATAGACTACAGGCAGGTGACAGACTGATGTTGAACTGAAGAATAAAGAGTTCCCAATGAGGTTCCAGAAATTCCTTTGGTATCCTGTACAAGTGCTTCAATATCCTATTAAAAACTTTCCCATTATTATTTTCTGCAAAGCAAGTCCATTTATTCTTGTCCTTTTCTCAGCAAAGGCCAGTAATAAGTAATCACCATGCCATTCTAACATGTAACAGGATTTAATAAGTTTTTTCTAGAAAAGAGAGGAAAACATAAAAAAGCCAGTCTCCTCCTGTCTTTTGCCAGGCATTATTATTTCTAAAACTCTGATCACTCTTATTGCCCTACTTGGGTTCACTTTTGGGGGTCTTTTTTACTTGAAGTATTGTGTTTAAAACTAGGCACTGCTTCAGTTCACTAGTAGCCTCTTACCCGAAACCAGCGCTCTCACATGGCAAAATGGGCTGGATGATGTTTGTCCAGCACAGCTCAGTTCTTCAGTGCATAGGTAGATAAAACAGGTGCAACAAAGCAGTTTAATTATGTTTCCCTGGAGGAAACATGGGCTGAGGAACATGAAGATTCCAAAAATCTAATCAACCCAGAAATTAATTGCTCAGATCTACCTTTAATAAAGGGTTATAAAGTTATCCAATGGATACTTTGCAGAATTCCAAAACATCCATTTCTGCTACACTCATATCTTTGGAGAAAAGGCAAAGGACATGTTTGTCTCAAACCAGAACTCAAACTCTGCATGTCATTTCTCCCCCTTCAAAGGTTATAGGAGTTTTTCAGAATAACCTAATCATGATTTTTTCCATAAAAAGACTCTTCAGGATAAGATATAGCACCCTTTTTTGAATTAGACAGCCCCAATATACTTATTGCTCTGTGTTAATTCCTGTTCTTTCATTATATTAGGGGCTAGTATACCAGAGAGTGACAAGATTAATTAAAACAGCCTGGCAAAGCTGTCTAGGGTAGGGGAGCTGCACTAGAATATCCCAAGCCATATTTCAATGAAGAGCTCTGCAGATTGTGCCAGTGGCAGCCGTCATGGTCAGGAAATATTCTTGCCTTAGCAGTGCCAGCCTTGTGCAATAGTACTCCCCATAGCTTTAAGGATGACAAGTCTCAGCGGGAAGAAAAAGTGAAGCAATGGTGATTTCTGGTGGTGTTCTGCAGCAATTTGGAAGCTTTCCACCTTCAAGACTTCATTTCTTAGTATGGAGAAAGACTGTGGCTGGAACTGGCACTTCCCACCTTCAAGACTTCATTTCTTAGTATGGAGAAAGACTGTGGCTGGAACTGGCACTTCCCACTGCTGCCACTGGTAATCTTACCTTCACTAATGATGTTTGGGAGGGGGAAGCAGGAGAGGGACACATTCACTGTGCATAGCAAAAGGTGGACCTGTAAGGCTTCTACTATTTTCTTATCCCCTGTTTTCAAAATGTAGCTACGCCATGAGATCTGTCTCTGGACAGATTGCAGAGACACACGTTAATTGGCTGTTGAAACTTGCAGACTTCTACCAGCACCTGTAAGTGTGTCTTGCTCCTCAGCTGACCTCTAACTTCCTCAGGTGTTTTGGTGTTTTTCCTCTACAGCACCTGCCAGCTTTCCTGACCTCTTCACAAATGCTTGTGCCATGTAGAAACTGAAGTGTTGCATAGCAAAGAGCTCTTTCCCCTTCCAGTAGCCAGCTTCTTTCTTGTGATCATCTCCAGAGTAAGGACAGATGGCTCTGATCTTTGCCTAGGAAAAGGAGTGGACTGTTCCTCTGCCAGTCCCAGCACAGGTCTCCTCCCACTGCAGCAAGACATAAAAACGAGGAATCATCTCAAGCAGTCCCTCTCGCATGCCAACTGGAACGCTGTCATTTCTGAGTCACCGCTGGGGCTTTGAGTACTCTCTTCACATGCCTCTTATCCACTAGTCCTACCCTGACAGGCAGTGTGGGAAGAATGTAAGTGGTGTCATTCCAGAAGTCATCCCCTGCTGTCCTCAGAGCCAAAGGAGAGGATTTGAGGCACGACTGTGTTGCTGTTCATCTTTACTGGGTCTCCTTAGTCCCAGGCTTCAGGCTTGTCTCACAGGGGCTGAGAGTTTTCCTGCTGTGCAGGAAGAACAAGGCATCTGCCACAAACCACTTGCCAGCAGAACTTTTATGCACCAAAGATTCCCTTGTTTACAGGTTTGCTGGACAGCCCAAACGTAACCCATGTTTTCAGACTGTTAAAATATTCAGTAATAGTTATCAGCAGCGCTGACATTCCCAAGCACGTTTCTTTAGAAAAAATACACGTGATAGCAAAGGTATTTTTCTGCTCATTTTGTTCTTTCCACTACTTTCTTTTACTAGCAATTGGAGGGAGTTTATTTTGTCAAAATGATTATACCCCTAGAATGGCAAAACTTTTATCTGCTTTAAGAAGTTGAAAGAGTGCAGAAACAAAAGCCCAAACAATTTGGACATCTGTGTTTACAAATGCAACTTGCAAAGTGGAATAACTACTCCTGGCACCTGATTTATTGATTACACATTGTGATATGATGCATTAATTTCTTAATGTGCTGACTTAGAGTGACTTACAAGTTTCACTATTGTGTTCATTTTCTGAACCAGTTCTTTATTCTTTTCCAGTACAGCATTTGAGTTCAAGACAAATATTTTTAAAGCACAAATAGATCATCACTGACATCACACCATTCATTGATTTTGATCATATCTAATGCCCATTCATACATGCTCTGTGGACTTAGTGCTGAAGTTAGCTTCTCTAGCTTTTCAATTCAGTGTTTCTTTGGTTATATTAGGTAATACAGCGTATCTTATATGGCAAGGGAATGAAGACATATATGAAAAAGGGGGAATCTTATCAATGTATATAAATACCTGAAGTGAGGGTGCAAAGAACAGCCAGGCTCTTTTCAGTGGTGTCCAGTGACAGGACCAGAGGCAATGGGCACAACCTGAAACACAGGAGGTTCCCTCTGAATATCAGGAAACACTTTTTTGACTGTGAGGGTGACCGAGCACTGACACAGGTTGCCCAGGGAGGTTGTGGAGTCTCCCAGCTTGAAGATATTCAGAAGCCATCTGGAAATGGTCCTGGGCAACTGGGTCTAGGTGACCCTACTTGAGCAGGGGGGTTGGCCCAGATGACTTCCAGAGGACATCTTCCGACCTCAACTCTTCTGTGATATGTTGTGATCTACGATTCTGTGAAAAAGACACAATAAAATTTATCTTAAAATTAGAATACTCACTCTAAGTCAAATGTTTCTGTCACTACAATAAGTTATTTGCAGAATCATACTTTAAAAGTGTCGTCTTATTTCAGTTAAGTATAGCTTGGTATCCCCTTGTTTTGCTAAGGAACAATTAGGTACTAATTAATTTCCTGTCAAAATACAGAATTTCTACCCATTTTCTACCCATGCTTTCTGGATCTTCCTCAGTCACCCAGAACTATACTGCATGAGAAGGGGCAAAACAATTCTTTGATGAGTCAGCCTGCTTATTTTTCTGTCCAAGTTCAAAGTCAATGAAGCCTGGTTTTCTTAGTACTCAAAAGGAATGGAGATGAAGAGACAGAGGTATGTATGGTATTCCTGTGACAGCCTTTCCCTTAGTACATTTCTCCTGTGGTTTTTGTGGTATCCAATATGATACACACCATTCTCACTGCTGAGTGCATTAATTTCATCTGATGCCTGATGTCTGTCTCTTGTTTATTAGTTGCACTGTTGACACACTCCATAAACCTAAAAGCAAGGAATTTATCATGAAAACATAGGTATTACCAACAACACAAGAGTAATTCTGTGTACAGTGGTCAAAAAGTCAAATATTCCCAGCGGTTTTCTTTGCGATAGTTTTGCTGACGTATGAAAAAGGGTGGAAAAGAGAGTGGAGCCCAGCAGTATTCCAGAGATGAGTCCTTCACAATCCTTGCTCTAGGAATCACCCCAAGTCCCCTGTACAAAGGAGGAGCCCTTTAGCTACAGCTGTAGATTTGATACCTATGTGCATCTGACAAACCTCTCAGGTGCAGAAATTGCTATCAGGCCTCTGGGGACAGACATCTTCTGCAAAAATGGTGTCAAGGAAGAAAGTCTGGAGACAGTCATTTCAGAACTGTACATTGGGGATGCCAGTGGAGCAGTGAAGCTACAGTGATATCTGGTGGAAGGGAGGAGAACTGGGACAATCCTGTGAGGTATATTGTTTATGTAGGGACAGAGCTGATCTATCATTGGCATTGATGCTTTAATAAAGCACGGAGCTCAGACTTACAGATCCTGCAGGACCTCTGACTGTTTGAATGGACTGTTTCCCACAGCTGTGGGCCTCAGGAAGGTTTGTCAGCTTGGGCATGATGTCAGACTCAAACGACCTCTGGATACTTATGAGGGCCTGCACATTGACAAGCAACCTTCCTGGACAGCAAGGGACTTGGGAGCGGGAGGGAGATACCTAAGGAGCTCTCCTGGTGTCAGCATGGGTCCAGTGGGACTGGCAGTGATCCAGAGCTAATGGCCTCCAGCTGAATGGACCTGACTCTGCTGCTGGGCATCTGCACCCCATATAGTCACCACTGTGTTTCAGCGGTAGAGCATTTTTCTGAAGCTACTAAATGTTGTGAGACAAAAACTGACACAGGCTCTCTCCCCATCTCTTACCTTCCTTATCTCCTGTACCAATTGCTGCATTGCCCATAGCACCCTTATCCTGCTATCCCAGTAACTCCAAAGCAGTTCATGTCCAGGAGGTGCTACATGCTGTCTGCCTGGTTGAGCAGTGAGCTAATAAGCCTTCCTGGATTTCAGAGCACTAAGTACTGGCATAAGATGCTCAGAAGACGTTGGGACTTTGCCAAAGGTAACAAGCCCAGATAGTCTCAAGCTTATAGATGTTCATCGGATTACTTAACGTAGCCCAGAAACAGCTTGGCTATTCTGCTGACAAGGGTAGTGCAAAATTGGTAGAAAGCAGTAACTTTACTGGCTAGCAGGAGCGCTCCAGACTTACCCAGACAGGCAGTGGTCTTTACTTACTTGTTTACATTCTGTTTCTTCAGTAATACAATAAATATCAAGTAACTCTTCTGGAACTTGAGATAGGGATCTGTCGCATTTTTCACTCTTGGCACAAATACTCTTTATTAAAAACAAAAATTGGGGGAGGAGGGGGAGTTGAAACTAGAAAACTTATCATAGATGGTTCTTCTGTTAGAGTGAAGGAAACTGATTATATCTGTAGATTTGACTTCATTGTAGTTTGCACAAGTTCCTGGATAGCAGTAGTCTACAGGTTCCTCTTTTCTGCCCATTGCAGTCTTCTGATTTTCCCCAAAGTGACTAGAAGCAGAGTACAGTTTATTATTAATTTAGTTTACTGTACTATACAATACATGGCTTACTATTTACTCTTTGAATAGTCTCACTCACATTTAGAAAATTTCTTGGCATTTTTGTATATTGGCAAATACATTGGCAAATGCAAAAAATATTTCTGCATTTAGCTTATCTCCTCTGCAGGTTTGGCTGTGCCATTTCTAACGAGATCCCAGTGGCCGGAGAGCGCAGAAGGGTCTCACTCGTGGCAGCCACCTGGAAGGGGGGGATGAAACCCTCTCAGGCCTCCTCCCTCCAGCAGAAGGGCCGTGCGAGCAGCTGACCGGAGTGCGGTGTGTCTCAGCTGATGTCTGTTTGCGCCCTTTGGTTTATAGCTATCCCATTAAAATAAAGGTCTGGTGGCAGTGGGGCTATATTTGTATTTAGTGATAGAGGGCCAAGAGAAGTGTGCCTGTGAGGCTTTGATGCTTGAGAGGACAGAGCCCTGGGCAGGCAAGATGGGAGAGAGAGAGAAACAAATTAAAATAAAATATGGATGTCTTTCTTTTGCTTATAGGGGCTAGCTGTGGATCCTGTTCACCATTCATTTATCTCCTAAGAAAACAGACTTGTGGTACCCTTGGATCTGTAATGTCCCAAAAGAGTCAGAGATGCTGGGGAGGCAGAAGGGGGAGTGGGCTGCCAGGACCGCAGTGGCTGGGGCAGGCAGCAGAGCGGTGACTTGCAGGCAGCTGGCGGTAGGCAGCAGAGGTGGCTTCTCTACCTGCCAGTGCTGAGGCCGCTGCCTGGAGCAGGAACACTGCTGGAGCCTGAATACTAACCCCCAGCACACCGGGACACATCCAGGCCAGAATGATAAGCTGGGAGTGGGATGCAGCTACTAGCTGGAGCAGCGTGGCCATCATACCAACGGTACAGTGCTGAGAGTTAGGACTGGGTGAGGATGCTTGCCAGCAGTGGACAGCTATTTCTCCTATTAGTTAAGCAGGTTTTCCAAGTTTATGTTGTTGTATTTTCTTCTCTTCCCTGGCTTCTCTCCTTGAGTCAGAAAATGTGTACGTCTAGAGCCCTTTTGTTTAGCGCTCAGCTTAGGAGCGGGAAAAAGTTACTCACAGCTGAGCTCTCGGGCTATAACTTAATTTCCTGGGTCTCCAAACAGTGATTTAAACTGGTGCCATTTAGGAGATTTGTAGCAAGAGCACCTAGAAGCTGAACTGGCAGAAACGATATGACAAGGTACAGGTATGCTTTCTCTGAAAATCAGAAACAAATTTGAATGCTACCAAGAACCGGGAACTTCAGTTATTTTGTGTGTACTTTAGTGTTATCTGTGCTGATCAGCCTCCCTAGTCTTTGGTTGTCTTTGTTTTCATTTTCACATGAGCACAATGATGGTGCTTTTAGACTGAGGTATTTCAGGCACTATGTCTTACGCAATTTGCTCTTAAACAGCTGAGACATGGGTGCCTATCTGTCTATGACAAGGATTAGTTTATTGCTTATTTAATAGAGATCTTGAAAACTTGTTTATAACTGTTTACATACAATTTTTTCAACAATTCGGATTGCCTAAGGCTACGGCATGTTCCCCGTGCTTATATGCAGTGTGTAACCCCCATGTGGCCTCAGGCAAATGGAGTGGTTAAAAGATTTATGCACTGTGTGGATAAACAAAATCTGGGAGAATTTCCCTGAGGCTTTGCGTGGATTGGCAAAATGGTGTGATTTTAAAACATAATAGTTAGTACCTGGCATTTCTCATATATGCTGGCTTGATGAGGAAAACCCTGTATGAGAGAACCAGGGGTTTTAAAGAAACCCCACTTAGGTATAGCATATGTTCACAGCTTGCCTTGTCTACCTAACTTTTTATAAGACAGCAACTGCTATCACTGAAGTACGACCCTTTTTTGCTAGTGTAGATGTACCCAGAGAAAACAACTACCTTGAAGACTTTCAAGAATTTCCCTGACCAGGCAATGCAATGAAAACGCCAGACTAAGATGGGAGATTTGGGGAATTTCTCTTTCTGGTGGAGGAAACAAAGAGGAGGCTGCCAAAATCTCCTGTGGGTTCGGATCCTGCCCTGACCCTTATTGAGGATTTCCTGGAGCCCAGTATCAATGGGAAAACTTCCACAGGATGAAAAATGTGAGGATTTCACCTGCAGTGTGCTTCCCTTGTTCTGGCATTGTGTTAAACCCACAGAAGTCTAGAATTTAGACTGGGGGGCAGGGAGCAGCTAAAGGTTTTGGAAAGCCTTGCTCACTCTCACTCGGCTTTTAAGCAAAGTACAATGGGCTGTATATAGGCCGTAGGTAATGCTGGTTTCTCTAGGAAAGTGATTAATTTTTTTTCAGTGTAAACCAGTCCCTCACTAGCTTAGGCCGAAACGAAATTAAAATGTTGGCTTGGCTTCCAACACCGGTGAGGAAATTAATTTTAAAACAGCACCGTCCGTTACACCAGGCCAGCATTCGCCTGGGCCTCAGACCGCCACGGAAAGTCACGGGCGGCGGCCATTTTCCTCACACCTCCGGCGCCGGCCCCCAGCCCCTGCGGGGGAGGTGAGTCTCGGGGCCGGGGCGAGGCGGGTGGGGGGGAAAGCCGACCTCACCCCACTATCCCGCCCCGGCTTTGAAGCCACCCTCCGGGGCGAGCTCGGTGAGCGCCGCCGGCTGCCGGGGGTGGTCCCGGGGGGGGCTTCCCCAGCTGCCGGCGGCGGATCTGGGAGGCGGCCGCAAGGAGCCGCTCGCAAGGAGCCGGTTTCCCGCTCGGAAGCTGCAGCCGCCCGGCGCTTCCCGGGAGACCGGCGGTCCCGGGGAACGAACCCTCCCGCTCCTCGGGGAGGTGCCGCCTTCCCCCTGCGAAAGCGCCTGCTGCCCGAGAACCGCCCCGTAGGCCGGGCTGCCCCCGGCGGCCGCGGCCCGCGGCTGCCGCCCGCTGGAGGGAGCGGGCAGGGCCCGGAGCGGGAAGACGGGGGGCGGCCCGGGATGGCCTGTGGTCCTGCGCGTTCCCCCGGGCCCGGCGTTTCGCCTTCTGCCCCTGAATCAAGTCCATAACTGAATTACCGCAGCCTCTCGAAAGGCACCTGCTCCCGGTGGGATGGCACCGAGGCGGGAAGCAGCACTAGTTACCTGCGGTGGTTTTTCTCCCGGCGGCTGACTGCCTATCGCTGTTTGTACTTCTAAGTCTCAGGCTTACTCTGCTAGAGTGCTTTCTTCCTCGATTAAAAAGCCCTTAGCAATCTTTTTTATTCCTGAGGGGATTTCTTACGCGCTCAGATCATGCTACTTTACCGAATTCTTATTTATAAACCAAAAAGACTGCTGCCGTTAAGATGGCTGGTATAAGAAATTCTCTCTTACCCACCACTTTATGCCTCACATCAGCACTCTCCCCTATTCAGTTTTAACATCAGCATAAAGCATAGGTGTGAGGACCAGCAATGTTTTGTTGTTGGATTCCCTGGGGCTACCTGGGGAGGTATCACTTCCATCTCTTACCACCATCCCTCCTTTATATTTCCCTTTAATCCTGTTTGTGGGCCCAGGTCAGGTGCCTGCCCCAGTGATCCAGAAACACCGCTCGCTCGGGGTCTCTGCCTTTCCCTTTAGGCCTCTGCATGTCAGTTCCAAATACAGAGTTTTGTGTTTGCATTGAGGTGCTTTTGTGAACTGGCCTATCTCACAGAATAAGCCAGGCTGTATCATGTCCCTGCCATGCCCTATCTCTAGTCTTTTGGCAAACTTGGTGCTAAGTATAAATGAGAGCGATGACTTGCACATTTCCTTCAAGATTATTCCTGCTACCAGTGCTTGTGGAACATCTCTAGAGAAAACTCTGACCAACAACTGCTTTTCAAGTGGTTTTATGCCTGTCAGTTAAGCAGTTTTTAGGCCATTTAATTTGGACCATTTCTTTTTCATAAATCATGTTAGACTGAAGCAAAGAGTTTATCAATGTCCATCTGCTTTTTATCAGTGTAGTTACCTCTTTTATCACAATTCTGACTTCGTCCAAGAACAAAACCAGATTTATTTGATAAGGGTTTGTTGTTTGGGGTTTTTTTCTGTAGAAGGGATGCTAGTTACATTCAGATTTCCCTACATGACTCCTTCCTCCACTACTAATGATCAGTGCTCCTCCAGGTTTCTGAATTTTCCCAGTCCTCTGAGATGAGTATCAGTTGAGCAGTAATGGTCAGCCATCATTACTGGCACTCTAGGTACAAGTTTCCTGCACATCTCAATGAAAAAACCCAACCCCCCAAACCTGGTCTTTCCCTCTAGCAGAAATATGACGTTCTCTTTCTGTAGAAAGGACTGTGAGGTTCTTTGTCATCCTCCAATGACAGATCAACCATCACCCAAAAAACAATATCTTGCTGCTTTCTAAATACAGAAAAGACTATTCATTTTAACATTTGCCTTTTCTGTATCAATAACAGTTTATCATTGGCGTACAGTAACAGGACTATACACTTTAATTTTTTAAGTGTTTTTTTTCCCTGTCCCGTACATCTCAAAAACTCTTTTCTTGTGTTTAGGTCTGCTGGTCAAGACTTCTTTTCCTACTGTGTTTAGCTTTATATATCACTATTGACCTTCATTAGCTACTTGTCTGTATTTATTACTATCTATTTTCATTTCCTGCTGTTTGATAAATAATGCTCCTACTGCCAACAGGTACAATTATTTCCCCTTTGAAGCAGACTGTGCTTGTGTTTTTCACTTCACCCCCAAGAGCATAAAGTGTGGACACTGTCCCAACACAGCTGGTTTAGAAACTTAAGGGACATGGTAGCATGGTAGTGCCTGCCACTATGGGGAGCTAGTCAGGTTTGTAATAATTTGTCATATGAGATCCTTCAATTCATGGCTTTACCTTTTCCCAGGAGCACTCAAATTAGCTGCGAAAAAAATCCAGATTATGGCATAATATGTGCTGAATCTTGCAGATTCAATTACAAGGAAAAACTGCTGAGTTTTATGGTGTAATCAGCCACAAACCTGGCTACTTCTGTTCAGGAATTAACAGTGGTAAGATAAAGGTTGTAGACAGAAACCTTCAGGTGCACAAACCTGTCTTCCACTGTCCTTTGGTCACATTCTGGAAGTCTTCAGGAAGATGAAATGATATGAGGAGCATCCCGCTGGCCAAAAGCAATTATCTAGCACAAAGGCTTTTTTAACTCAGTGGAACTATTCTTTCCTATTGAAAATGAGTGAGTTAGCTAAGAAAAGGAGCAACCTTTTTTTTAAATGAAGAGTGGCTGCTTGAAAAGTATAAAAGTACTGTTCCTACTTTTATATGTAATTACGCTACCCTTTCTTTTTTCTTTCAGATTTCATGGAAGTATTTATTGCCTTCTGATCAAATGCAGTGGGAGAGATTTGCTGATATTTTTCTGTATCAATTAAAAAACAACCTTGTGTTGATGTAAGAGAGACTGATTGAATGAGCTATTCCAACCCTTATCTGATTCGAACAAATCTTAAGACCTGTGAGTTTCTAACTCAAGGTTCTACATGGAGAGACAGGGCAGCAAGCTAAAATAGCAGGAATTGGCTTCAGAGCAAATAAAAGAAGGTATTTCTTCACCCTACATATACTTCAGCTGTGGAACACATGGTTACTGATAGCTTGCATAGGTTCAGAAAGATCTTGGACAGATTTATACAAGAAAAATCCATTGAAGGTCATTATATGTGAAGATTCCACTATGGTCTCATGGAGTATCTGCCTCATGGAGCAATGCATACTATGAAAGTATTGTACGCTTGCTTTTATTTTTACTTTTTGCTGGGCAGATGCTATTAGCCTCTTTTGTAGGCAGGATGCTGGATTAGATGGAGCTGTGGCCTGATCCAGAACAGCTTTTGCATGGTCTTATGTACATGAATCCAACTGCCTCTAAGGTCTTGTCCCAGTTCCTTTAGACATCATAATACCACGAAGTTCTACATGTGGTATAGACTGGGAGATTGTCCCGTACCAACATGGCTTTCAGTACATTTGGTCTGCACAGAAAATCCTAGAGAAGCAGGGAGAAAGCTCAGGTTGTCCTTATCCACTCATTGCTCTGCCTCTCCTCTGCTTGCTTCTAAACACCCAGCCTTGTGGGTTTTCACATCCCACTGTTCATCCTGCTGCTTGTGAATGGGACGGACTTTCATGTTCTTGAATATGTCACAGCATGGTTTAGTTTCCTGGATTTCTATGTAGGCTTTGAACCGACATCGTTAAGATGCTCTGAATAGGAACCCAATTATTTTTATTGCCCATTAGTGCCTGACACAGGCTGCCCAGAAGCAAACTGCTGGTGCTTAACTCAGGTTCAAACCTGATCTGCTCCATAGACCTACATGATGAACATTTCAGAGGAACCTATGACTATATCAGCATTTAATCAAACAAAATACAAAGTTCTCTAGAGAATATGTACAACAGGCCTCACAAATAGCACTTTCTCCCACAAAATTTGACAGTGCAACTGAGAAAGTTTCTCTGTTCCATGCAGTTGAGTGGAGTTTAGTCTAAAAGACAGAAATAGCACAGTTGTGTGTAAATTAAATGACATTATTTGAAAACAACTCTGAAAGAATGGAGACTAAAAATCTCGTCTAATTAACATGTAACAATAGTTGATGATTTATTGACTTTTCTGTGAATATACAGTTTCTATTAACAATATTTAGATACATTTTCTCAGAAATTCTTAATTATTTATGTTTAGTAATTTATGATTAAACATTTTACAAGAAACAAGGCACTAAAATGTACAGTTAGTCATCCTTATTACATACGCTGTGAGTTTCAGACATGCAGTAGATTCCCCTCACTGACAATTATTGAATCTCTTCCTCCAACGATACATGTTGTTGCATTTCATACATCCCCAACCATTAGAAAGTATACATTTTAGGGCCCTACTTTTGTCTCCTTTTACTCACTGTTTCTGTAGGAAAAACAAAGAATTTTCTATGAAAATTAGCTAGACAATAAAGATAATGAAAACCCCATTCCTCACGTTTCTAAGGACTCAGACATACTGTGAGCTACTTAGAGTTTCAAACTATAATGTGGGCATTATTTATCAATTAAAAACAACAGTAACCAAAAAAGTTTGTTTGAAGGTGCAATTCCAGAAACTACTTCCGTGCAGGGCAGAACCAGCTTTGGTATTTGAGGCACTAAAATACTAAACCAACACTTCACAACAGGTGAGGTGACTGAGGCTGACACCATGCTAGGAAAATCAGATTAGCCTAGTGGCTACCATTTGGCTAAAAAGGAGATCTTAAATAATGTATAGTTTTTAGTGCAATTTAAAAAGCAAAACCCAGAAACTGTTGCTAATAAAAGGCAAAGACCACAAGAGATACCATCTAATACTCCATTAAAATATTTAGTATCAGGAGGAGTGTATGCATTTTCAAGTATCTTATGACAAATAGCCCAGTACTTAAGTGCTAGTTCCATTTTAGATGTGCACTGACTATAAGCACAAACACGGCACAATGTAATTTTATATATTGTTAAAATACAACAGAACCTAATGTCACATAATAAATACAATACAATGTAAGGAAAAAGTGGTTTCCTGGTTATTTGACCACTTATACAAAAATGACAAAAAGAGGGGCATCTGGATTCTAGTTTCTCCTTGAGATTCTCAAGCTCTTGTGCCGGCAATATTTTAGAGATCCAATTTTCAGTGCTTCTGCATTTAGACTGCAGTGATCCTGAGCCCCCTGAACACACATGGAAAAATTACCACTTTCAAAGGTTTTCAGAGGATCCTTGCAGTCTCCTTGACCACAGGAATTCAGGTGCAATTCCAGTGCTGGTGGAATATACATGCAAAATAGGGAAAGATTCTGCAGGATAAGGAAAAGTGATGGTGGAGAGAAAACCTCATGGAACAACCTTGAATAATACCCTGGGTTATTGCCAAAGTACAGTGAAAGTTACTTTTTCCCATTGGAAAGATAAGACTTCTAAAAGCCTGGCCAATAAGACTTCTCAAAACATGGCCAACATGATGTACCATCACAAGATGATAGTACTAGCAGAGATGGCAATAACACATTTGGAAAGAAATTATCTCTTAAATTGTTTTCGCTTCTTAGGTATTGTAAAAATATTTCTGTTAAACTGCATGAATTTTTGGAAAAGAGAGGTTCTTACTCACTTAGCAATACGAGTCACTTAAAAATCACAGGAAGAAAAATTGTTAAAGAAAACCATTATGTGATTGTTTTTGATAAGCAAAAACTATTTTTTTTTTCCCTTGTAGTCTCATAGGTTGGAAATTCCAGAAGATGCCCAGGGGAGGTGGTGCTCCAGTGCTCCCTGGAAATTGGTGGGATCTGAAAGTGTAACCAACATGCTCTGTTGAAAATCCCATCCATGGTTTCTAGACCCCATTTTGCCCAGAAGTCCTGACTTGCCATGACCCCTGCTGAAGACAGCGGGTCAGCACCTCTGGAAAACAGGCCCTGTAACTACACTAGTGCTGCTGGATGCTAGTTGGTGGTGAAACAGCTTGTACATCTTGTGACTGGAAGTTCAGAAACACAACTGCAAAAAGAAAGGTATGATTAGGGCTATGCCTTCTAATTATCTGGGAAGTAGAACAGACCAGAATATCTCTGTATTTGCAATTACCAATTACCAGAACTTTTTTCTGGTACCGATCTAAAATGTCAGGACATCTGCATCTCGAGAAGCTGAAGATCAGAGCTCTCATTAGTTAACCTTAGACTCCTCAGGAAAAAAAAAGGGGGAAAGTATAAATAAACACAAAAGCCCACCTATAGCTGAAATTACAAAATATTAGAAAAAGATTTGATACATTGTTCATTTGGTTAAATTTATGTATATATCTAACTGGGGGTGGATTAACAGTTCCCTTTATTTTTTAAATGAGAATGTGAACTAATTTGATGGAAGTAGCAAAGATTTTACAAGGAAGAAGGGTGAGAGCATGCCTGTGTGATAAATTAACCATACCAGTTAACCAAATTCTAACAGAAAACTGAATCTGTGTTAATTTATTGCTCTTGGTAGTTGAACACTGACAGGGCATAGTTTTAACCTGTCCCATGATTTTGAAAGATTTTAATATATAACAATTTAAAAAATCAATTGCTTACCACCCAAGGCCATTTTTACAGGTCACCAAAGTAACCCACTGCTGTTACTATGTCCATACTGGTGTTTTAAGTTGTGACAGGACGTGGGCTTGAGTTTTCTGTGCCGCGGGGCTTGAGCCACTTATGTCCATGCTGCATGTAAGAGAAGGGCTTAAGTTTAAGCCAGTCTTTTCTCACACCTGATTTTCCCAGCCTGGCTCCCTGACAGTGCACCCATGCTGGATTTACAGAAGCAGTGTTGGTAGCTGTGGCATTTGGACCAGAATGAGAGCAGAGATCTACACTTATCTATCAAGCCCACAGCAAAATGTAGATAAATGTATTGGCTTCAGCGGGACTGTGGAAGTATAAACTGGAAGCAAGCAATTAATTTATCACTCTACAAGAGGAGTAAAAGCAAGATTTACCCCAGAAGACAGTGTTGTAATTGGCTGAGACAAAGTGCCATTGTGATTGTTCATTGATTATAGCTCTAAATTTGCCATCTCATCAGTGTGACGAGGCACCTCAGTGACACAGGTAGCAACAATGGTTGTTCTTGCTGGCCAAAACCCCTAATTTTTTATACAAATTGATCCACCACCACTGATTTGGTAATCGGAAAAGATGCAGGGAGTCAGTGCCAGGCAACTTGAGAACGTGAGCCCCTTGCCATGGTCCAACTGGCACCACCACATGGCTATTGCATCCAAGTAGTATTGCATTCAAGAGGAACAGGACAAAATCAGCATGGGAAGTCTTCTTCAAATGCTATCAGCCGCCAATGGAGTGCAACATGAAGCCCAGTCTAGCCTCAGAGCCCTCACACAAGCCAGTAATTGAAAGCAAAACAAGTGCATTTTGGAAACTAATGTTGCTTTATTTGGCAAGGACTTCTCATTTTAGACCTCACTTTAGACAGAAAGTTGGAGGTAAGGCAATATTTGGATTGGACATTACTGTTCCTCAAGCAGAGGTTGAACCTCTCTGTTAGGTCAGCACTGATAACTCCCAGCCTGCCAAAATTTCTGCCCTGGTTTGAATACCAAATCCATCCAATTACCTCCCTAATTTGTACTTTTCAGAGTCTCAGCATGCGAGAGCATTTGCAAGATCTTTTTCAGGTCAATGGAATTTACCATGTGTGTGTCAATTCAGACTTCATAGAGTCTCAGTATTCAAAAGTTATAAAGCCACATGGCTCATTGGGTTGATGGGTCTGTGGGAACACATAGGTGTCTGATACAACAAACCAATTTTTAGCAAAGCTTCGGTGAGAGTAACAGGTCAAAATTTCAAAACTCCACAATTAAAAAGAAGCGGGAGGTTTTTTCCCCACATTATACTGTGATACAGAATGTGTGGCAGGAATTTATATGGGCGGTTCAGCTGGTGCATTTGTGGCTTAGTACATAATTTCAAGGCGTAATTCTAAGAAAAGGGAAGGGATGCGTACGTGACCAAATAATGGACAGAGCTTGAGCAGCTTATATGTCACCTCATTAGTGCCATATAAATAATAAATTACTATAAAATTGGCATATAATGCCAGTTTCAGATTCAGGGCTGTCCAAGAACAGCCTCTTATATATGAGAAGAAATATCTGCAGACTTGTGGAATACAATCAATCTCAAGTTGTGCTGAATACAAACCTAATTCTACTCTCTTGCCAAACAAATTTGATTAATGAAGTGCTCTAACGTTTGGTCAGAAAATGAAGCACACAACTGTTCTGCAGCTGGACTGAATAACAAAAGGAAAACAATCTCAATCAACATTTTAAAAAAAACCCACATAAATTAAATAAGGATGATCTAAAAATCTATCTTGCTTTATTTCTGTTACATTAGAGAGTTATTTCCTTAAATATATACATGTGCTGTAGCTTTTTATCTAGCCACCTTTTCATCAGGAAGGCAACAGATTGTTTCTAGGTATTTTGACTGCTTAATTCTTTTTTCTTTTTCCTTCTGTTTTTGTCCTGTGGCTGTTTTGACAGATTGGGAAATCTAGACTGGGATGAATTAGAAGATTTGGCAAAAATAATTCTTGATTCTTGCTGTTAAAGAGATTGACCATCCAATGAGATGCATCCCCATGCCCTCATGAATATAACAGTTTTATAACCCACAGCCATGCAGTGGACAACCTTTTCCTTTTCCTTACTGTATAGCCTATGCCATTTGGCAGACTACATGCTGGACAAATTTCACATGCCTTTCTGCAGTGCATAGCATGCATGTCTGGATAATGCAGTCTCAGAAAATTGTCCAACTTCAGTTTAGTAAAGAGTGAGGTCTAATAACTCTGGTGGGATTCCTACTTGATGCATTTACTTATTGTCAGGCACTTGGAGCTGTGAATAGTATGATAGAGGTGTCTAGAGTCTCAAAGGAAAGAGTAATCAGGGAAGGTGAAGACCATGTGGGGGAATTGTTCGACATACATGACAGTGTTACCTCTTGGGACAGCTAAGTGCTGTCTTCACTTCTGACTCACTCTGAAAACCATACCAGCCCTTTTTTTTTTTGCTTTTGCAAGTTTTTAATTTGTTCAGTGTTATTAACATGACTAATGATGTTGTGGGATGCCTAATCCCTTCACCACCAGAACAGTAAAATGTTCAGAGCCACAGCTAGTAATTTTCTATTTTATTGCTCTTGTTTTAGGCCCAGAAATCTGTCCACATTTCTATGTGCACCTTTTTTACATATAGGAGAATCAAGCTGTTTTATGTAATTCCATGAACAGCAACAAAAAAAAAAATTAAAAATATTGAAAGGTCTCTAAGAAGCAAAGTCCCTTGTAAATTAGCAACACAAAAGTTAATCTGATACCAGAAACAGAGATTACTGCTTGCTTTCACTGTAAAAATATATTATCCTATTCTTATAGATGGCAACAAATTGTCGTCTTTCTTTTTATCAAATGTACAGAGCCATCCTCTGTAATGTTTTTTAAACTATAGTAACAGTCACTGCATATTATCCTATCACTCTGTTACTTGGTTTATTTTATTAGCCTAAATGTATTAATTTTAGTACACATTAGTACTTAATTTGCACAGAAAGGTTTTTGAATATCTAACTAGAGACAAAGTTCAGGAAGAGTGATGAGGTGTGAGTTTACAGTCAGCTGCTTTAAGAAGAAACAGAAAATAATGTGAAAAGAGAGGCAATTATCTTATGAAAACAACTAAGATGCATCAGTCTTATAAAAACAGCTTTGAACAAGCTAGCTCAAAATATGAAATCACAGGGCTACTTGTGAGGGACTTTACTTGCCTGGAAAAAAATACAATTAAATGGTACTTTAAGATTTACATGTAATTCCCCTACCCCCAAAGTAACAATCTATAAACGTGTAGCAGTTTATCATTTCAATGTCGTCATTCACCACACCCTGCCCAGAAGGTCATAATTTCTCTTTGTAAGAACATAGAGGCTGAGAACAATGGCCACTACATTTCTGGTATATATTTTTTTCTTACAGAGTTAAGCTGGGATCATTTTGCCCAGTGTATCTTTTAAGTTCTCTCTTGCCAACAACTTGTATAACAAATCCAGAGAACAACAGTCATGTTCTTCTTCTTAAAATACTGCTGTATTTTATCTATGGAAAAACCTTGGGAAAAAGCCTGTATAGCTTGGCCAAATGATTAACAGGAAAACACAATTATGTGAAAGTATTTGAATGATGTAAGCTAGAAAAAAGGGAGAGGAACAAATGGACATATTGTCTGAGATGGCTATATTACATATAAGAAAAGTTGAACAAAAAAGATAAACCCTAATACCAGAGGAAGTAATTGCAAAAAAAAAAAAAAAAAAAAAAAAGGTAAAAGCCACATTTCTCAAGTCATTTAAACTCTACCACACCAATCACCTTATAAAGCCTTTAGATGAAGAAGCCAAAGCCTGGCAAGGAGACACATTACTTCATCTTGTTGATCTTTTACATTTTTCTGTGTCTATCACCCAATCTTACAGCAACCAACAGTCACCACAGGTGGGAAAGCAAAAGCCCATGTCACCAGTAAGCCATCTATTACCTGTACCACAAAAGCATCTTGTATCATTTGTGTTGTGTGACATTCCCATTCTTCCTCTACGCATGTACTGATCATTCTTTCTTTCATGTCTTCATCTTGGCTCTTTCTAATTTTTCTCCTGTCATCTTCTTTCTTTTAAATAGAAGCTGAATTAAAAGGGTCTACTGTTCAGCCTAAGAACTGTAACTTTTGGTCTCAGAATAAGAATATATACCAAAATGTAAGGCATTGCCCACCTAGTACAGTCTGAAAACATGAACATTTTAAATGATTTTTTAATATAAAAATAAAACAATCTTTCATGAGCAATGGTATAACTTTCAGGAGTCAAAACTACCCTTGTCTCACATTTCATGAGATTCTCCCTAGACTATTTCATACCTTCTCACAGGGCTATCTAGATCTGGATTGTCTCTCTGTTCTTGCTCTCTTCACAGTGCTGAAATTGCTTCCATTCGTCACCTTTTGATACCTTAACATACATGGTTTCTATTTCATAGTTTCAAATTACTTTCACTTAGAAGCAGTGTGGAAGGAATCTCATTATTGGTTAAGACAAATGTCTTTACTATTCTTTTTTTCTGGATGGTGCCTGAATAATTTTCATAACCACTCAAATAACTGACTCATCTTCCAGACCACAGAATGCAACCTCAGAACAAAAAGGTCCTCACTCCTGTTTACTTCTTTCTTTTGCCTCTACTGTTATTATACCTTCCAATAGTGTTTCCATTCAGCAGAAAAAACTGTCCATAGTGATACTCTTCTTTGGAAGTCCTATGCTTCCTTCATACAGCCAATTTACAAGAAAACTGAGTTTGCTGTCAAAAAGATCTCTCTTCAGATTTCACGCATGGCCTATTTTTTTGATCTTGCAGCAGCTCTGCAAATTTTTTTTTCTCTGTCATATAAAATAAGTTGTAATAAATCGCTCCCATTGCGATTGCTGTTGTGACCATGGGGAGCAACAAGTGTACCACAGCGTTAACCACAGTGAGTACTGTGGTTGATAATGGCAGTGCTTGCAAAGATGAATCACCAGCAGGGAAAGCAGTTCAAGAAAAAGAAACACACACACACACCCCCCCGCCACCTCCTGCAAAACAAAACCAAAAGAAACTCACTCCACCAGAAAGAACATCCAGGGAAGAGATGGGAGTGTAACTGGGAATGTATATTTCATAACATACTCTAATTTGAATATGTTGCTCACTGTATGGACTTGCCCTCATGAATCATGCTCTGAAAATACTTTATTGAATAATGGGATACTCAGGTTTTTCAATGAAAATTTATGTTTTTGTTAATTTTTCTCACTGCTTCATATGACGGTTGTATACCTTCCTGTAAAACACCTTTTCACGCATCAGAAGTTCTTACAAATCTTTGCAGAGTTTTGTATTTCATGTTTTCTTAACCCTTGCCCCACTAGAATAAATGATTGCCTGGGGAAGGATTATCTTTATTTGTGCTTTCCTACCATCTACTATTCTGGACCCCCAAACTCTGTGGGGACCTTCATGTGAACGCTTTCATACAAATCATGTCCATCACCCCTCACTGACAGCAAAGGCAAAAAACACACCACCGTAACACACAGGACGGAACAAAACAGAACAGTGGTCCAGGACAGGAATGATTCCCTTGAACTGCTTCCCACCCTACATGAAGACAAAGAGGGCAAGTCTTAGTCTTTTCTTCTAGCTAGGGAGAGGTTGAAATACTCAAGCCAGCTGCTACTCCATCAAGTACTGCATAGGGAGATAGAGGGAGACTTTGCCAATGGACTGGCTGGCTCACTACATTTTAAGAGCTTTATGAATTGTTAAAAAGCTCTTCCCCTCAGAATGACTCCAGGTAAACAGCACACAGTGCTGGCAGCAGTGTGCCACCCTCCTATTTTGGTATTCTACTTGAATACAAGATGGGCCTGGAAAAGAAAGGACAAGCACAATGGCTTTTGAGGAAGAAGTCACCTTCTTTCCAACTTAAGGGTCAGGGCTCAAATAACTGGCAGGCCAGTCCACAACCATTCCCTTAATCAGCCAGCCTGCTGGAAAATATTACTGTTCTTCATAAGCAAAGGGCTCCATTACTACAGTGGTCCTTTTGCTACTTCCTTCATTTTCACATCTTCTATGAAGAATAAGTTATGAACTATATTAACCAGAGACAAGGGTTTTTTTTTTTTCCTAAGCCCCAGCATAACAATCCAACCAATACCTGTCAATCACCTTTTGTCTCAATAGCAGAGAGCAACTCTAACCCTTGCCTTCATTCGGGAAATGGTAGACAGGAGGAGACAGAAATCAAAACAAATACTATAACCTGATATTTAAAGCTGTTAAATTTTCTTAAGAACACCCAATATAAGAATAGCCAGAGTACCTTAAATTTCGAAAGGATGTTAGGGTATTCTGAGGGGGGAAAATATGTTCACATTTTAGAACACTGTGCATGTCTGAGAGTTAAATAAATCAGAACTACCTACAAATGAGCAATACAGTTTTCCCCTTGGTCGACTCTACCACTGTTTCCCTAAACATTAAGAGTCAAAGTGTGTTCACTATCAGCCAGGCACCTATCCTGTCACTGTACATTCACATTAAAAAAACCTCTTTCCAGTGCGCATTACTCATAAATGTGCTCAATCACACTGACTCTCTGACCCTTTATGTTCTAAGGTGAATTAGGAAAGGGTCTGTTAAAGGATGATACAGGCCATTCTTTTGTGATGGTCTGCAGTTTTCTCTCCCAATACATTTTCTTTTTATTTAGGACTTCCATTTTTATCCTGTGTTCTTCTTCAGCCATCTCACACTCTCTTTCTATTTGCTGTATTTTTGCCACATGAACTTCATTCATTTGGATTAACTGCAGTTGCAAAATTGACATTTGCTGATGATGTTCTTCCTCATGCATCTTTTTCAGAGCACTTTCCTGAGATGCTTTACTTCTGTAGTTCTTATCTGCTGCTATTCTGACATCAGAACACGAAGGCTCAGGTTGGGAGGTACCTTCACATACTGGGAAATGTACCAGCTCTTTCTCTTCATCACAAAGTTCTCTATTTGAGACAACAAATGACTCTGCAAAACATAAGAGGAAAAAGTATTATAGTATTCCCTTGTTCTCCCTCAAGAAACACAAACTTGTGATAGTACAGTTATTGGTGTATGCATCTAAACCTCATGCTTCTGTACCACAGTACAGGAGCTACTACATAATACAGTTCTGTTACAGAATACTAAGGGCATAATGGTTTGAACTGAATCACTTTGGGCTCTGTTGATAGACCTCTATGGCTATAACGGGAGCTCAGAATACTAAAGTGAATGCAGACATTTATAAGTGCACACCTAAATTTAGGTGGCTGAGCCTGAAGCTGAACATTAATGCAGCTGTTTAAGCCAAATCTGTATGTGACTTGCAATATTTTTATGAAAGGTCTGAGAGTCAGGTGAAGAGCTGTATCAACATGAATACCAGGATACTGAAGGAATACTAGGAAGAATACTATTTATTCCTTCCTTATCACTACTGTACATGTCATAAACTTAGTGGTGTATATTTTTAGGAAAAAATTATATTATTCTAACTTTGAGAAGGTTCTACCAATTCTTCTGAAAGAAAAGAAACTACTCATGGAATAAAATAGTTACCACTACAAGTAAGGGTCCCAGAATACATTCCTCTACAAATCCTGATGACTACTTATGGGGAAATACAATTATGAAAGAGACATTGTAAGAATGTTATCTAACAATGTAGTTACTGTTGTCTTTTGAGCAAGGACAGTCTTCTATGTGCAATCCTGACATAATAAACTTTGCAAGAAACCACTGTAGACACCCTTCCTTCTGGTTTTGGATTATTCCTTCTGTGTATGCTTGCCAAACAAAGAAGAATGTAGTGCTGAACTTTTTCAGAAAGGCCATTCTCCAATGTGGACTGCAGTGTGAAATATGGCTCTACGTACTCTTTTTAGTCCTTGAAAACAAAGGAGGAAAGACCTACAGGGAACTCTTGCAGCAGACAATTGTGTATCAATTTGCTGCTGGTGGCTTTTTTTTTTTTCTTTTTAATGCTCAGAGAACCTTTTCCCAGCAAAATGATACTTTATAAAGGATCAAAATATCCTTGGGATTGTTCTCTGGAAAGCCAGCATGATAACTACTGTGATGCCTGCCACAAAGTAGAAGATATGTCAAGAACTGATGAAAAAAAAATTGAGTAAAACCTCAGTTTAACTCCTGGGGGCCTAGGGAAATACACAGAGTCTTATAATATCATAGCTCTACAATTACTTTTCTATAACCAGCAGTCACAGCTAAGTGGAGAGATTTAGACTGCTGAAAGAGAATCACTGGCAAAATCACATACAAAACAATACCACTTGCATCATTACAGTAACATTTATACCTTGACTAGAAGCATCAGGCTGATATTCAGAATCTTCTTCTGGTGGGCTCTGCAAAAAGTACATTTGCTCAGGCATTATGCTGGCAATCTTCTCTTTCCCTATGATGTGAGTATTTATAAGTGGACTAATACTTCTTTTTACCTTCTCCCGCCTTTCATGTGCCATTATCTTTTTTGTCCGTGCCTTGATATTTTCCCAGCATTTCTTTAACTGTTTGAAGTCTCGCAGCGATACACTGGGCTGTGAATTATATTCATGAGCTAGTGCTTGCCAGGTACGTTGTTTCAAAGCAATAGTTCTTGCATCGCTTTTTTTACATTCAAGCACGTATTTGTATTTTTCAACTAATGCAAGCAGCACACTCTTCTCCACTTCTGAGAAGTATTTAGCAGGCTTTATTATTTCGTTTTGCATTTTCTACTGTTTCTCCAAGAAGCCAAAAATCCTATGAAAACAATGTTGAAAGCAAAAAAACAAACACAAATTAGAACTGGTTACAGTATCAGGAAACTGTGTCTTAGCACATAACTCCTAAGCATAGCTTCTGATTCTAACAGACGTCATTTTCTAGAATAGTTTGTGAGTAGTTCTAGAGTAGATAATGAAACATTCAGGTAAGATACAGTATAATTATATGCTGTTTTCTATTGCCACTTCAGTGGCTACACAGTTACAGAAGTATACCATAACGAGGAGAAGCTTCTTTGTTACAATATGCCTTGATACAAAATACTCAGTATTCAATTTACTTAGTAACTGTTTTTAATAACTTGATTTGCTATTCATTGCACTTTGTTACACCAGGAGGGTTCTCAAAGCCCTGAACTGTGGAACAAGTTCTGAAATCCAGCCCTTGATAGCTTTAGGTTTAAATCTAAAGCCACCTTCAGCAGGTTTAGGTTTCCTTTGGTACATCAAAGATCGTCTTCTGCCCTTGCTGACTGCATATAACTAATTTCTCCCCTCTCTCTACAGTATTTGAAAGTTGCATGAGAAATCATAGTAAGAAGTTCTCTTTTTAAAGAATCCTGCCTGTATGGTTCTTGCCTGTGCTCAGCCCTCCTTAACTGACATCCAATAGGTGGCAGGATCCTGACCAGTATTACAGTACTGAGAAGAGGCAAGGGTTGCAAGAAGACATGAATTAATTACAGAAACCGCTCTGAAGGTGCGGGTCCTTCACCCTCTACTGCTGACTCTGCGTGTGTGGCACTCTTCCTTATGCTTGCACTGCTGGCCACTCTCAGGAAGGAACAACCAGGGTAAAAAAAAGTTTTGGCCTCACTCAATACAGCCACTGCTATATACTCACACCATGTTAATGACTGCCTCTCTTCTCAAGCCTAGACTTATACAGTCAATAGGAAAAGGGTAGCTGATACCAGGGAATTCTTAGCCATATAAAAATGAATAAAGCAGTGTTTCCTTGAATTATTAACACATGACTGTGCTGCAAAATCTTTATCATTCCACATTTCTTTCCCTATTCCCTCCCACTACAACTGTGCAGCCCCAATTACTTTTACATTTTGGGCAGAAACTTCTGGATAATTAAGTAGAAAAAGGGGGAGGACTGTTGTCTTAGCTCACGTTTCTTCTGGTTTTAATCGTAAAACTCAAAGATGGAACATATATAATAAGATAATTGGTTCATATTCTTCACAGTCTAGGACTCTCCCCAAATGAATTTTCTAGTATTTTGCCCATTGTTTCCACTACTTTCCTCGTAACATTGCTTGAAGATGCACTAGATATCTCCATCGGATTTCTTCTTTTCAGTATTTTTTTCCGTAACTTGGCCGCACTAGCACTCGCTTCTTACCATCCTTGTAATTCCTTTCCTCCAAACATCTTAATACTTACAGTTATTCTCACCTCTTTCAGTGAAGGTAACTACTTATATTTACAAAGAAAGCTAACAGACAAGCTAGTATCAACATGAGAACCCAATTCTGACATAAGAACAGGAGCTTTCTCAAGTAGCCCATAAAATACGACAAAACCCAGCAAAACAAAGAAGAGGAGTCAAAGAATAGAGGAGGCAGTAGAACAAAGCCTAGAATGGCAAAACTGAAACAAAGTGAATAGAAATAATTAATAGTCTGTGTTTAAGTATGTTAAGTCAGTACCAGTAGCTGAGTTGTACCCCTACTGAAAAAGAGGCAACAAACACTCCGTTTGTACTTTCTGTCCCTGGTCAACTGGGTAATCAACGGGCATGTACTGAGTTGACAGCTGGCACCTATGTGGTTCCTGGCTAGTCACAGTTCTGCTGTCTCTTACCAAATGCTGGTGTCATGAGGACATGGGAGAGCTGGAGTTTTTGCAGCAGACAGGATTTAGGGGACAAAGGGAAAGATCCATAGGGAATCAGACTTTATTAGTTCTACTACTCGCAGAACAGCTTTTTTATTTTGCAAGAAAGAAAATGGTGGAAGAAGGAAGAGAGCTGGGTGGTTGAGCATAAAGACAACAGTTCCCTGATCCAGCATTTCCTCCATCACACTATATCAAGTTATTTATTACTCTCTGTGAAAACTTAGTCACCCCAAGTGTTGGTGACAGGAAATTGTAAACACCTATGATCCCACAGAACAAACTAAGTGTATGTAAACACACTTGAAAGTATCACATACCAATCATTATAATGTCTAGGTCTAATAGACAGAAGAGAACATCTGCTTCAGAAGTTCCTTAAATAAAAAATAAATTTAAAAAATAAGCAAAAAGTCAGGAAATGGACATCCTAACAAAGAGATACTGAAAACTTCGCTCCATGAAACAGCTCTCAAAACGTGTAAAATAAGAGAGACCTATAATGAAACAGACTCTATCTACTAATCAATTTTACTTACATACTTATTGTACCATTCCAAACAAGAAGGCTGCTTTAGATAGCTGCTGAAATGAAATTCTTGGGACTAAATATTGATGCTTCAACGTGTCTTAGCCTCAGTTTCACTGAGGAACAGCATGAAAAGCAGTCCCACCAGCAAGTCATAAGGTCCAATAGCTTATGCCCATGAAAAACCAGGATCAGAGGCTCCGTGTGATCAGAAATGGCTGATTCTGCCTTCTGCTGATGCATGTAAATCTTATTTCTAGCTTTGAAAAGGTGTGAGAATCTCAGACCAAAAACTATGATATGTCTGTGTGCAGAAAATCCCTTTAATTAGGAAAACGATGGATTTTCAAGGACTTTGGAGACTAAGTTCAAAAAGTTAAAACAACGATACCGGGACTTCTGGATTCCAGGTGCTAAATGTTTAGCTACACAGACTGGCAGAGATCAACTGATATCAGTAAATATTTTAAACGTTTCCAAATATGACTTCACATATATTAACAACCTATGTACTAGGATAAAAGCTCATCTTTCATGGATGGAGCCACAGCAAACCCTTAAGTATCACTTTCATACCACGCTATCATTAATTACTATTATTTTTACTGTGGTAACATCAGAGATCCCCAGTGGTAAGCTCAAATACTGTACATTTAAGATCGGAAATGCAGGTCCTACTCTGAGAAGAATACAATATATTAGTCTTCCCTTCCCCCATACACATTCCTAACTATTTTTTCCCACACGTACACACTGTACTGGACTTGTGTCCTTTCCATGAAGAAGCCAGGACTATGATCTAGGATGCATAAAACAACTCAAGAACTGGTGAAAGCAGTTTAATGCACTAACTACACAGAATAAAAGAGTTCTTGAAGATTCTTTTCAAGCTCTTACGTGTTTAGCCTGCTTGTTTCAATATATTAACGCCCATTTTCAATTAGGTGAACAGAAAGCACTCTGAGATATCAGAGAACTTAGAATACTGAGAAGTTGCAGCAAAACACCACCATATATTTATATTCACCTCTTTTTCTTTACGCATTTCAATCACCTTCTGGCAGCCCACTGGCTCCTCTGTGGAATATGAGAAAGGACTCTCACAAGCCCAAACAATTTCCATTTCAAGGCTAAAAGATCTTTTCAGGACACACGCCCAGGATATAATTTAGCGTGTAGGAATCTGTGCTGAAATTGAAGTAGTTTACTGTTTGTAGCTCCTACTGTAAACAGGATTGATTCAGGAATATGTATGCACATGAGGACAGTTGCACCGTTAAGTTCTAAGAAACAAAGGATGGGAGGCTTCTCCCGCTCCTACAGGTGCCCAGGCTCTAAGACATGTGCAGTAAGGAAGTACTTTATCCTAAATATCTTCTCCTGGCATGGCTCAATTCACAACTTGCCTTAAAACAAATCAGTGTCCTAAGTACTTGTTCTCTCACACAAACCTTTATCACTTTAAAATAACAAAAATATCTCTCAATTCCTCATTTTTATTTTGAAATGTTGTGTGCCATTCTTCTTTTAAAGACTATAAGGGATGTGCTGTGTACTGCTGGAAGAATAGCTTGAAAAAAACCCTGCACAAGTGAAGAAGTGCACATATGTTCATAAATATGTACATATGTATTATTTTGCTTGCACACACCTGAACATACACCCAAATTCCAACCAGTTGCAAAGAGGCCATTTAAAAAAAAAAAAAAAATCACTTCAGGTTGGCATGTGTGGGCATTTTCAGTCCCTGAAATGTTTTTTTAGGCATAAGAAAATGCAAAGAGAAAGTTATGGTGGAAAACTTAACCCAAATGTTAAGGTTACACTAAGCAAACCCAAAGAAAATAGTTTGCTAGCAAACTGTGGTCACTTATGGTGTGAAAATGGATTCATTTACCAATGCCAACAGGATTACTACCAGAAATAGTTAAGGACTGAAAAAAAAGACAATTTATTTATCTAACTTAAATTGCAGATGAACCTTTAAGCATAGTCAGTAATTAACAGCATTGGAAATCAATCATAATTCTGTCCTTTTCATCCAGTGTCTGAGGGTGAAAGAAAGGCATGGAAATGCTATGACCCAAACTAGTCACAACAACAGGTTTATGTTTCATTTGAATGACAGAACCAGCAGTAAACAGTGTCCTTCTTCCTCAAATGCTAGGTTTTCCTCACAGAGCTTCCTTCCATCAGAGCGTTCCAGGCCTGACCCTGTCTACCTTGAGACTTGATATCACTAGGTAATTAGGTGCATGTTACAAATATGAATGAGATCTATAGGCAAATTGTGTTGCATATACTCAGATTAAAAAAAAACACAACCTCTTTGGGTGTTCCCCCCTCCCCGTTTTAATACAAATTAATAGTTATTATGGATCATCCAGCAAATGAACAAAATAATATATTAGTAAAAATTCACAGTACTTTGCCTAAATTTCTCCTGGCAAATTTTATATAGGTATACATGCTAATGTATTTTTTAAAAATCTATAAAACATAACATTATATATAGACACGCATAGATATGTTCTAAGCGGGTCATCCCGCTACCTATGGAGGAGATCCAAAGCAGTTTGTGCGAAGAAAGGTAATGGACGTAGGCTGTTATTTGGAACGATTGTCTGCAATTCATCAAAAAACAGGCATAAACAGGAATCCTACCAGACTCTCCCGCACCCGAACTTCTCCAACATTAACTCGAGCTTGTTTTTATTTCCTCGCTAGCTCCTCTTCTGCTTGAACGAGAAAGGAGAGCAGGTCCCGGCTCGACAAAGAAGACCGCTCCACCCAGGGCGGGCATGCAGGCTGCGGCTGAGGCGCGGATTCAGGGACATCTACCGCGGCAGGAGGAACGGCAAACGGTCACGCTGTCACCCAGCGCCCGCCGAGACCGCGCTCTGCGCTGTCGGCGGGGACAACCCCACCCTGCAGCCCCCGGGTTTCTCCCTTCTCGTAACAAAGCGCTGCCGACAGCCGCCGCCGGCTCGGCTCGGCTCGGCTCGGCTCGGCTCCCCTCCCCTCTCCTCTCCTCCGCCTCCCCCCCGCGCTGGGCGGCCCGGCCTGCCTCCCTCACCTCCTCGCCGGCAGGTCGCCGGCGCTCCTTCAGCTCCCCGCAAACCCCGCGCTGGATTTCCGCCTCTCCGGAGAAAAGGAAAGGCAAGGCAAGGCGGAGCGGCACCGGCTTCTCCCACGGCGCGGGAGGGCCGGGCGGCGGGGAGGAACCGTCCCGGGGGACCCCTGAGCCTTCAGGTGCGGGGGCAGGGGGTCTCTGTCAGTCTGTCTGTCCGTGCCTGTGCGTGCGTGTTCTGGGGAGCGACGCGCAAACACCCACCGGCCGCCAGGAAGGGGGTGGGCAGCCCCGGCTGCACCTGACGCGGGCCCGCGGGCGGAGCTCCGGGGCCGCACGTCGCTAGGGCGTCCCCCCCACCGCGCCGTCCCCTTCCCGCGCCCTCGGTACAGGCGGCGGGGGTCCCCGACACCTCCCGCCCGTCCCGGCGCAGCGGCAGCAGACGCCAGCTCGGGCTTTACCTCCGACAGCGCCCGGCGGAGCGACGCGCCGGTGCGCCAGCGCCCCCAGCGGCGGCTGGGAGCGGCGGGTCGGGGGTGCCGCGCCGCGCCGTGCCGCGCCGCGCCGATCCGATCCGATCCTCCGCCGCGCCCCGTCTCCTCCCGCCGGAGGTCCTCGCTACGGTACCGTCTCCGTGGGCCGGCCGGGCTCCCCCGCGCCCCTTCCGCGCCTAGCGTGACGCAGTTCCTGCCCGCCCGGTGCGCCCCGGGCCCCGCCGGCGGCGGCGGCGGTGGCGGCGGTTGGGGGCGGGAGGGCGGGCGGCGCGCGCGTTAGCTCTCCCCTCAGTCCCCTCCTCTCCGCGGTTGACCTGAGGAGGAGCGGGGAGTCCGCGGCGGCGGTCGGTGCGGCGGAGAGTCACCCCGCAAGTGGGTCGGTGGGAAGGAGCCGGTGCGGCCCCGGGCAGTGCCGGCTCCCTCGGGTGCCGCCCGCTCCCGGGCTGGGGTGAGTTGGGTGCAGCGGCGGCCCGGCGGTTTCCCCGGCTCCTTGCGGGAGCAGGTGTCCGTCCCCTCCCCGGCGGAGCTGGAAGTGTCGGCAAAGGCCACGTCCCCGCCTCGGGCTGGGTCGGCTCCGCGGGCCGGCTCGCTTTCTCGGCGCCTCCGTTCGCGGTCCGGAGCGGGAGCGGGCTTTTCTTCACAAAACCCCCGTCGCGTTCTTTGGGCTCTGCCTGCCCGGCTGTTGCCGCTGCGTGTCATCTGTCCCCAGCCCATGCGCGCATTTCAATCCCAGGAAAGAAGGGGGGAAGCTTGAAATAGTTTAGTTTTGTTTCGGGGTGTGCGCAATCTTCTGGTGGCGTTGTGTTTCCTGAGGGAAACTCTTGGAGAATAATTGTTGCTTTCTGTGCTGTACTTGTGGTCTCGAGTTAAAGAGATGATCGTTAGCCGAGAGATTTAAAGGTTGAATGTAACCGAAGGTGGGGCAGAAATTAAAATTGGAACATGCGTGACCCTTAAATAGGTGGAACAAGAATATGAATGGTTTTGTGAAGCTGAAACAGTAGCTTGCAATCTTTTTGCATTTTGCCTAGAGTTTCCTTCTCATCTAAAGAACAAGTATGGACCCTGAAACTGAGATACAGAGGGAAGTAAACGCTTACTACTGCAATGTAAGTATTCCTTACTGAAAATTTTAACTAATACAAAATAATTTTGGTAGAACACAGTTGGACTAAAACAAGTGTGAATATTTTTTTTTTCCTCTTGGGCAAAATTGATAAAGAGCACTGAACTTACTTTGCTGTCTTTGTCATGTTTGCCTTGAATGTGTGTCAGGAACCAACTTATTAAAATTAATAACTTTAATAATATCATCATACAACGGTTTGGGTTGGAAGGGACCTTACAGATCATCTAGTTCCAAACCCCCTGCCATGGGCAGGGACACCTTCCACTAGACCAGGTTGCTCAAAGCCCCATCCAACCTGGCCTTGAACAATTCCAGGGATGGGGCATCCACAGCCTCTCTGGGCAACCTGTTCCAGTGCCTCATCATCCTCACAGTGAAGAGTTGTTCCTTATATCTAATCTAAATCTACCCTCTTTCAGTTTAAAACACTTACCCCTCGTCCTGTCACTACACTCCCTGATAAAGAGTCCCTCCCCATCTTTAATGTAGGCCCCCTTTAGGTACTGGAAGGCTGCTATATGGTCTCCCTGGAGCCTTCTCTTCTGCAGGCTGAACAACCCCAACTCTCTCAGCCTGTCTTCATAGGAGAGGTTCTCCATCCCTCTGATCGTCTTCATGGCCCTCCTCTGGACTCAATCCAACAGGTCCGTGTCCTTCTTATGTTGGGGGCCCCAGAGCTGAATGCAATACTCCAGGTGGGGTCTCACCAGAGCAGAGTGGAGGGGAAGAATCACCTCCCTCGACCTGCTGGTTACGCTTCTTTTGATGCAGCCCAGGATACGGTTGGCTTTCTGGGCTGCAAGCACACATTGCTGGGTCACGTTGAGCTTCTCATCAACCAACACCCCCAGGTCCTTCTCTGCAGGGCTGCTCTCAATCCACTCATCGCCCAGCCTGTTTTTGTGCTTGAGATTGCCCCGACCCACGTGCAGGACCTGCACTTGGCCTTGTTAAACTTCATGAGGTTTGCATGGGTCCACCTCTCAAGCCTGTCAAGGTCCCTCTGGGTGGCATCCCTTCCCTCCAGCGTGTCGACTGCACCACACAGCTTGGTGTCGTCGGCAAACTGGCTGAGGGTGCACTCAATCCCACTGTCCCATGTCACTGACAAAGATGTTAAACAGCTCCGGTCCCAATACTGACCCCTGAGGAATGCCACTCGTCACTGCTCTCCACTTGGATATCGAGCCGTTGACCACAAGTCTTTGAGTGCAACAATCCAGCCAATTCCTTACCCGCCGAGTGGTCCATCCATCAAATCCATGTCTCTCTCATTTACAGACAGGGATGTCATGCAGGACAGTGTCAAATGCTTTGCACAAATCCAGGTAGACGACGTCAGTTGCTCTTTCCTTATCCACCAACTCTGTAACCCCATCGTAAAAGGCCACCAAATTTGTCAGGCATGATTTGCCCTTAGTGAAGCCAGGTTGGCTGTCACCAATCACCTCCTGCTGCTCGGACAATTTCTTTGTGTTCCTCCCAGGCTACCTGTCCTTGTTTCCAACCTCTGGTAGGCTTCCTTTCTGTGTTTGAGTTTGTCCGGGAGCTCCTTGTTCATCCACGCAGATCTCCTGGCATTTTTGCCTGACTTCCTCTTTGCTGGGGTGCATCACTCCTGAGCGTGGAGGAGGTGACCCTTGAATATTAACCAGCTTTCTTGGGCCACTCTTCCCTCCAGGGCTCTATCCCATGGTACTCTACCAAGCAGATCCCTGAATAGGCCAAAGTCTGCTCTCCTGAAGCCCAGGGTAGTGAGCTTGCTGTATGCCCTCCTCCCTGCCCTAAGGATCTTGAACTCCACCATTTCATGGTCACTGCAGCCAAAGCTACTCTTGAGCTTCACATTCCCCACCAGCCCCTCCTTGTTGGTGAGAACAAGGTCCAGCATAGCACCTCTCCTCGTTGGCTCCTCTATCACTTGGAGAAGAAATTTCTCATCAACACATTCCAGGAATGTCCTGGATTGTTTATGCCCTGCCATGTTGTCCATCCAACAGATATTGGGGTGGTTGAAGTCTCCCATGAGGACCAGGGCTTGTGAACGTGAGGCTGCTCCTATCTGTCTATAGCGGGCTTCATCCACTCAGTCTTCCTGGTCGGGTGGCCTGTAGCAGACCCCCACTATAATGTTACCTGTCCCTGCCCTCCCTTTGATCCTGACCCATAGGCCCTTGGTCGGCTCCTCATCCATCCTCAGGTGGAGCTCCATGCACTGGTCACTGACATAGAGGGTCACACCCCCTCCTCGTCTCCCCTGCCCGTCCTTCCTAAAGAGCCTGTATCCTTCCATTCCAACACTCCAGTCACAAGAGCCATCCCACCATATCTTCCTGATGCCAATAAGATCATAGCCTTGCAGGCATGCGCGCGTCTCTGACTCCTGTTGTTTATTCCCCATGGTACATGGGTTTGCATAGAGGCATTTAAGCTGGGCCCCCGATGAAGCTGATTTACTGGCTGGAGTGGCTGGAATTCTTTGCCCTGCTCTTCTGGTGCTCTCCTGCTGACCTGTGATGCCTCTCCAGGCTCTGGGCATCTGTTGCTCGCACTGGCATCAATCTGGTAGGAGTGGGATGGATTGAGGTTCCCCTCCCCCTGGGGGATGTTTCTAAGTAAAGGCATTCTCTTAAAGTAGAAGATTAAACTACAGCTCCTGTTCAGAAAAAAAAAAAAAATCCTAATTTATCTGGTTCTCAGGTTTATTGCTGTTGTTTTTAAGCATCTTGGGTTTTTTAGAGGAGAAGAAAATATTTGGACTGCCTTTGTTCATTCACATGACTTTAAACCTAATCTGCTCCTGTTCTGAACTGGCCCAGGCATAAACCAGGAATGACTGGAAAACTTCATGTGAGTGTGAGTGAGGCAGGCCCCAAACTGATCAGAGGAAGTGTGTTAGTGTGGGCGCAGGGCTGAGGAGAACTGGCTCATCTTAGACAGGTGTACTGGCTTGTTACAATTATGGCGTGCCTCTGGTTCAGATGTGGTGAATAGTGTGTCAGGAAGATCTTGGCTCTGTCTTTACCCATCCACACAAAAATATGCTATGAGATAGCTGCAGGGTTCTGGAGACATCTGAAATTTTTATGCGCTGTGGAGATTGCTTTTCATTCCACTGTGTTTTGGTGGTCTTGGAGCCTCATAAAGAAAAGTTCTAGAAGCTAGTTTAGTTTGTCTTTGGAGGAATAGTAATTTTGTAGAACTTACCTGTACTGACATTTTGATAGCAGATTTGTTTTGTTTTGATATCAGTGGTGGTTTTTTTCTGTTGCTTTGGGTGCAATCCTAGAGATACTTCTTCTCTTTAACCTAGATTTGCAAAATCCGGTGTGCTTCTGCATTAAATTTGCGGACTCACTTCCTTGGATTCAAACACAAGACGGTAAGATCAGTCCTTGAATGCACCTTTTGTCAGATTTTACAGATTTATTTAGCAATAGAATATGGGTTTGGAATCTATTTTTTAATGTGGTGTTAAAATGTGCAATTTCAGATATTTAGCTAGTTTTGTTGCTTTACTATTTTGTTTACTGCAATAAAGTAGGACATAGTTTTGTACATTAGTCCTATCAGAAAATGTTGTTACAACTTGGTGTCTCATATTCTGGATTAGTAAAGAAAATACCTGAGAATACGTGGCTGTTGTTAAATGCAGAATGGAATTATTTAAATCACAGACAATCTAGGAAAAAAGATGTATGTTTCTTTCAAGTTTCATGTAATTATCTGTTCACCTGAGAGAATCTGTGGTGTTGGGTTAATCTAACCTATTTTATAAATAATGAAATGTTTGCATTGTTATTTTTTGAATCTTAAATGTATGTCTTTCCTCTTTGTTGGTTGATGACTTGGTAACTTAGGTTGAAGAAGCACTGAAAGCTCATGGCATTGGTAAGTGCAAGATTTTTTACTTCCTACTCTGTTCTATACATGCACCTTTCTCCCCACTCCAACATAGTTGTTTATGAAACAAACAAGAAGAAGACTTTGTCAAGACTTGCGCTTTAAGACCTGTCTTGTGTTCTTTAAGGACATAACTATCTAATCCTACAGAAATCAATCAATAATATGAGCAAGAGGTATGCAAAGTTTATTAGAAAGTGCTAGCAACAATACTACAAGTCACCTACATTAAAGTTTTGAGAAACCCTAAAGAATTCAAGACCTTGGAGACCTTTAAGATTTAAAATATATTTTAAAAACCTATGCTTCTTAAAGCATGTAGAAATACTTTTTTCTGTATATACTTTATATTTGTTTTTTAAAAGAGCTTATTAAAAATATCTTAATTAGCTGAAGCAAAGTACTTTTAATAGGTTTAATATATCATTAAAACTTCCCCAGGTCTTTATGAACTGGTCTAGTTCCAGAAGGAATGAAAGTCTAACTATATTCATAATTGTTTTCCTACTTCCATTTCACGATGCACCAAAATGTATTTACAGGTTTCTACAGTGCACTGCTCCTAGAGTTTGGTTTGAAAGTTGTGGCCCAAGTTATACATAGTCATTGCACCTACCTAATCTGGGAATTTTTGTATGGACTGTAAAGGAAATTTAAGTGGTTAAATATTTAGCAGCTGGCTGCTGCTGAAATATGGATGCCCTGCAATGGTTAGAGGACTTGGCAGACAGTCATTATGTCTTTTTATTTCTTTTTTTTTTTTTTAAAAGGATTGGTTGGGCACTAAAATACTTGATGAGTTCTAGTGACCAGAATATGATTCATGTTATTAGAGTCTTTGTAACTTTATCTTCATAACACTTTATTTCTTTTCTTTTACTCTTCTGATCTTTTCATTAAGATAATTTCAGAAGGTTGGTGGTAATGCAGCTGGTATTATTAAGTGACATCTAGTTGGCAGGAATGAGCTGGCAGCTTCATCAGTCGTTAACACAATGTAGTTTGTAACTTAAATACTCAAGAAGAGTTTTCATGAAGATTATCTCTGTAATCAAAGCATATCTGACTCTTTCTGATGCAGTAGTATAGGTTGAAGCCTTCTGACTCCCACCTTCTATTTAGGGTTTATTGTAAGCCTTATGTTCAACTTCTTAGCAATATCTGATATTTTAGTAAGAGATAACTTGCAACAGGAGGGTAACAGGGTTGAGGGGCATTTAAGAGATGAAAAAATTCAAATTTGTCCTTAGCTGGTGTTGTTTCAGGCAATGCTAGTGATGTATTTATTTATTTCCATGTAGTGAAATGCTGAGCTTTCTGAATTTCTGAAATCCTATTCTTGGTGTTTTCTTATAGCGAGCACATTAAGCCCCTATTCAAGGGATAGCAACTTGTTTCCTTTGCGTGCTTGTCATTCCACTCCCAAACACACAGAATCTCATCTCATACAGATGTCTCTCTTTCTCCAGGTTCCTCAATGGCAGATAATGTTATGTGGTCATCTCTGTCTTACCTTTCTTAAGGTTCTGCAGCCCCAGCCTTATCACTTGCCATATGTGGATGGAAAAAAATATTTGATTGGGGAGCAGATAACTGCAGACCTTTTGAAAAAGACAGCAGGGTTTATGGGCTGAGTCAAGTGCCCTGGCAGGCAGCATGTGGGGCAGCAGTTTAAGCACCTCAGGTTCAGTGGATATAAACTGAATTGCTGTGATGTATTGGATTAAAGTAGCCCTGAAATTTATGAAACGAAGCTTTGTTCATTGTAGAATAAAAGATATTTGCACTGTAGTGAATCAGCCTAGGCTTTTACCTTGGTGCAGGTTGTCTTCTATATAAACTAAATTACAGCCATAATTACTTACAATTTAAGCCACTGTTTAATAATTTAATTTTGTGATGTGTGTTTGAACCCATGTTGTATGCTAACTGGTGGCTTGATTGGTGGTCTTCTCTGCCTGCTTCGTTGAATTGCCTGACATTAAATAACTTCGTTATTGTTTGGTGTAAATGTGTTTTGTCCATTTTTTTCCAAAAAAATCTCATAGCACATTCAAAACTAAACATAGCTTATTTTTCTCATGTCAACAAAAGGTCAAAGAGTTTTCTGTAAAAAAAAAATCCATTATTGTACCAAACTGGTTTCTGTACTTACAATTTTATTTCCACTTCTGGTTTGTTTTTTATTTAGTTAAAACAGCAAGTGGCTCAGGGGAGCAAGTGAAAACACCTGTAAAACTTCCTGATTATGGTAAGACTGTTTAATGCAAAAAAAAAAAGGGAAAAAAAAAAATGTTTTGAGGTACAGTATTGCAAGTGATGTCTAGACCTTAGCAGGTCATTGGGAATTCATTTCTGTTCATTGTGTTTTCCACCTGCAGTAATATTTTGTAATAATACTTAAAACAATATTTGCAAACAAAATGCTATAAAACGGGTAAAAATAGGATTGGGGGGGATAATGTTTCTCAATAACTGACTTAATTTGTGATGTGGGGCCATGTATGAGCAGGGATTCACTTGAATGTGAATTTCTCAGCATATTTTCTCTAGGCCAAAGGTTAAGCTCAGGAGTTTGTTTCATTTTGGAGGGGTTTTTTGATGTGACTTGAGACCATGAAGATTGATTGATAGATGGATGATGTGGGACTATGTAAAATTGATTTTATCTTACAGTGCAAACTGAGCCAGAGAAGTTTCATGGACAGACCTTGGAAGAACAGCTTAATACGTGTAAAGATTCAGAACCTGCACTTGGTGAGGGCTTTTAATACTGTAATTGCTTGTGTGATGTTTACCTTTAAAGAGTATGATTAATTTTTTTAAAATTGTAAAATTAGGTAATGTGTAATAAAATCTTACTATGTTTACACTGAGTACCCAATAGTATGGTATGAAAAATGACTGGTCTTAGTTAAAAAATCATTGGATTTGGCCTGGAATATTTTTGATTAGGGTAGACACCACATGTTGAGAATATTCTCTAGAAACAATCTAAGGTGATATGACAGAAATTAACTTTGACTTAAATGATTGTTACTGTTCTTTGCAATTTAACTGGCCATCCTGTGGAGGGAAGGGAGAGTGGAGTGGACAGGAAAAATAACTACAAGGGCATATATTAAAATACATTCCCTTCTAAATAGTTACAAAAGAATTGTTGCTATTGTTTTTTTAGATGATTTAAAAAAAAAATTGTCAAGTCCTATGCGATAAACATAAAGCATCTTAAAAAAATTCAGTTTTGTACCTTTGGTGTTAAGGGAGACATCCAAAAGACAAAATAACTGATGGTTCTAAAAGTCTTGAGTCATGTGTTTGGCATGCAATAGTAATTATTTCCTTTAATGTCTCTTTTGTAACTAGCACTGATTATTTGTTTCAGCAAACATCAAATTTCCTAACTTATTTTTTATCAATACAGGGCTTAATTATATAATTGAATACAGATCGAAAGACAATTTCCCTTTTCTCTATGAATGTCAGCTGTGCAACTGTAAAACAGGACTGAGTAACATGTTTATGCATGTTTGTGGTTCCAAGCATAGACTGGCATACCTGGTAAGTTTTTAGAGTAAAGGGGTTTGTTTGTCTGGTTTTTTTTCTTTTTTAATGTAATGATTTAAGTAGAGAATTTGCTAGCCATATTACAATTAAAAAAAATAGAATTAAGGTGTTTGTCGTGGTTTAACCCCAGCCAGCAACTAAACACCACGCAGCCGCTCACTCACTCCCCCCCACCCAGTGGGATGGGGGAGAAAATCGGGAAAAGAAGCAAAACCCGTGGGTTGAGATAAGAACGGTTTAATAGAACAGAAAAGAAGAAACTAATAATGATAATGATAACACTAGTAAAATGACAACAGCAATAATGAAAGGATTGGAATGTACAAATGATGCACAGTGCAATTGCTCACCACCTGCCGACCGACACCCAGCCAGTCCCCGAGTGGCGAATCCCTGCCCCCCCCACTTCCCCGTTCCTATACTGGATGGGACGTCACATGGTATGGAATACACCGTTGGCCAGTTTGGGTCAGGTGACCTGGCTGTGTCCTGTGCCAACTTCTTGTGCCCCTCCAGCTTTCTCACTGGCTGGGCATGAGAAGCTGAAAAATCCTTGACATTAGTCTAAACACTACTGAGCAACAACTGAAGACATCAGTGTTATCAACATTCTTCGCTCTGAACTCAAAACATAGCACTGTACCAGCTACTAGGAAGACAGTTAACTCTATCCCAGCTGAAACCAGGACAGTGTTACATAAGCTTTTGTGAAAATGTGTGTGTTTGTACTGCAACCATGCAACTGTGATAAATGGATTTAAAATTCTTCTCACCAATAAGGTGTATGCCTGTCCATTGCTGACACTGAGTTTTTAGTTTATTCTGTTTTGGTTGACCAGTAATGCCAAAAATGAAATCTACAGCTAAAATTGACTAGAAGTAGGTTTTTGATTAAATTTTATATTATCTTAAAGAACTGGATCAATGAAAAAATTGCTCTGTCTTTCAGAAGCTGTAGATTAAAAGGAACATATTTATAAATGAACATGATATGTATTGGATAGAGGCTGTGACTTGGATTCAGGAAAAAAAACCCAGTTTTATTCCCAGTTTTGTGGCTGGACAAGCCATGTAAGTTCCATGCCTGTTTTATGGAAATTTGCAAGGCTCATGTTGGCCCAAAAATGTTTAAATACATTTTTTTCTTTCAGTATGTTTAGAGAAATGAGGCTGTCCAGTCTTTGAATGTTTGCCTGAATTTATTTGTTTAGGGTGGGCTTTAACAAAACTGAGAAAGGAATATTCTGAAAAGTATTTTGATACTTTCCATAAAATATCTGCTCAAAGTTGGTACTATATCCCATGTATCTTAAAGTCATAGAAAGTTGTTGAATTGCTATAGCATTTTGAGGCAGGTTTAGAGCTAATGTTGTTATAGGCTGTACTGCGATGGATCCGCAATGATGTCCTTTGTAAACATCATGCTGTTTCTGGTCATTAATTCAGATATATATGCTGAGTTTTGATGTTCTCAGCTCTTGTATTTCTTGTTTACTTTGAACTGTTTCTTGCAATTCTGAACCTTATGTTTGTTAACTGCATCTCTGCTATATTCTTAAATACTATAAAATATAATAATTCAAAAAGGATAGCTTTTAAGTCACGCATGTGGGGTGGATTAACCCTAGGCAGTGGGAAAGGCAGGAGACTAAATGGCTGGAATTTGCTCTGCTGAAAAGGAGCTGGGGGTCCTGGTGGATAACAAGCTAAAGATAAGTAGTGTACCTTGGCATCAATGAAGGTGAACAGCAAGCTGAGCTATACTAACAAAGGTATAGCCAGTAGATCAAAGGAAGTGATTATTTCCCTGTTCTTGATACTTGTTAGGCCATATGTAGAATATTGTGTCCATTTTTGTGCTACTGCAGACAAGAAAGCTATTGATTAAATTGAGCAAGTCCAGTGGAGAGCTGCCAAGATGGTCAGGGAGCTGAAGCACTTGTGCTGTGAGGAGAGGCTAAAGTAATTGGGCTTGTTCAGGCTGGAGAAGAAAAAGTGTCGGGGGATCTAATAGTAGCCCTTCAATACCTCAGGGGAGGTTATTAAGTAGGCAGAATCAAGCCCTTTATGGAGGTATATATATATATGGCAGGAACATAAATTCAAACAGGTGAGTTTTCTACTTGACATGAGAAAGAAATTTTTCACTGTGAGGGCAGTCAAGCATTGGAGCAGGTTGCTCAGACAGATGGGGCAATCCCTGTATTCAGCGGTTTTTAAGACCCAAGTGTACAAAGCCATGTGCAACCAGTTCAGCGTTCAGTGTCATCAACCCTGTTTTGAGCAGAGGATTTGGCTTCTGTCCCCTAAATTATTCTGTGATTCTATACATAATCATTTTAATAAGTTCTGCTATGTATATGTAAAAGTTGATTTATCTCCCATGATTATTAGCTGTGCTAGATCTGGAAAGAGTTGTGTAGGATAAAGTGTGACCTCTGGATTTGCATTTCCTTATTTCCTAGAAGCAACATTATCCTGAGATAGCAGAATCTGATGAGGTTAAGGGTAAAGGCTCTGAAATGAACAGAAAAGTTAGGCAAGTTGCATCAACAATTGAGAAGAAAGAAGGAAGAAAACAAATAAAGGTACATTTCTTTAAGAATTCCAGAAGTTTTATATTTATTAAAAAAGCAAAGAAAGTAATTTCTGTTATGGTGGGCAGATCTGTTTTGGATGGTAGGAAAATCTTGCTTTTTAAATCTTTACTACAAGTGCTTTTTGTTGTCCTAATAATTCTTCCAGGATTATTCTGGATGCAATTTCCCATTGGTCACTCCCATCATAAGTATTTCTCTTGCTTGAAATAATACTCATGCTACCCGAGTCTACAGAAATATGACTCCAGAGTGCACAAATAACACAAAATATCTGTATTAATATTTAATAGATTCCCAGCTGGTGGTGTGTTTGTGTAAAATAACTTGTTTCATTGTTGCTAGGAAACTACCTTTATGACTTTTCTGAATTAGTTTCTGCTTTGTTAGCACCTTGTGGCAATTCTCAGAGGAGCCAAGTAAAAATTCTGGTAGTACAGAGGGAAGTGTGGGAATTTGCAGGTGGATATGAGGTTATCAGCAATGCCGTGGGATCACAGGAGCACCATAAGCTTAAATTCTTGGGGAACTGCAACCTTAGAAGCATGTTCTTATGAAGATGTCTTCATATTGCTTTCTGTTGATGTTTACATCACAGTAGTATTTAGAAATATTTACCATCTTTATCTGGGCAGGATATTGGCTGAGTTTCTTCTTGAGGTGTACCTTACCACTGTGATTCATGACAAGCTTACTCAGGTGCTTGGTGTTCTTTATGATGTACATCAAATTTGTTTTGTCCATCGGTTTCAATGTCTGTCAACGAGCTGCTTGTTAAGCAGTGTCTCTTGGCCAGATCTCTTGTTAATGCTAGTTAATGTGCATAGGCTATGTCTCGTTTCAAAGTGGAGTTTACAATGTTACTGTGTTTAAGCTCGCTATGTCCTGCCCATCTGAAAAAAGACCCACGTTTCTTTCAGTGCGATGCCATCGCAGCTGGGCTCAAGGATGAGAGCCTGTACTGATCCTACCCTTTTTTTGATTAAAAAAAAGTATGGAAATATTGGAAGATCAAGTCTTTCTTCTAGAACAAATGCTCTAGAAGGGAGAGATTTCAGATCATCTAATTCAGTCTGTCTGCATATCCTCCATTTTTAACCTCTGCTTAAAGAGAAAAACTGACTTTTGGCAGCAACTTTTTCTTTTGACCTACTTAATTAATTCAAATTTCTTCTTGACTCAAGACTGTATATTTTACTTGACATGTATGTTCATGGATATAGAAATAATTAATTCCATCTTTATTTTGTAGACTGTTTTTTTTTTTCTAGGAAGTTTCGCTACATCCATAGCAAATCCATCCTTGATTTAAGGAACTTTTAAATAGCACGTGCATAACCTCGTTTAATTTTACTGCTATATTTTCTGAAACCAGCTATTTTTTTTTTTAGGTCTAACAAAAATTTAATTGTGGTAAATAAGTGTCCAGGTATCTCACTTACTGACTTTTTGAATATCCATTCAGGGATTTACACATATATGTTTAACACTACTGGTCATATATCCTTAAAAAAATAAATATTTAACTCTGATGAAATACCTATGGAATAATTTTATCCACAAAATAGCTAACATAAATGGGTTTTATTTTTAGGTTGTTACAGATGCTCCAATAATGAGGAAGAGATGTCAAGAACGTAAGTGTGCTCAGTGGGATGTAAATTGTACATTTCTAATTTGGGTATATTCCCTTTGATCTAAATCAGCTTGATTTAAGGGCAAATTGAAAGACTTGGTCAGTAAGTGTAGTCTGTGCTTATGTTCTAAGCTGCATTTTGTACGGTTTATATTGAAAACTTGATGGATGAACAAGTTCTTCCATGGGCAACATAGCTAGAGAGACCTGGTTTATATGGCTTTGTTCTCTGTCCCTCTTTCCATCCCAGTCCCCTTGGCTTCCCAGGATCCTTTACCTATGATTTGTTTTTATCTGTTAACTGCTGTAGTCTTTGCAGCACCAACTACTCACGAGCATTTTGGTGAACTGGGCAAAAGGAGGAGGTTGGAGCTCTGTGCATGTATTTAATTTGCAGTCCAGAAAGCCAGACAGAATTCTTAAAGCCCAGCTACAGCTTTTATCTGTGGAAGAAAACTTTCTGGTTTACTAGCCATTGATACTCACAAAATTGTAGGAACATGGTATTTGTGAGACTTCTCCACTCAGTTTAATCTTTCAATATTCATTATAGTACAATGTCATCGAGATGGACAGACGGTACAATTGCATGCCACTTTAGGAAATGGCTAAAAATTGCTATGAGACCCTCATTCTCAGACCTGCATGAAAAATAAAGATTTGAATTAAAACTAATGTACTTAATTTAAATGTATATTAGTATGTAAATGGTGTCTTAAAATAGCTCAATAGAAGTAATGAGATTATTTCTGTAATTATCTAGATTAGCAGTGTCATACTCTGAAGAGGAAAGATATCCATTTTTAATCTAGGAAAGTGTTTTGAAATAAGTTGAATCCTATTCAAATTATGCTTCTGGACTGTAACCTGTTGGTTAATGTGTCTAATTTTGCACATGGCTATGTGGCATTCTACTATATTTATAGTATTTACATCTTTTAAGAAATTTATGTATGTAATTATAACCAGGGTATAAAATATTTAAAACTTTGTTATTAATTTGTAGTTCATATTTAATATGCTGTCACATAATAATGCTTATAAAATTATTCTTCGTGTTTGTAACTAATAGTGCACAGAAACAGAGCTAGTTGAAATTGAAGTGCAGTTTTAGAACCCTCCTCTATCAAGATAATGTCCATTGTGCTACATTTCAAGCATGTTTGTTTAGATCCTAATGCAGATGACAGCCCTTCAAAAGCTAAAGTTCAGCATGTGGATACGTCACTTAGTAATGAAGAAAAAACAGATTGTATAAATAAGGATGGAAAAATGTCAGACCCTATTCAAGGCAAGAGAAAAATATTTTTTTTATCAATTTTTTTTTAACTTTCACCAGTGCATGAACTATTTACTCTATATGTGCCTGTTTATAGCTTCTATAGTTATGTTGTGCTACAGAAGGTGAATTTGCGTGGTGTGTGGATGGGTTTGGGGTCTGTGGCAGAGGAAAGAATAATCCCAGTGTTTGCGAAGAAAACAGTCCAGTTTTACTTAATGTCGCTGGATACTTTAGAATAGAAACAAGACAAGATTCATAATTAGAAATTTTTACTAGGTGTATTTTTGGGGGAAGGGGCACAGACTTTTTTGGGCATATAAGCTGTTCTTCGGTGTCAGGAAAAAAAAAAGGGAACAGCTGCATGCCAGATTGTTTGTTTAGAGCACAAGAAGAATAAAAAGAAAATAGATTGGACAGATATTTTTTTGTTTTGAACGACATCTAAAATATTTGACTAATGCTTATTTTCTTGAAAACAAAACCAGAATTAAATATAAAAATCAGTGAACACCATGTAACTGAAGAAACATCAGAAGTTGCTGCTTGGTTGTAGACTTAATGTCAAAGGTGAGATTAGGATTCGGTCTAAATGCATTATAATTATTCTCGTTCAGAATATTTCTGATCAGAAGTAGAAACTTGTGCTTCATGGCTGAACCAAATATTTGATTTTTATGTGCATTTTTTATTTTATTTCTTCACAGGATACCTTACTTATACCTTCAAGTTTTATTGGTGTTATCTTTTAAAAAAATATAAAGCAAAGAATACTTTAAAATACTGGAAAACCATTACTAAATATACTGGCTTTATTGTTTTAGATGAAAAGAATGTTCAAGAGGAGCAGGAAAAAAGTCAGAAAGAACAGGCAAAACCAGATGAGAAGGATGAACCTAAAAAGGCTATTGAAAGCAGCAAAGGCAACAAGGCTGAAGAAGGCAGCAAAGGCAACAACTCAGAAAAGTAAAACAAAAAAAATCCACCGCCCCCAAACCCCTTTAAATTTACTCAAAGGAAAGTGTTGTAGATGATAACTGTTTACATTGGATTTGAACAGAGTATGCTGTGAGGAAGAAAGGCATGCTATAATATTTTGCTCTAGATGCAACTAGTTTTTATATCTAACTGTGTTAGCCTTAAGGCATAATCCTCATGTATTACTAGTTCAAAAAGAATGTTCCCTTGTAGTTTAAAAAACCCTCTGTTATGGCTTTATGTCAGATAATTAGGGTGGTATACGAACTGATTTTAGAAGGAGAATATAATCAGTAAATAGCTGTAACAATTGGGGTTCATCTTTACAAAATATTTCATGGAGGAACAATAAGAAGTATTGTGTGTGGTTCTAAAATGGTGAAACTGTGCTTGCTGTTTGTAAACATCTTTATTAATAACAGTATTGTGAATTTAGTTTGAACTATCAGCCTTTGTGTGAGGGCGATATCTCCAACATCAATCATCTTTGTGCAACACCAGGAACCACAAGAAAGCATTCGATAAGGGCTATACATGCATCAACCCAAACATAAGACTTTTGTTCCAACAATTAGTTCTTTGGTTTTGCTCTAATGACATTCTCTTGGAATGTTTCTTAACATTAAACCAGTAGTATCTCTCCCAGACATGGAGGGCTAACACCTTTTGCTTGTTTACTGTTACCACTAAAAGGAGAAATTTTCTTGTTCATGAAGTATCTTTTTGTAGGACTTTTGCCTCTATGGGGCAACCACTAAGGAAAAGGATTAACTGAAACCAGATTCAAGTCCAGGTTTATGAATCTTTGTGTTCATTTGTCTGGCTTTCAAATAACTGTAACAGTTCTTAATCTGGAGAGTGAACAAAAATGTTGTGTGAAAACAACAAAAATAGGGAACTAATAAAAGCTCAGATATCCACATCTGGAAATGCTGCTGTCTATTTTTACCCAACACTGATCCTCATTGTGCAGTCCTGTACTTTAAATTTTAAGAAAATAATCCTTTGGAAAATCACTTAATGTTGTTCTGTTAATCCAGTTGTTCAGATAGATCCTGGGTAACTGAGCAGCCAGGTGTTTCAATGAGAGACTGATTTGGAAGTTGGTTACTAGATTAGGACTTCAGATTGGTCCTTTACTGTTTATTTTTGTGAGGCTTCTGAGAGATGTGAGCTCAATATATAGTGTCTTAAAAGGAATAAGATCAGAGTCTCATTGACAGCAAGCAGTCAAATGATGTTTCCACTTAAAAGTTCTGCAGCATCAGTCTGAGAATTTCTATCAATCCTAATTTCTTTGTAGTGAAGTTCTGCACAGACAGTCATCTGAAGATGTAAATTATTTTGAGTTCATTAAAGGTGTCATCTGCTTTTACTACACTTTTGATTCCTAAGAAAGATTTCAAGAAAGAGGAGGGCTTAGGCTTCATATGGTTTTGGTTAATTTAAAAAAAACAACCACTCTCAGCCCTGGTTCCTGGGCTTGCAAAGGGATGGAATGCATCTATAGTAGCTGCAGTTGCAGAACAGTGCAAATATGGGTTAGTAACTTGTAGCCATATGAATCTTGGGTATGCCCAGTATCTCTGTGGCTACATTGTAAAATACTTCTTTTTATAGCTGAATTTTGTAAAGGCAAGTTTGTGAAGCACTGATAGAAATCATACTGTAATTAGGGGTCTTGTCTTTTTGCAATGCATACAAAAAGCTTACAGCTTTTACTACCAATGTCAAACGTTTTCTTAATTTTGGGGTTTAGAACTTATGTGCTAGCTAATCACGCTAAAAAACCCCTCATAAATAATTTTTACGTTGTTATCTGGGACCACTGGGATTTCTGCAAGGAAATAATGTGACCTTTCAGAGTGTGTCAGAACTACTGTAGTAGTAGTGTGTCAAGAATTTAAACTGATTATCAGTTATTGACTGGCTATGCATTTTTGATAGAGCAGCCAACTGTATACTGTTTTATTTATTTATTTATTTATTCTATCTTAAGGTGTGACACCAATAAACAATCGCAGGAAGAAAGCGAGGAAGTTGAGGTGAATATTTTTCCATTAATGGGTTGCTCCAGTTTACAAATAGTTGGGGAAATAATTACTTTAATATATGATTGGCAATGGTGTTTGCTTTTGCTTATTCAAATTAATAATATTATCGACAATAAATTAGCTAAAAGTTACTAAGCAAAGCTGTTAAGAACAAGGTTTTTTCTTACTTTATCATGAAAACACATGTACAGGTTTCATATAAGCACACACAATTTAATTAGAGCAAGAATCTACAATAACCATAATAATTACTGTTTAATTTTAGTTATAATTACTGCACATAATATATCTCTGGACTTTTTTTTTTTTTAATATTAAACAGCAAGAATTTACAGCAAAACCTGAAGAATTCACTAGTCAAGAAGAACTGTTGGGTTATTTGGTGAGTGTTAAATCTTACCTTGCAATGTAATTTTTGAAAAAACAAATTCACAGAATTACTAAGTTTAAAATGCATCAAGTAACATGAAAGCCAAAAAGTAGGCAGTCTGCTAATCTAACAACTTATTTTGTCAGAAGGTAGGATTCAGAATAAAATTAATATCACTGAATTTATAATGTATCTATTTGTTTGAAAGTTTCTAGACAGGGTTTTTGCCAAAACACTGGTTTACTGTCAGAGGAATGACTTGCATTGAAAATTAATGCATTTTTCTCAACCATAGCTTAACTCCACTCCTGAACTACATGCTTAAGTAAAATGACCTTCCCCCCCCCCCCTTTTGTAATTGGTCTATCATTTTCAAATGAGGAATTTGGAAAGACATAATTCAATAATGGAAGGAAGGAGAATGAAGAAAAATATCTGAGATATGCAGAAAGGAAAGAAGCAATTTTTAAGAAATAAAGTACAAGTTGTATACTTAAACACCACCAAAAAAACCCAACCCCAAAACCATAAACTAAAAAAGCTACCTATTCACTTCATAAAGTAAGTGGCAGAACACCAGAGTTCTGTTCAGTTGTTGAAAATATGTATTATGTATACATTTACAATCAATAACATAGAGAAATGGTTTATTAAAAGCATCAGTGACAAACTGTATGAAAATCTTTATTGATAGTTGCTGTGACTCACCTACTGCATGGTAATTTAAGCACTATTGACTATCATAAAATCTTTTTTCCCCTTTCCCTATTTGCTAATAAAACTTGAATTTGTTTTGAGGCACCCTCTTGCTTAGTATGATTGTCCTCCAAGAACAACTGGAACAAAGTTCGGTTTTGGAAAGTTTGAAAATTGTTTAATATTGTCATCTACAGTCATTTTTTTAAAAAGCTACATTACGAGTTTCTGTTGTTGTTGGATTCAAAAGGTTTCTTATGTAGTGGAAAGTAATTTTACAAGTATCTTTTTTGGACTTGCTGTTTGTATCATGGAATAATTCCAGTTGTTCAATAATTATCCATACTGTATACTTTTTTTTAATTGTGAAAATCAGTATGCTCAGCTTTGTCATTAAAATAATTGTATTTCTTTTATTACCTGATAGCAGAGATATCCTTGCCCAAGTTTAATCTTCTTTTTCCACCTGGTTTTTGACAAAATCTTCTTTAAATATAACTTGTGCAAACCAGGAGAGATAAATACTATTAGTGTTAAAAATATAGTATAATCCCTGTTATGCTGTCACATATGAACTTAATGCTAGTTTTTTATTACTTTTTTCCATTGTCTGGAGTGTTTAAAGGTGTTTGTTTCTAATCCAGAAGACTGAATTGTTAGAACAGACCTGCAGTTCTGTTACACTGTGCCCAGTGGAAGTGTTTTCAGCAGAGCTTTATTAGTATAGACCAGAGGATGATGTATGTAGCACCTTCTGTGAGAGAAGTTGGCACTAGAACTTGCTCCCCTACTAGAGCTTCAGAGTTTCAAAGACTGCTTTTTCCTTAGGCTTTTTGGGAAGAAGGTTAGCATAAGGCAAGGCGGCATGTATATCTTTAAATCCAGTAGTGTTCTGGCTTTTTGCTACTTTCTAGAGAAATGGGTTATGACTATATTGCCTCAGGGAAGTTGTACACATTCATTTGTATGCGGGCATCTTGAGAAGAGATCAAAATACTTAAGGAAAAGCATTTTCCTGTATGTATTTCCAGGCATATTCTTGGGTTGTGCCTGTTCAAAGATTTGTATCAGGTAGCTGCAGCTTCCTTCAGTCAGCATCCTCTTCCATTCTACCTCCCCACCCCCAATTTATGGGATTAAAAGTAAAAACTGTACTTGCTTCGTAACTTCAGCCATGTCTGACAGAAGGACAGAGACATAAAAAATGAGGTTCCTGCAGGTTTTGTTTATACATGGTGATATTTTAATCTTCCAGAGGGAAAAATTTTATGTTGTGTGTTGTTTTGGTTTTTTCCTAGCAAAATTTTGAGATACTGAATGAAGATGATGCTTCATTTATCCTAAAAGTTACACAGACTCTTACACGTGCACTGGTGGAATATCGTCAGCAGGCTGCATCAAACAGAGTAACGTGGATCTTGTTTTGGTTTTGTTCTACAAATCTGTAGATTGCTGTGATTATGCATTTTTATTGTTACAGGTAGTTTAATTAAACAAAATTGCTGTGGAGACTGTATTATAAGTTTCGCCCATTAAATAGTTGAATTTTTGAAGTGATGATAGGATAAACTTACAGCTTTGCTGTTGAGGAGTCTTAATACTTTCTGTTCAAAGGTGTTTGTTTGTTTGTTTGTTTAAATAGAAGCCCCAAAGCATCTTGTCTCTTATTTCCTATGCTTTTTCTTACATCTAAGTTTTTCTGCTATTTTCGCCCCTTTTCAATTCTAATTTAAGCTTTTCTTATCTCTGCTGACCTTCCTGACACTCTTGTTCTGTATCCCATTTCCATTCCCAGCCTTCATTTCATTCACTATATAATCAAGCATTATTGACATCAATTTTCTTTCTTATATAACTTTTGGTCCTACTCTTTGGACTGTTCCCCTTGAGGTGTCTTTCTTCCTCCAGTATTAGAGACCCAGTTTTTCCCCTCTCTGCTATTAGTTTTGACTGACTTGTCTTTACATAGGCATAGTATGGAGGTGTTTTGAGTGTTTCTTTGAGGCTGCTGTGGTTGCCGCTTGTGTTCCCTATATCTCCAGCTTACATTCCATTATACCATAATCTCCACAGTTTCCACACTTGGAATGACTTTTTGTTCATTCCCTCGTTGTCAACAGGGATAGTAGGAACTTTACTCTTGTTGGTGATCCATTCAACATCTTTGCCATAGGAAACATTATTCCTTATCCCTCCCGGCGTTTCCTGCAGAACTGTCAGTGTTGAACAGACTTCTCATTCACCACAACAGCTACTCCTACTACTACAGCTACTTAACTAATTTTTTATTTAAAGGGTGAGCTTATGTGGAAAATGCCAAATGAGGGTCAGTACCAGCCAAAAAGCTGGAGAGAATCACAGAGGTGACACTTCAAGAAAAAAAGTTTTGTTTTATTTTTTCTTTTGTTTTCAAAAGCCTTTCTTAATTCAGGACTTTATTATAAAGTTTACCTTTGTTCCTCATATTCCATCTTCCCTCTATTGCTTGCTTTCTGCCCCAAAGGCAGTACTTCTCCATGAAAAATTCCATGCCTATAGTTCTCACTAATTATTTACCGCTTTTTACTTCCTCATTAAGCTTACTTTCACCTTATTCCTGCTGTTTTTTCCATATAGGGTTTTGTTGTCTTATCCATATGGAAAGAGGGCAAAATCCAACATGTTACAAAACAAGTTCTAACTCAAGTAACTTCTAACCTACTAGTTGTATAAAAATAAAATGTCTTCCCACATTAGGGTTTTTTAGTATTCTAAACTGTGATCTTTCAACTGGTAACTTTTTAAACTAAATGTTTTATACTGAGTGTAAAATGCTTCCTTTTTAGAACTGACAAGTTGAGAATTAGGCTCTATAAGTATCACTTCTTGGCCTCATACAGTGCTTTTTCAGATGTAGAGAGATACTGTGAACAGTGTATACGTACATAGAAGTTCACCACCAGCTGCATGATTTTCAAAGAAATACTTGATTTTTCAGATTTGGTAACAGAAATACTGGTCTTTTATTTGGCTTGTGATAATTAAAAATGTAGTAGTTCATCATTTCAAGAGGTTGTCTTTATGAAATTCTGAACACAACATTTTTCAAACTCATAGGACGTCTTAGATACCGAATATAATGGAGAAGCAGCATTGGAATATTCCACAGAACAGTCTGACCTGACTTCAGCAGATATTAGTGACTCTGATACTGGTAATGTTAGCTTTGCAATCTTGAATGTGCTTTAATCTTAACACTGAACCATCCATAAATTTTAGTAAGCCTTTTTTTCCTGCTTCTCTAAAAGCAGAGCTTAAGAGCAGAAAAAAGCCAGGGGCAAGTAGCATAAATTAATAGTTTTGGGGTTTTTTTTCCATCCTCTATAAATGTTAGAAAGGGCAGACTATTCAAAAACATTCACCCTACTTAACTGTGGGATTTGGGGAAAAATTGAATTAGTATTAACTCTGACTTTCCTCTGTCCAGAGGCAACTGTTTCTAAGGAGGCTTTCAAAGTTTAACTCCGGCTTCCTGCTCCCTGCCCCCGCCGCTTTCCCTTCTTGGTGGAGAAGAGGCTTAGTGCAGGTCTAGTCCAATCAAGATGTTAATGGAAACAAAATTATGTTGTATAAGATGGATAATTCTGTTTAATATCCGAACGTTGCAGCTACTTGTCCTCAGTGCTTCTGATTAATTTTTTCAAAGAATCTTAGATTTCTTTGAGGTCATTTCCTTCTTGATATAAACAAATGGTTATTTTTCTCAAGCATAGGAAGTATAATTATATGCTTGGAGAGTCAAAATACCGAGAATACCAGTGAAGCTATTTTGTATGATTTTTTTTTTCTGTGCAGTGTCAATTTTCTTTGTTTCTAGGAGGTTTACCTTTTGAAAACCTCAATCAATACACTGCTAATAACAAAAATTGCAATGACTTAAAATATATAAGACTTGGAACTTCTGGTTCCCTTTTGTAATAATGCAAATAGCTTTCACCCACCTCCCCACCCTTATTTCTCCAGCATTTTCTGTAAATGGAAAGCATGCTGACTCGCACTGCTATGAAAATGTAGCAAAGTCAGATGTGAACCTTACCAGCAATGCTGCTGTGCCAGACCGGAAATGCTTGTTTTGAAAAGCTCTATTTAGAGAAATAAGTAATGAAGACTCTTCAGAATCTTCTGTTACTGAAAAACAGTATTTCTCTTCTTTAAGACTATTCAAGCAGCCGATCAGCTAAGCAGTCCTTATCAGTAAATGAAGAAGATGAATGCCAAAACTTTTCAACTGGCTCTTCGGAAACAGCATATGAGAACAACATCACTACTGAATTTTTGAACAGCGTAAGAAATATGAATGTTGAGGAAGTTACTGCTACTCTACACAAAATAGCAGCAGCAAATCCAGCTTTTAGAGGTAATTCACCTATACCTGCTTACAAACACACATGTATACGTAACACAATTTTGTTAGCTCTGTGAAATATTAAGGACCACATGGGTCAAAGAACTTTGAAGTATTAAGGAGGGCTGAAGAGACTTTTTTTTTTTTTTCCTTCCCTTTAACTTTTTCACGATCCAATTTAGGAATAGTAATTAAAAATGGCTGCCTTCCCATGAAAGTGTTAATAATTGCTGAATTTCTTTTAAAATTCTTTTCTCAGTTGGGCATAGTAACATTTACATGGTGAGAGATAGTAAACTAAAATCAAGCATATTGTTATGAGAAAAAAGCAGAATCTTTTGTCTGTGATATAACTGGTGAAACACTGGTTTTGGGAATGCCAACAGCAAAGAAATTTTTACTTATTGATTCCTGAAGGAACGGTACTTGCACAGTAACATAGAAATAATAATGAATCAGAGACAAGTAGTCTTTCTTTTGCTTACAAGTTTCTAATAAGTTTCAGCTACTAAACCTTACCACATCTTCAGTCAACTGCTGCCCTTTCTTCAGAAGCTTCCTGTGTACATTTCTAAGCTTCTCAGAGTGCGTTTAGGATCATCAGGGTAAAAAAAGAACACTGAAGATGAGTACATTGTAGAGAAGCTTAAGATATTCTTTGCCTGAGTGCTCACTGTGGAAGAAACTAGGGAGACTGCAATCTGTGCCATAACCTCTGCTTGGGCATGTGCGTGTGCACAACTGTGCTGGTTTTGACTGGGATAGTGTTAATTTTCTTCATAATAGCTAGTACAGGGCTATATTTTGGATTTGTGCTGAAAACAGTGTTGATAATGCAGGGATGTTTCAGTTATTGCCGAGCAGTACTTACTGTCCTGTACCTGGCAAGCAGCTAAACACCACACAGCTGCTCGGTCACTCCTCCACCCTCAGTGGGATGGAGGTGAGAATTGGGGGGAAAAAAAAAAAAGTAAAATTCATGGGTTGAGATAAAGACAGTTTAATAGGACAGAAAAAGAAGGGAGGAGGAAATAATAAAATTAAGAATAATAGTAACAATAACAATAATAATAATAGTAGTAATAATAATAATAATAATAATAAAGAATTAGGATATACAAAACAAGTGATGCACAATGCAAATTGCTCATCACCCACCAACTGATGCCCAGCCAAGTTCCCGAGCAGTGGCCCCCAGCCAGCTTTCCCCCTAGTTTATAAGCTGAGCATGACATCATATCATATGGAATAGCCCTTTGGCCAGTTTGGGTCAGCTGTCCTGGCTGTGTCTCCCCCAGCTTCTTGTGCCCCGCAGCCTACTCTCTGGTGGGGTGGTGTGAGAAGCTGAAAAGTCGTTGACTTAGTGTAAACACTGCTTATTAACAACTAAAACATCAGTGTGTTATCAACATTATTCTCATCCTAAATCCAAAACACAGCACTATACCAGCTACTAGGAAAGGAATTAGCTCTATTCCAGCCAAAATCAGGACAACAACTCAGCAGACTATCTGTTTGGAATGGAAGTTCTGGAACAAATTGACAACATAAAACCACGAAAGTAGCAAACTGTTATAACTCTTCCATGAATATCACCTGGTCCTAGGGACCTCCAGGAAAAAAAATGGTTAAGTTACTGTCGTGGTTTAACCCCAGCCAGCAACTAAACACCACGCAGCCGCTCACTCACTCCCCCCCACCCAGTGGGATGGGGGAGAAAATCGGGAAAAGAAGCAAAACCCGTGGGTTGAGATAAGAACGGTTTAATAGAACAGAAAAGAAGAAATAATGATAATGATAACACTAATAAAATGACAACAGTAATAATGAAAGGATTGGAATGCACAAATGATGCACAGTGCAATTGCTCACCACCTGCCTACCGACACCCAGCCAGTCCCCCGAGTGGCGAATCCCTGCCCCCCACTTCCCCGTTCCTATACTAGATGGGACATCACATGGTATGGAATACACCATTGGCCAGTTTGGGTCAGGTGCCCTGGCTGTGTCCTGTGCCAACTTCTTGTGCCCCTCCAGCTTTCTCACTGGCTGGGCATGAGAAGCTGAAAAATCCTTGACATTAGTCTAAACACTACTGAGCAACAACTGAAGACATCAGTGTTTTCAACATTCTTCACATACTGAACTCAAAACATAGCACTGTACCAGCTACTAGGAAGACAGTTAACTCTTTCCCAGCTGAAACCAGGACAGTATCTGATGGTACTGTTTTCTTCCATAAAGCTTCCTTTGGAACCTGAAAATTTGTGGGTGGCAAATACGGTTCTCTTTTATGTGTATTTCTCTTTTTTTCAAGGTTTTGTTGTGTGTTGAACACAGCTGCTTGCTCCTTGTCCCTTACTCCCCCACAGACAGACACGGAAGAGAATAGAAAGAACAAAAGTGAGAAAACTCATGGGTCATGATAATGATAGTTTAATAAGTGAAGGGAAAGGAGGGGGGGAACAAGTGATGCAAAGACAATCGCTCAGCACTTCCCACAAAGAGACTGATGCCCAGCCAGTCTCTGAGCAACAGCCACCTTGGAAGCTGAAGCCAACCTCACCTCCTTGCCTCCCCAGATTTTATTGCTGAGCATGATGTATCCCTGTGGCCAGTTTGGGTTAATTGTCCCAGCTGTGTCCCCTACCAGTCTTTTTCCCATTCCAAGCCTAATTACTGTGGGGGTGCAGAGTGGGAAGGAGAGAAAGCCTTGACACTGTGCAAGCACCCTTTGGCAACAGGCAAAACACTGGTGTGTTATCAACACTGTTTTGGCCACAAATCCAAAACACAGCATCATACAGGCTGCTGTGAAGAAAGTTATACATCCCAGCCAAAACCAGTACAGGATTCCAGGTAATCATTCAAACTGCCAGCTTCTATTGAACAGGTGAACACAAACTGTTTAGAAAAACAAGGTAGGAATTAGTGGACACCTGGAAAAATATGATCTGCTTAGAGTGGTTGGTGGGAAATGAATATGGCTTTTGTGATAAGAAAACATTCCTTACAGACTTTCTGGAGTTGTTTGAAAGGGGTCAGCAAAGGAGTCAGATAAAGGTTATCCAGTTCATTAGTCTGTTTGGAATTCCAAGAAGCTTTTGATAGGTACTCTAATCAGAGGCTTTTAAGGGAACTAACTGGCTGTGGGAAAAGAGGGAAATCTTTGCATTGTTTAAATAATAAACAGATAGCAAATGGGCAATTACTTTTTACAATGAAAAGAGGTTCCAGTAGAGAACTGTGGGCCTCTGCTTAAGACCTGTGCTGTTTAGTATCTTCACAAATGACCTGGAAAAAGGGATGAGTATCTGGATGACAAAATTTTGTCAAACTCGAAAGTTAAATGTGTTGGTTGACTGACAAATTTCAAAAGCTCCTCATCAGATCCGTGGAAATACCAACTTATCAGTCAGGAGAATATGTCGAATACAAGGAATTATGGAAAGAATGGAAATAAAGATGGGAGTCATCATTTTGCTATTGCATAAACTCATGCTTTGCATGTATCTGGCATAGGGCATATATTTCTGTTTCCCTTATTTCAGATAAAAGACTTCATTGCTGCAAAAGGTTTAGAGAAGGCAGCAAAATATGGGAATATCTTCCATATAAGAAGGAACAGAAAGCTAGGACTTTTTTTGGCCTGGAAAAGAGATGACTGAGCTATTGTGACAGAGATTTGTAAAATCATGAGTGGATGGAGATGACAGACAGGATTCTATTATTTCCTATCTCTTTTGATCCATAAACTTGGAGTAGTGTGGGACTCCAACTTCAAAATGGACAAAAAGAGATGGTTCTTTATGCAGTAGTAGGTGGATGATCTATGGAACTCCTAGCAAAAGAATAACGTGGATACAAAAATATTACATGTCCTTGTCTTCACTGTCTGGGCCAGATTGGCCAAGTGTTTGGAAGAGGACTACTGAAAAGTTTGCCGTATCGGACGTGGAAAGTTTTCTGAGCTGAAGATGATCTGAGATAGGGAGAAGAGAGTATTCCCACAACCCACCAAGCATCAGGCACACTTGCCCTGCTCTTACTCTTCCCTTAGCATTTGGTTACCGGTGCTGAATGTTTGTTATTGCCACTTAAGCAGTCCCTGTGTTTCTTCTACTTCTCCTCTCCCTCTCCTGAAGTCATGGGCATTAGTTTCATCGAAGCAACAGGGCCTTCTTGCTTCTGTTCAGAAGAGGACACTTTGACTTATTGTTACAGTGATAAAATCAAGCATTTCTGGTCATGCTTTCCTGATTATCAGCTGCAGATCTTTCCAAGCCAGAGAAAGAGTAGAGGGGCAAGACAGACCCTTTAACTGAACCAATACAGCTGTTCATAGCAATATACAGTTATAGTTTCCAGGCACACTCTGGTAACTGTTAACAGTTATGGTATGCTTCGTTTAATAAGAAAAGATCCAAACTCCTGTCAGCATCTAAATGTTTCAGTATAACTTGTGCTTTTAAATGCATTTTATCATAAAACCACTTATTTTCTGGTTTTGTTTGTTTGTTTGCCTTTAACTAAGGAATTGATATTCCGAATGTTATAAGGATCCTGACTGAAAGTGGAACTCTGAGAAGACCAAGCAACAGCAGCACGCAGTGACATCGTAGTTAATAGAGTTAATATAGCAATGTTTACTTTCTGTAAGTTTGTTGTTTTACTTAATATGAACTCAGTGTACCTGATTTTGCTATGTTCAAATTTTGTACAGTGTTATTTTAATTAAATTAATAACTTGGTTTTGAGATTCTTGTTATTTATTTCTCCATATAGCTGAAATTTCTATATTGTGGAAAGGTTGTAAAGCTCATGTTCTTTCTTTTCATGTTAAAACATACTTTTAAAACAGGTAACTGTTGTTTTTCTCAATATCATTAAATACCGTACATTGACAGTCTGATCTTTTCTTATTGCTGGTTCTTTTACAAAGAGTTATCAGCAGAATGAACTACTGCAGTCAGCAGTACAAATTAATCCTACAACAAATACCTGGAAGTTACTCCCTGTGGCTGCTGGGCCTGACTCAAAAGCTTTTGTAATGAAAAATCCTCTCCAGTATAAGGATTATGAATAGGTCTCCACATATTTTTTTTAAATAAAGATTAAAAATAATAATAATAAATCAGTGCTGTCAGTCTAGTTCTGAGTTGAGAAGTACCTGGATTATAGCCCATTTAGGGAGCCTAGATAATTGGAAGCTTTAGCAAAGTCAGCAGAGGTTGGCTATGCTTGCAAATTCAGGGATACGTCCCAAGAGACCTAACCAGACTATGGTTAAGAGGCACTGATGTGGTAGCGAAAGTATCTTTTGTCTTCTGTTATCGCACCAGTATGAGAATGAAATGAAACCTGGCTTGTACTGTCCTTCAGTTCAGGCTCTTTTAACATGAACTTTTTTCCAACAAAAGCAGTAGTGGTTTTGACTGAATGTAAAGGTCTATACATTAATGATGACTACATTTGTGGGATGATGAAAAATGTTTTGGATGGTTACAAATTAGTGTGTTTGGGAAAAAAAAATTAAAAATTAAATTGTGTAATTAAAATTTGCTTCCTGCTTGTGATGTTGGGTAGCATTCAGTGGTTCTAATTAAAGCGCTTCAGCTTTGCAGCCAAATGCTGGTATGATATAGACATGCTGGGGCCAGATGGTAAATGAACCCTGTAATGTTAACTTACATTTTTGGGGGAGATCTGGATGGAATTGAGAATCCTCATCCCGATGGTTTCAATCTTCATATCACAGAATTCAAGATGCCACAAAAATAAGGTAACAAAGAAAGCAGCAACAAAATTGGTTAGTTTTGTTCTATGAACAGACACAGGAATGAAAACAGTTCACCAAAAAGTAAAGAAATTAAAACACAAAACGCTGCTTTAAGGAAATTGTGAAGAATTTCTAGAATGCCTCTAAATATGTTCTTGTCAGAAGCAGAGGTGGAACCAGAGCTCTTAGAGCTCATTTACTCTACAATAGGGACAATGTTAATGCTTGCTTAATGAACTCGGTCAGTAAAAACATCTTTTAGTTGAGACGAAATTCTGAATTCTGTTCCTGTAATGCAGAAAATAAAAATAGAAACATCTTTTTTTGTTTGTTTGTTTTCAAAGGGCAGAACATTCTATTAATTAAAATAATAAAATCAGAATGTTCAGCTGTTGTAAATGGCCATCTCTGGGACAGCTTCTTTTTCCTCTTACTATGGAACCACTCCTAGTGGAAATAAATTTAAAGTTAAGTTGAAATTACTTGGATTTGAGTATTTTTTTTCCCTTGGGTGCAGGAGGAGCATGCTGAAAATGGAAAGACCTCAGTCTATGGCACACTGATACAAAATAGTTTGAATGATATGCTGCAGAGTGTTGCTGTACTTCTCAAGGACAGCTGAGAAAACTGAACTGCACAAAAATCATATGAGTGTATGCTTCTGGAAATGTTTTCTGAAAATGTAGTCTCACATAGTCTATTCAGTTGTACAATTATCCCCCCCTTCCCCTTTTTTTTTTTGGGTGCAAATAGAGGCTGCAAAAGAATGACATTATTTTGTTCCTGTATCCGCCTGTATTTTGCGATGGCTTGGTATATTCTTATCCCAATGGAAAACTATTTTTGCTCCAAAACAGTTTTTAAAGATAATGTTTTACTTGTGCCAGAATTGCAAAGTAAGGAAGGTGTTCTCTTTACTGATGACGCTTGAAGGATGATGCTGACTGTATTTAATAATACAGTTTGTTTCTCACAGCAACAGCAAGGCAGACAGCTGGGGTAATTGGAGAATTAATAGAATTAAAACTTATGCAACAGCAAGAGAAATTAAACCAAGAGAAAATTTATTTTTCTTTTACCTTTACCTTAGTTTTATACATTTTACTCGGAGACCATAGAGCTTCAGGGAAGTGATTTTTAACAAACATGGAGAACTTCTCCTTCTCTTAGAAGGCAGAAAGCAGAAAGGAGAAGGGTATTCACAGGTGGAATTGATAGGAGATGAAAAGTTTTTGAGCGTGCGACAGAAGAGTTACCGTCTGCTGTAAATAAATCATGGTGATCTCTGTTCTAGACAGGTACGGAACCATCCTCCTCCGGTGTTGCTGCTCCCTGCATCTTCTGGGGTTGCGCTCTGTCCTCCTGACTTAGGAACTCACTGCCCCTTTCAAAGCGGCAAGCTCGGTCTGGGCATCAGTGCACAAAACGACACGGCCTGCCCGGTGGTTGGATGCCGTATGGGAAACCTGGAACGCCAACGCTGGCTCTGCGTTGCCTCCACCGAAATCCTTCTCTCTTCCGAGTGTTTTCCACCTCTAGAAACGCACATCTTGGTATCTGTTACTCCTAACGCACTCTCGTTACCTCCCATAGCCCATCCCCACAACCGCACTCAAGAGCACACACCGCTGTGGTGATACCGAAAAGCTGGTCGAAGAAACTCTCTAAGACTCGTTTTGGAGTTTTAGAAAGCAGGCATTCTTTATTGCAGTGCTGGATGCACGGGGGATAGTTCCACCTAGCGTGCATACCACAGCTTTAGCACTAACAGGTTATATAGAATAACTAATTGCACATTAATCAGATTAGTATACATATACATATAAATAATTGCAACTGATTGTCTTAGTACTGCCTACATCCGATCATGCGCAATGAAGGATCCATTTGAGTCAAAGGGCTGCTTTTGCGACCACCGACCCATTTGAAGTTCTTGTTGGCTGTCCCTGAAGTCTTTATTCTTGTCCTTGTTCTTTGATCTTGAAGCTTAACGCAGCTTCAATCACATGTGGTCAGTTTCAACATTGTTCTCATCTAGCATACGGGAACATCTAGTCATAAGAGCAAAGAACTGCAAAACTTAGGAGTTACTACCTCTACTAGTTAATCGCTTGGCTATACTTTTGTCTATGGTTTCAATCATAGTGTTAGTATAAGATTTCTGATAAGTATTTACCAAATCTCACTTTTACAGTCACCTAGCAGCAAACCAGTTTCCACGGCCGGTACAAAATATTAAAACCATCAAAATATTTAGACATACCATCCAGAATGTACGGAAATATGCTATCAGTGGGGAGGGACAGAAAAAAAGAAAACTTCGCCCTCCTCGCCTCTCCTCTCCGCCAGCCCGGAGACCACCACCTCGCACCCACTCACCGACTCCCGCTCCCGCGCGGACCATCCCCGCCGCCGCTGCAGGTGGCGCCAGCGCCCCGCGGCCCCGGGCGGAGCGGGGAGGAAGCGCGCTCCTTCCCGCCGCCGCAGCCGCTCACGTGGGCGGCCGATTTCCGGGCAGGTTCTCGGGGGGCGGAAGGGGGCTCGCGCTGCCGCGTGGTTGGTGAGTGGCCGGCGCGGGGCGGGGGAGGGGGCTCGGCGGCGCTGTTGCCGCGCGGGAAGAGGAAGAGGAGGAGGAAGAGGAAGAGGAAGAAGAGGAAGAGGAAGAGGGAGGAGGAGGAGGAGCAGGCGGTAGCGCCCGGCCCGACCCGGCCTGGCCCTGCCCTGCGCTAATCGGCCGCCTTTTGTGTGACCCACCCCCTTTCCCTCACGCTCCTGCGCAGGGCGGCGGGAAAGCGTGAGCACAGCCGCGGGCGTGCCGGTCCCGGCTAAACCGGCGGCCTCGGCTCTCCATCCCCGGCCGTGGGCCTCCTCCTCCTCCTCCGCCGCCGCCCCCTGCCTTGCCTCCCCTCCCCTCCCCCGGGGGTGCTTCCCTCAGCCGCTGCTCCCGCCTCGCCTGCCGCTGGAGGAGCCCCGGCTCTTCCCCGACGCGGCTGCGGCGGCTGCCGGGAGCCGAACTTGGCGGCCTCCCCGCCGGCAGCGGGCGGGAACTGACGCGCTTTATTTAAACGCCTCGTAGAGAGAGCGACTGGAGAGAAGCGGTTCTTCGGGAACTAAGCCGAAAGATGTCCCGGGACGGTGAGGAAGGTTGTTTAACGGCCTAGTCCGGCGGGAGGAGCCGCCGCCGCCGCCTCCTCCGCTTCAGCAGCGCTTCGGCTCTGGGGTATGGCGTTTGCGGCGTGGAGCGGGCTGATGGTGGTTGGGTTGTGTGGTGACGGGGATAGGCTGGCCAGCGCCGGAGCCTCAGAAAGTTAATTGCGATGTGAGTAATTGCCCCCCTTGGTTGGGAGAGAACTCGCCCAGGTGGAAATCTTCTGCGGGATGAGAGGTGTTAGGGCAAGTACCCGGCCTTCTGGTTTGTCAGGATTTTCCTGATTGCTTGAGCTTGTAAATGTGCTGGTAGCAAGATTCCCTGAGGATACTGCCTCAGAGCTGCAGTAAGGGAGTAAATTACAGGTGGAACCGCCGCTCCTTTTGGGTCCCGTCTGTTTCCCTAAGCCTGAGGCAAGGATGGCCGAGTGACAACTGAAGTAGCTTCTGAAAAGCGCTGCGGACAGCTTCATGTTAAAGGAAGCTGGCGTTGATTCGAGGTTATTTTAATGTTCTGGATTGTAAAACTGTATCAGTGCATAAACTGTTAGGTGCGCTTAGCTCTGTCCTGTTGGAGGAGGGCCGAGTGAAAATACAGTTGAAGTCGAAAGGCAAACAGTTGCTTCAGCAAGAAGTTTTATTATAATCTTTACATAACTTCATAAGCTGTATACAGTTTTGTTTAATGTCTTATGACATAGAGACTGTGGTGTTTGTTTTCACGGCTTTGATTTTGTAAGCATTTTATCTCTCGTTTAGCATGGTACCTATGAATTGGAAATGCATATGTTTAGATTTCCAATAAACTATTTCCAAAATATGCAGTGCAAGGTAAACTGCGCTGCTTTGTTTTAGTAGGAGAAAGCATATTTTATAAGACTCCTCCTTTAAAAGAACTTAATTGACTTTGTTCAGGTGTGTGCGCACCTGTATCGTAAAGTTTCTAAGGCTAATTGGAAGCCAAACATTTTGCCTTATGGAGTGAGGCTTCCTAAATATCTCCATTAAAGCAAGCTTTGTAAGTGGAAATAGCATTCGTGTCAAAAGCTTCTAGCTATTTCTGTAAGTCTTGCAATCAAGTAGTGAAAAACTTGTTGTAATTTTTTCCTAAAAGATGCATATGGTAAAAATCAAAAGCTTATAAAACCACAGTTGTTATAGTTGGATACTAAAGGACCTCTTTATTTTGGCACCAAACCCCAAGTTCTTTAAAGCCTTTTCAGTTGATAGGTTACTTATGCTAAATTTATACTTCAGTTAAAGTGGTCTTGCATATAGCTGTTTTAAGCTAGCATGGGAAAAGCAGAAATTAAGTTGTAGTCCAATATTTGTATAATCAGTTGTTTAAGTTGTTTTAAAAGAATAGAAAATGACAATTGGGTTTAAAACTTTCTTTAGTGATTATCTTGATGATGTGTATGTCAAATATTGTGATACAGCACAAATTTACAGTTTGAAGTCCACTGGGAAAAAAATCAGCTGTCGAATTCCATTTCCTAGAGTGAATGATGATCATGTCCACCATAAAAGAATCATTGTTTGGATATTTTATTTAGAAATCTATGGGTTTAGTCAGCTGTATTTTTTTTTTCTTTTTTTTTAGTTAGTTTGGTCTTTAAAATTTGAACGTTTTGTTTGCAACTTTTTTGTATAGTTCAGATTTTAAGAATGTGTAAAACCTAGTTACTCAAAGAGTAGTTTGAAAGAGCAGAAACAAAAAGTTTATGTACCTGACAGCATGGACTTTATACTGTGTACAGTGAGGTCTGGAAGTATTCAGATTTCCAGCTCTGTAAATACCTGTTATCATTAGAAAGCTGTGAGATGTTAAACCTAACATCATAATGGCTTTGTGCTTGTCTCCCCCTTTTAAACTGTAAGGAATCTCTGCAACCACTCCTAGGAGTCGTCAGACCATGGATTCATGGTTTTAATTAACAGAAATCTAGGCACAATTTGTATGTGATGTTGAGTGTTATGACATCAGCTTCTGGAGTTTTGTTAAGAATGAATTTAGAAGTATGGAGATCAAGGGAAGGAAGATTAAATAAAGGAACTTGAGGTGTAGTGTTTGTTGGGTTTTTTTGGTGGTTTGGGTTTTTTGGGTGGGGTGTTTTGCCTTTTTTTTTTTTTTTTTAAGTCTGATAGAATTAGGAGTACTTTTATCAGTACAGATATGTCAAAGCCAAAAGGTCATTCAGGAATTGAAGTGTGGGGTTTGATTTGTTTTGGTTATTGTACATCTAGTATGTCTGTACTACTTCTCATACTACCTTATAGCTACTCATACTACCTTATTTCTTATGCCTTTATTTAATATGACTTAGTTTTTCAGTCTCTTTTTACTCTATATGTGCCCATTTAACACCTCCCCCCCAGCTTCTTTCCAGTTACTGGTTTTAAATGCGCAGACTGGACTTTTCAGTGTGTAGTGGAAGTTTTCTTAGACTCTTCTATACTGCTGTTATCAGTGAAGGCCTGATTAAAACCTGTGATTTTACCTGTGCAGACTATGCTATTAATGATTGAGTTGGTAAACAACGTACAAATTAAATGAAACAGTTCACCAAGCTCCTTCGGCTTGACAAGAGTCAACTATGTAAAAAGTTGCTTTATTGGCAGGAACTTTTTAAAACAAAACCAACAACTTAATCAGATAAAGCAGTGGAAGATGCAGTTACTTAAGTGATCTTTTTCAGTAAAGTAGTTCCCAGAGCAAAGATAACCAAAGGACCAGCAGAATGTTTTCTGGACACTAGAAGAACAGCTGTACTGAATCAGTCTGCATGTCTGTTTAGCCTAGCATCTTGTCTCAGGAGCAGACACTAGTTTATGCATTGGAAAAAGCATAAAATCAGTAGCCTTCATTAGGAAGTTGCTGCTCTTTGGTGGGAAAAAAATATTTGTTTGTAGTGTATTTAATCAAATTAAAATTCTGAACATCTTTTTGCAGAGAATCAGAATGACTAAAAAAAGGAAACATCAAGAAGATTTCCAGAAAGTGAAATTAAAGGTTGGGAAAAAAAAGCCTAAACTAGAGAATGCAACTGATACTACCTTCAAAACAAAGGCCATACAGATTCCTGAGCAGCTTAAAGAAGATGGAGTGCTTCCTACGCAAAATAGAAAACTTAACATAAAGGTATACTGTGTCATTACATTCTGAAATGACAGAAAATTACATGTCATTTATCTAGATTTACTATGTTTACTAGAGTTCAGGAAAAAATATTAAAAAAAAAAAATTAAAAAAACCCAGCAGAGTATCTGAATACAGCTTCTTTGTCCTTGACAATAAGCTGACCTGTGAATTTAATACTCAAATTGCTGGACCAGCATATAGCCCAAGGGAAAGGTTTTCAGCAGTGCAAAAACTCAAGTTGCACACTGATCTAAGTATCTAGGATTAATGTTTGGTTTTTGAAAGTCTTTTGTAACTTAAGGACGGGGTTTTAAAAAGTAGACTTCCTGAGATGATGTTTTTAAAAAATCTTGCATTTCTTTGGGTGGTGGTTCTGCTTTTCTTCCTTTGTGTTGTCTTCTATCTCTTGCTGCTCTCTGCTTAAACTGAAGAAAGCTGTTGAGACTGAGATTTCATAGTTCTACTTTTGAGAACAAGTGTGAGAGGACATATTTTTGGTCATCACTCTGTTAAGTCAGTAGGGTTGTGCATAAACTTAAGAATGAAGGAGTATCTGATTACCTGAAGGACAAGTGTTGTGGTTTAACCCCAGCCAGCAACTAAGCACCATGCAGCCACTTACTCACTTCCCCCCCACCCAGTGGGATGGGGGAGAGAATCGGGGCGGGGTGGGGGGTAAAACTTGTGGGTTGAGAAAAGAATGGTTTAATAGAACAGAAAGGAAGAAAATAATAATGATAATAATAACAATAATAAAATGACAATAATAATAATAAAAGAATTGGTATATACAAAACAAGTGGTGCACAATGCAATTGCTCACCACTTGCCAACTGACACCCAGTTAGTTCCTGAGCAGTGATCCCCCCCGGCCAACTCCCCCCAGTTTATATACTGGGCATGATGTCACATGGTATGGAATACCCCTTTGGCCAGTTTGGGTCAGCTGTCCTGGCTGTGTCCCCTCCCAACTCCTTGTGCCCCTCCAGCCTTCTCGCTGACTGGGCATGAGAAGCTGAAAAATCCTTGACTTAGGCTAAACACTACTTAGCAACAACTGAAAACATCAGTGTGTTATCAACATTCTTCTCATACTGAACCCAAAACACAGCACTATACCAGCTACTAGAAAGAAAATTAACTATCCCAGCCAAAACCAGGACAACAAGTCACGGTATCTTGATTTTCTTGTCATTGAATTTTGATGATTTGTTCATTGTTACGCTTTAAACTAATATTGTAGTTGTTCTGAACATATTATGCTGTTATGAATAGCAGTACCTCGTAAGAATAGATTTTGCATTTTTGAGTGTTTAAGAAAAATGCTGGAAATAGGTGGGGAAATTTAAAATGCTTAAAGTAATAATGATGGCAAGTATATATGTTTCTTTCCTTTTAGGATCTGCTTTCACAGATGCATCACTATAGTCCTGGGGTTAAGCATAATGCACTTCTTGGGCTCAAAGATCTCCTGTCTCAGTATCCATTTGTAATTGATGCACACCTTTCAAATATAATAAGCGAGGTGGCAGCTGTGTTTACAGACAAAGATTCTGGTGTCAGAGGAGCAGCTGTTCACCTACTGCAATTCTTGGCTTCAAAAATAAGAGCGGAACAGATTGCTCCATTTTTTCCTTTGGTAAGTGCCCATCTCTCCAGTGCCATGACTCATATCAGTGAGGGAATTCAGGAAGATTCATTGAAAGTCTTGGATGTTTTATTGGAAGCATACCCAACTCTTCTCACAGACCGCAGCAGTATATTGTTGAAGAATTTTGTAGAGCTTATTTCTCACCAGCAACTGTCAAAAAGACTGAAAAGCAGAGAGAAACTTTCCTGGATGCTCTCTGTTAACCCAAATCGCAGAGTAACCTCTCAGCAGTGGAGGTTGAATGTACTTACCAGGCTCAAGAAGTTTCTCCAGGCAGTGGTAGATGGATCCAGTGAAATAGAGGATGAAGGGCTTCAAGAGCAAAAGGATGGCCCTCATTCTGTGAGGAACCCAATATGTATAAGTTGGAAGGTCCATGCAAATAATCAGCAACATATACAACTGTTTGAAAATGGTGGCTTACGACCAAAGATCAACTCATCATTTAGACTGAGGTGAGAAAACATTAACTAATTTGGGAATTAATGTCAACTGTATGATCACAATGTTAGACTGTGGTTCGTTGCTGTTGAAGACAACAATTTAATTTTTATTGTGGGGTTGTCCCTTAGCCATATTTTAGGGCATTTAGTGTAATGTGCAGTCTTACTGCAGTGGCTTGAAGATGTGGAAATACTCAGCAGATAACAGTGCTATGTGTATATTATGAACTTTCCCATTATCAAATAGAAGCTTTATTTTATGCTATGCATAACAACTTTGGAAGACCAGCTCTAGTGGTTTTCTTGGAATGCGAACTGATGACCACACGTTGTTGCAGGATATCAAATAGACCTGAGGGCAAGCAGGCAAATTTCTTTACATGAAATGTAAGCTTGTTTCTTACACTGTGATAATGAATTCTACTGAAACTTTGTGCTTTTACCTGCAAGAGTCTATCATAAGTTTAGGAGTCTATTTCCTTTGACTATAGCTCCTTTTAAAAAGGACAGCATGATGTGTCTGGCTGTATGAAGTTCTGCGGAGTTTCCAATTCTAGCTATTTTTAATCAATTCACCAGTTTATATCTTCACTATGAGATAAAAGTTGTCTCATCTGAGACATGTTGATGAATATGGAAGAAAGCATAGTCTGCTTAGTCACAGAAAGGTTTGTGTGTTTTTCAGTAGTACTCTAAATAGATGTGAGCTGAAGTTAAGGGAAAAATAACTAACCATCTTTCTTTCTCTTCCTCCTTTCTGATTCACCCACTCCTCAAACTAGAGGGGAACCTCCCACCCCACTTTATGGTACCTTTTAAACATTTGCATCCTCATGTATATGCATTACTATAGATGTTACATACCTGCTGGTAGGAGATCTGGAATGACGACTTGAAAAACAGAAGCTGTTTAGCCATTACACAGGACTTCTAATCCATAGATAGCAGGGTGGTTTGAAGAGAAACCAGAATCCTTGTTTTACTGCTGGGGGAGACTGAATAAGGGGTATAAAGGAGTTAATACCAAATTCATCTAGGAGGTCAGTGGCAGAAAAGGGTATAAAACCCACGGCCTAATCCATTGCTATGTCCGTCTCATATCTTTGAATGAATGAAGTGCAGAGGAAGAGGTGTTCTCTTTTAATACTACAGGTATTGGCCTGAGTTAGCAGGCGTTTTCCATCTTTGTCTTGGAGACACACAAATGACCATTCCATTTCCACTCTCCTAGGCTTTCTCTTGGCAGATAGCATATTACTTCTAGTAGGTATAGGAAATTTATATTAAGCTAAGTAAAATCTGCAGCTTATTCTCATAAAAGTGGTTGTTAATATAGCATAAGAGTTCAGTCATGACCAACAATATCTGCTGCAGGTAAAACTTTAGTTGGAAACTAGACCAGTGAAGCCCATGAGGCAGGGGGAATGGTTCAGTGCTGAGCACACAACAGTCTTATGGAATTCGTCTCTGCAGTCAGAAGCATACGATTGTGGACCACCGTATATCAGAGGATTCTTGTATTGTGCCCTGAATGATATGCAGTGGGTGATATACCATGCCCTGTAGTAGCTGAAGATGGCATTGTATCCAAGGTCTAGGAAAATAAACTTTACGTCTGGTGTCACCTGAATTGGATTCCACTTTTCTGAGGAGCTAGATTTTGGTGAAACATCGTGATCGACTTGTGGTTATAAATACTTTCAAAAAGGCGTTTGCAAGCATGAGGAGGAGCCAGAAGAATAGAAGGAAACATTGCTAGAATCCAAGGCAAGACTGGCAAAGCAAGCTGATGGCAGCAGAACAGGAGGATGGAAAGAGAAGGGGCATCTGCTGAAGGTACTAAAATGTTCTCGTTTTATTGCATTTGCGCATATTTTTGGTATATTCATTTTGCACAAAGGGCCAGTACAGCTTGTTTTAGTGGATATCTGCAAAATTCTAAGAGTGGAAGTTAATGTGGTGGCTTTTGTATTTGCCACTGAAATCTTTTCTAGTAGTCTGAAGATGTTTAACTCTGTTTCTTCCAATCCCAACTGTGGCCTTTTACAGGCATTCCCAGGCCTCTGCTATGGCCATTACTGCAAGGACAGAATTTACTTCTAATAAGAGGTGCAAAGCATCTGTAATGCTCCTTGAGTACTTCCAAAATCTCAAACAGTGTGTATATTTTTGTTAAAAGAAGTCAATGCACAAATAGTCAAGTCCTAACTATAGGTAATGAGTTGACCAAACCGTAAGTAATTGCAGTGTGTATGTATTGATGGCCTCATTACTAATACTGCAAGTAAGTTTCAACTTTGTTCTTTAAAAAGTAGGCTTCCAAACACCACTAATAGTATGCTAAACTTTTAAAGTTCCTGTATCTTTTTAATATTGCAAGTTCATTGTGTAGTGATGGCACCTCATTGATAACCTTGTGGTTATGGAAAGGGATTTTCAGAATCGGTTTGCAGTGTTAATGTTTAGTAAAAAGTGTAGATTCTGAGCTTGGAATGCTGGATGGTTCAAAAATGCAAATCTTAAGACTTTGTTATTTTCTGTTGTGTGCTAGGTCTTCCTACTGTGTGTGAATTAAAGATTACAGTGAATTAGGAGATTATTAGAATATATCTTCTGCCTTATGTGCTGACTGTGCTTCTTCTTGCATCAAACTCATTTCAGGTGTGGAAAAATGGAAAGCCTTCACAACTTAAATGTGGTGATACCAAAGCGTGTGATCTTTTTTTGGACTGGATGGAAGTGGTGCTGAAGAGAAATGGTAGACCTTCTGTTTCTGCTGAGAAAGGACAAAATGAAGCTGCAGAAAAAAACAAAGACGACTTGAGACACCAAAATGGAAAACAAAGCACAGTGAATAAATATGTGTATGGTGTGACCTGTGCTTCAGATAGAAATGGAAAATACAGTTCACTTTGTGTACTGAGTGTTTCTTTGCTGCAATTGGCAGTGCACACAAAAATGGAGGACAGTAACCTGGCTTAGACTCTGAGCCATAAAAACTCGTTAACTTCCAATGACTTTTCCTATTTTAAGCAGCAGAAAGTTGTTTCCTTATTTTCTGTTTCTTTTACATTTCCTTGACTTCCTTAGCTGAATTTCTGTTGTCCTTTTACTGTCAAATGGCAAATACATTACACAGTTTTCTTTTGTTTGGTCCTGCTTTATAAAAATATTGGCATTTTAAAGAAAAATGCCAGCTTAAGGGGTACACAAATATCTTGCAGCTCCCTTCGATAGTATTTCATACCAATGTGAAGGTAGTATGCTTTGTAGTGTGAGAGCCGCCTTACCATTAAAGAACAGTGATAACAGATACGTGACAAAGATTAACACTTTAATTTACATCAAACCCTCCCAGTTCCAGTGAACCTGGGCTATTGCACTAATCAAACGCATACTGGACAGATTACAGTAATACTTTGTCATCATCTGTTACTGGCAGTCAGATTTTATTTACTGCTTTTGTTGTTAACCTTGAATATTTGGAGGAGTCTTCTCTTGAGAGATGGCGGCTTCTTTTGCAGAGGTAGATGAAAGCTGTGCTAAGCATTCTTGCGCAAATGCTTTTGGCAGCTGAGTGGAGTATCCCTTTTGGCATGAATTCTTCCTTCTTTTTCCATCCCTTGTTTCAGAAGAATACTGAAATAGTTGGGGTGGGTGTGTTAACACTTTTTTAGGAATCTTTGGGTGTGTTAACACTTTTGTAGGAATCTTCAGGTGTGTGTTGCCAACTTCTCAGGTTTCGTGCACTGTTCGCTGTTTGATGGGTAGATTTTTTTGCGCACCAGAAATAGATCGCTCAAATTCCAGAGCTCTGCTGTAATATCAGGTATTATTTTCAGAGAAATTATTAAAGACTACTACTTGAGAACTATTTAAGCCAATTACTGACATTTCAGAATCCCAGCTAAGTGTGTAGTCCTGTCATGGCATAGCATTTACAGGACAACGTTTTTCAGTGAGGTTATGGTCTTGGTATCAGCTGGCTTGTCCAGTGATGCTTTAGAATTCATTGTGGTTATAACTGGAAGGTGGGGTTTGTCTCCTGTGCCTTTAGATGACTGAGAGTTAAATGTCTAAGTTGGAACTATTCACCCTAAACTCTCTTTACAGTCTGAAAGGAACTGGTGTCTTTACTGCAGTGTCTGTGGCATAGAAGGGACATAGAGCAAAAAGGAAGGGACAAATAAGCCAAATTACATTGACTGTATGCACTGGTTGCTGCAGTTAATGCTAAGCTTTATAAAATTTTAACATGTCTGATAGTTGTAGGTATTAAGATAAAACTATCATTTTTTTTTCTTATGACCAGTTATGTTTCCACTTGTCCCTTTTATTTTGTGCTGGAGATCTAAATTCTCTCTCTGATCTTGCCTTCATTGAAAAAGACCCTGCATTTGTCTCACACTTTCTTCTTATTCCTTTGCAGATGTCTTCTCCCTGCTCCTTTTGCAGTTTGTTAATACCTGAATTTGTTTTGGTTTAGTAATTTTCTTGAGAAACCAATTTCAACCAGAGGGAAATGACAGAGTAAAATTTTCTGTTATGTGCATATTACAGATGACTGCAACAGCATGACAACTGTAGTTTCATAGAAGGATATAACTAATTGGATAATTTGGAAATGGCAGGATGACCAGGAAAAACTGCTTTACGTCTTTAATCCAGTATGAAATGAAAATATTTGTAAACAGAACTTGTCTGCCTATCTGTGGAAAGAAAGCAGTTTTTCAGATCCTATTTTGGGTGTATATGTAAAGAAAAATCATTTGGAGAACATCAGTGAAATAGAAAGGAGTTTAACAGGAGGTTCAGTGTACCAATTTTATGTATGTTAGGAAGTTAGAATCATGATGGGAATTCCCTGCTGTGAGTTAGAAAACAAAATCATCATGGAAAACAATGTCAGAAATCATCAGTTAAAATTATTACTGCTTTTTTTTTTTCTTTTTTAAGGGTTCTTGTTAAATGGAAACCCTTTCAGAAGCTTCTGTATTGCTTAAAATTAACAGGAATTATTCAAAGGTTTCTTTCTTTAAAGAACTGCCTTTTTAAAATGGATACAAATTGCCTGAATTTATGCAGGAGCAGGATTTGGTCATTTGCACTGATAATCCCTTTTGAAACACAAATGAAGTGTGTTATAAGACAGGGGAAAACAAAGTCCTTGGTTTTCTTGCTTTCTGGGAGATACTCTTTTAAGTTAAACTATAGCTCTTCATTTTTGATAGTTTTTGTTTACCTTCATAATCAGATGATTTTAATAATTTTCCAGCTAGTTGCTCTCCAGAGCATTATAGTTAAACACCAGGTGGGAACCAAAGTTCTATTTTTTGCAGAATGTTGGTTTGTTTTTTTTTCCTATTAATATGATCAAGCATTATGTTTATTATAGCTGGAGATGGTTATTAACTGTAATAAACCTTATGCATTTGATAATACTTTGTAGTCAGTTTCATTATTTTGTTTCAAGGCATTTAAAACTTAAAGGTTTTTCATTTTGTTGTGTGCCGAGTACAGTGAATTCTTATCTGTTGGCTGAAGGTGATATGATAATGCAAATCGTATTTCTCCACTTTATAGACTTTACATATAACAATGGGGAAAGAAATACTGAAATCTGTAAGAAGCTGTTACAGAAGCACAAACTTGCAGGGAGACTTGGGAGCAGGTTTGTTGTAGATGGTTTGAACTCCTTTTTTTCTTACTGAAATATCTAGCAAAGCAAGCAAACATTTAATGTATTAAAGTAATTTTTCCTGTTACTCAGCAGGAAAGTGGTATTGCTCTAATCTGTTTTTAAAGGTGTGATCTTTATCTTTTTTCTTTTTTCTTTTTTTTTTTTTTTTTTGCTTTTGTCATTTAGGTCTCTGGCAAGTGTAATGGACAGTGCAGAAAAAGGCCTGTCCTCGGCTGAAAACTTAAAAGGTTTTATTGAGATAATAATTCCATTACTGATTGAGTGCTGGATTGAAGCATCTCCTGCACAATCAGCTCCCATTCTTGGAAACCTTTTGGAATCAGAATCTCAGCAGCTTATGCAGCAAGTGCTTAGTATAATACATTTATTATGGAAACTCACAAAGCGACATGATGAAACATACAAAATGGTAAGGGAGAAGTGATCTGTGGCATAATAATGACAGTTCATTTTGTTTTGATTGGAAACTAGTGATTTGGTGATTGGAAGTAGTGGAAATATTTTATTAAGAGAGAAAAAGCCTAGGTTTTGAGTAGAATTTGGATTTTATCAAGTCTCTTACTGGAGAAAAGAATCTGTTGAACTGAGCAATGAGATCACAGGTAGTCTACAGGAATCCTTCTTGACAGGCTACAGCACAAAAGCCTTTGAAACTGAAAGTGTTACCGGAGGAGCATTTTGTCTCCCAGATAACCTCTAGAATATAAATTTGAACAAAGCATAGAATGGAGTTGTGTGTTCCTTGTTTTTATGCATTGAAAAATTTTACGGGGTGTGTGGGGGTGGAAATGAACAAACCCTAAACCCTTGGAAAGGTAGGGGATAACGATGGTATGAGATCCTGTAATTGCTTGGTGCAACCTATGTTGTTGTGTCATGATTGGTAGTGTCACAAGGCATCAAATCAAAGCCTCAATAAGAATTTTGGAAAATATCCTTGAAGTTTTTTTTCCCCTAATTATTTTGTCTGTCTTTTTCTTTGATAAATTAATTGCTATTTTTTTGTAACTTTTGCTGCTCTTCCAAAGATTTTGGAAGCTGGAAAAAGAGCACTCGTTTTGGCTATTGAGAGTAGTTGGAAGGAGTGTCTTGACAGCTCTTTGTTTTACCTGCGTATAGGGCTGTAGGTCCATTTGCTAAACAGGTATCTATGCATAGAGTAATTATTGGAAAGCATTTGTGGAATCATTCCATTAGACCAGAGTTACCCAACATACACAGTCTGAGGGATGGATTCAGTGTGTCTGAACAAAACACGCAGTTCCCCTTTTTCCTCTTCATCGTTTTTAGAGGGCCTCTTAGAAGCAGGCAGTTGGCCAGGTAAATACCTGTGGCAGCCTACTGCCCCCAGCCTTTTTCTTTAGGGTACTGCAGAGCTGCTGCCCTTAGCCATAGGGTGCCTGCATTTTGGTCACATGAAAGGAGTGTTCCTGTGTCAAGATGTGAGCTGTTTTAGGTACATGCAGTTGCATTATGACCTTAAGATGGTTTTTTTGGGGGGGGGGGGGGGGAAACCCTGATGTCCATAAAACCCTTTTTTTTTTTTCTTTTGAGCATATTGTGTTTTAGATATGATAAACAGTTTATTTTGTCTTTTCCTTTATAGTCACCTTCATGTATAAAATGCATTCAGATGGCTGTTTGAAAATGGAAGCTTTGCTTATTTAACAGCCCTTAGGCTTACAGGCCAAAGTGGTTATTACAGTGGTTATTACACTTTGGAAGACCACTCTGAATATGCTTAGTGGAAACCTATTAATCTTTGAAATAGTTTAATGGTCATTCTCTGTTCTTAGTACTTGAATATCAGAAAGAATATTCTGCCTGACCAATCTGATAGCAATGCAGGCTCTTTTTGTGATGAGTTCTGCTGGACACTATGGGATGGTGACTGTCTGCTAACCCACAAAGTAAAATTATTTTTAAGTATTGAAAAAAAATCCTTTTACTGTAAGGATGACCTTTCTACTGGAAAACACTTTGTTAGTGGGCTTTGAACTACAAGTACACTAATGATGGGGAAAGATGAAGGCAGTGTCAGAATAAGTCTTAATGGAAAACTTGGGACAGTCACTGCAAGTAAATCAGAGTTCACTCTGATTTTTAAGTACCCTCATAAAGTTGATATAAAAGCACTTTCTATTCACATCTGTAACTAAGTTTAATATTGTATATATCCACATTAAGATGTGCTAAGAAAATACACCAGTCCAGTTTGGATTAAATGTTGTCACTCAACCTTGACTTGCATCATAACTTTACTCCCTTGTTTTGTGGACCTTCAGGTTCATGTACAGGACTTCACATTTTCATCTGAACGTAAATATATATATGAAAACTTGCAAACAGAAGCTAAAGTTCCTGTTTTTCATTGATTCCAATAATGGATTTTGGAAGATGATTGCATTGATGTATTTCACTTACTTCTAAGTTTGTTTTCTGTCTGCCATCTGCTTTCCTTAACAGGAGCTATGGCTTCGAATGAATTACCTTGTTGATTTCAAGCACCACTTCATGCGTCATTTTCCTTATTCTTTACAAGAAACAGTAAAGCACAAAAAGAAAGATTCGTGCAAAGGGTAAGAATAAAATCAATGTCACGTTATAGCTTTTAATTTTGTAAGGTAAGTGAGACAGTGTGAGTCATGCTTCATCCAGTACTAAATTTTTAATGTTGGAAAAGAAAACTTTTTATTGCGTATTCCTTGAAGATCTGTAGCGAAGTTTTTATAGGAAGGTACATTGCTTTGAATTGAGAACTTTTGGTTGTTCTCTGTAAAAGTATTGTATGGGAGGTCATCTGAATAGCCTCCAGTAGAAATCAAAATGCTGTCTTAGAGAAATGCAAGTATTTTATTGAATGCTTGATCTGGAATTTGCATATTGCTAAATGGTGATTTGTGTTAGTCTGACTAGTTTCATATTTCTGCATGTTTTGTTCAGCAGTCAACTGAAATACATCAAAACATAGTTAAAACATTTTTTTCACCCCCATCTGCTCTTCTAATATTTTATTACAGGGCTGGATAAATCCAGCTAGGAGGGGAGATGGGACACATTGTGCCTATGCTGTATGGCAAAGCAGTACTGGAGCAGGAGAAGCCAAACACTCACATGTTTCTTCACTATTGAGCTGGCAGAGTGGGTGCACCAATTTTGTTCTGGTACAGGCCAGTAGCAGGTTGTCTCCCCTCTCAGCTCCCAGATGTGACACTATATTCACGCAAAGTCTGTTCTGGAGTCATTCTGTGCCATTGCAGTCCATGTAGAACACTGGTGTATGTACAAGGGGTATCAGCTGGTGTCTATCTTGGTTTCAAATACTGGCAAACAGTGCCACTGCAGATTGAGCTGTAGTAGTAGAACTCTTTTTATACTAAGGGTCTACTATTGTGCAGGTATACTTGAGGCTGAAATTGGTATTTTGACTTGCATTTTCTCTTCTTGAAAGGGCACATAGATCAGAAGTACAGCATAGCTATTGGTTAAATGCTTTCATTTCAGCTAAGTCTTAGCTGTTAAGCTCATAAAGCCAAAAGGTGTTTTGCTTTTCCAGGTTTTGACCTGAACACCCTTCCTTGAAACTGAAAATCTCAGTAGTTAGGCAGTGCAACCATATTTCTTGTCTTACAGATGACACCCTGACTAACCATCCTTGTGTTGATCATCTTAACTCTGCTACTAAGTTTTGCCCTATTCTTGCACTTTAAAGTAAATATACTATTGGGTACATGCAGAAAAAATAATCTGTGAAACTTTTTTGTGTTTGTATTTTGACTGTTACTTGAAGACTTCCAGAAACTTAGCTTCATGCTATGAAAATAAAAATAGTTGCTTTTGTTTTCCTTACTTACCAATATATCGGGTTAAAGGCCTGCATCTGGATACGTTGCATGGCATTTCGAGGCTTCTTTCCTTCTCCAGTTCACAAAATGTTGCAGAAATTTACCACAGTATTACTGATAGCGCTTAGTGTCTACATATGCTGAACACAAAAAAGTTATGAGCATTTATGCCATGTGTAAGTGATGTCCACAGGTTGAGATTTATTTGCTCATATTTTAATGGTTGGCTCTGAACTGAAGGATGACTACACTTATGTTAGTGTAGGTTAAAGTGCTTTTTGTTATTTCGTTTTCACAGCTCTACTTTGTGTTCTGAATGTAGGCATTCATATTGTGTAGCTTTCTGTAGATAAAAGCTGTGATTTTTTTTTTCTTGTATACTGTGAGTGACCAATCAGCATGTAGAGAAGTTCTAGCATTATGTGTCAAGCTGCAATACCCTTGATTCCTTTCTTAATATCCCTTAATTTTGTCTTTCAAACCACTGTAGGGCAACAGGGTGGTCCTGCAGAATATTGTGGTGGTGAAAAATGTGTTTCTGATTCCACATGAGTTTTGAAAAAAGTACATAAATGGATTTCTCTATGCCATTCATAGTGCTTTTTGTCATTGTGTAGTAATGACAAAATCCATGTGATTCCTCACAGAAGAAGAAATACAGATGAGACTAAAACTAAAGATTAATTTTTTTAGCCTTCCTTTACTGATTTTGGTCACCTAGAAGTACTGCTAGGCCAGAGTAAAAATGTCAAATGGGATAAACCAGCCGTAGGGATACAATTTAGAGCTTTGGTTGTTGCTGCCACTGTAAATGAGAGAAACAGACATTTTGGTGGGAGAACAAAAAATTTCAAGTACCCAAACGTCAAATATGAAAACTTTTAAAATGTGTATTGGCTCTAAAACTTTAATACTTAAGAGGTTTTTTTTCAACATAGTATAATTTCTACCAAAGTAACATATATTAAAAGGCACAAAATATTTTTTTTTTAAATCTCTCTCTTTTTTTTCTCCCCTGCCCAGCAACAAGTATTGTATGACATCCTCAAACAGCGTAGACCATCTTTTACTGAACTTAACCTTGTGTGACATAATGGTTTCACTAGCAAGCACTTCAACACTTCAGATGGATTCTGGTTGGCTGGACATGATAAGGAAATTTGTGACAGATACTCTTCAGGATGGCAGCAAGCTGAATAGCAAGCAGGTGAATAGGTTGCTTGGTGTGACTTGGAGACTAATGCAAATACAGCAAAACAAAGGTAAGGTATGAGTAGTTTCTGAAAAGTGAAATTATGCACTGACAAAAAGCTTGAGTTATTTTAGTGTTTTTTGGTCACTTCATCTTATATCCTCAGTTGTTACATCATAATGTGTTTTTCATGGTCATATCCCTGTGTGTAGCATTGAAAACCACTTGATTTTTCGGAATGCTGTTAGATTCATACTGTTGGTATGCAAAGTATTAATATATTTGTGTACCTGTTTTCTGGTTTTACTTCTCAACATACCCTTATAAACAGGAAGATGAGTTTTCTTCATTGAAAAAAAAATTACTAGGATGTAGAGGTGCATGATACTTTAATATTCCAATCCATATTTAAAATCATTAATGTAGCTGGTAGACTCCCTTGAGTCCTGTCAGATGACCACTCCAGTTCTGTGATGACATGAAATGCCAAGATAGTTCTGATGGAAGCTGCTGTAGAATATTTTCCAAGGTGTACAATTTGAATCCTTTTCCCAGAGAAAATATATTTCCCATTGTGACTTGCAGGACCAGTACAGTATTTTGACTTGGCTTTTTTTTTTTTTTTGCTTTTCAAGTACTACTTGGCTGCGTTCCAGATGAGACCTTGGTTGACATGTCAGTTAAGTGATCAGCGTAGGACTTCTTAAAGAAAGGAATTTTTCTGTAAATCTAAAGGTGGCAGGGGTCTATTGTGTCTTACCAGTGTGGTAGAAATGAATTCCACAGCCATGCAGCCAGGTAGAGTTTATAGAAAATACTTTGCCCTTAGCAGCAGGTTTCATTGCTAGTGTTGTAAGGTGAAAAGATGTCAGATGTCCCTCAAATATATTTTGGCAGTTAGTTGTATCTCCTTCCAAATCCATTTTAATTGAGAAGCTGTCTATTCCTATGTCCCTGATGACAAAGATAATAACTAATCATTCCTATCTGCACTCCAAATTTAGTTTCCTGTTGAAGGCAAATAATAGTCCAAAGTCAGAGATGTGCCTCTTTCACCAGCTGAGCTAAAGCAGAAGAGTTGCTACTCAGCAAAGTAGTTCCCAAACTATTGTTAGACTATTAAATCAGATACTTCACACTTTTCCTTGTAATGAAACCTTGATTTTTCCTATGTCTACCGAACTTTTACCAGATAGTGGATAATGGCTGGTGTTTTTCTAACTAAAGTGGCCATCTTAGTGCAATAATTTTCCTCAGGAATGCAGAAAATAAATAAGCTTAAAAAAAGTTTAAATGAAATTACAAGATATTAGTATGTATGGATCTTGTCTGCTGATCCTGTAAAGGTTCAGGAGTTTCACTGTAAGCAGGAAACTGTTCACCTCACGAATCTCTATCTGTGTGGACACCTAATCTCACCCCTTCAAGATAATCCTTGTGCAGTACTAAAAGCCTGACTAGATGTCAGATTGTAATTCATTGACTAGCTGTAGAGGAAATACAGCCTTGACATGCTGGAGAAATGGGCTGACAGTTCAACAAGAAGTGTGAAGTCCTGCACCTGGGGAGGAACAAGCCCATGCAGCTGTACCTGCTGGGGGCTGACCAGCTGGAAAGCAGCCTGGCAGAAAAGGACCAGGGCTGAACATGAGCCAGCAATGTGCCCTTGCAGCAAAGGTGGCCAATGGTGTCCTGGGCTGCATTAGGAGAAGTGTTGACAGCAGGTTGAGGGAGGTGATCCTTCCCCTCTATTCTGCACTGGTGAGGCTGCACCTGGAGTACTGTGTCCAGTTTTGGGCTCCCCAATACAAGAGAGACATGGACATACTGGGGAGAGTCCAGTAAAGGGATGTGGAGATGATGAAGGCACTGGAGCATTTCTCCTATGAGGAAAGGCTGAGAGAGCTGGGACTGTTCAGGCTGGAGAAGAGAAGGCTCAGGGGGATCTCATACAATGTATGTAAATACCTGAAGGGAAGGTGCAAAGAAGAGAGAGCCAGGCTCTTTTCAGTGGTGTCCATTGACAGGACAAGAGGCAATGGGCACAAACTGAAACACAGAGATGCTGTCCAAACATCAGGAACACCCTTTTCACTGTTAGGGTGACAGAGCACTGGCACAGGTTGCCCAGAGAGGTTTTGGAGTCTCCATCCTTGGAGATACTCAGAAGCTGTCTGGACATGGTTCTGGACACTCAGATCTATCTGATCCTGCTTTAGCAGGGGTGTTGGACCAGATGACCTCCAGAGGTCCCTTCCCACCTCAACCATTATGTGATTCTGTGAAAGAAGAAAAGCTTCCTTCCTTGATTTTTTTTTTTTTTTTATGGTGCTGTAGAAATTCTGAACTGTATTGTGTCAGATGATACTGCAAAATGTGGTACATACCAAAAATATATCTCTGATTTGTTTAAAAACTATCTGACACTGAGATTAAGGGTCTGGAAGGGTATGTCTTTAGAAGACAGGGCAACAGAAAAAATGAACCATTACGATAAAAATTTTTTTGCAACACAATGGAAGTCAAAAGAGGGGAAATTTAGATAGAAAAAAACAAAGCGGTAATGAATGAGAGATTAAATAAAACCGTAGTCAACCTCCTGTGCATTATGCCACAAAAGCATTGTGGTATCTTTGCAGTCGCATTTTTCAGAGTTGCCTGTTTTGAGTAGCTGTTTATGATGGGGTGGAATACACATATCCACCTTGCTCTGTGGATGTCTAGAAGAGCTTTGAGCTGTGATGTCTGAAGATTTCTCTCCATTGTTTAAGATCAATCTCTGGATCTGCTCTCTAATTAGGAGGTCTGCTTCTTTCTTGCATCTCTCAGGTATGACTTTAGCAGCAGCTTGCCTGCTAGTTGTATTTTTGATAAATTTTCTTCGAGTAACAAAGAGAGCACACTTGGTCATTTCAGAAGGAGGCTTTCCATGTGCCAATTAAAACTGAAATATGTTAAAAATCATGAGGACTTTGGCTGCATTTTGGAAGTCTGTATAATGTGGACATTTTAAGTACTACTTTTTAAGCATACATTTTTAAATTGCTTCCGTTTTTAAACTTGTCCTGTTCATATGAAGCAATTCAAATAGTAGGACCTGCTTTACTAAACGTGCCATAGACAGTTATTGGAAGGTGGCTGAATGTTCTATGCACTTAGAATATTTATTTCTTATTATATTTGTGCAGTTAACAGTTCATTAATTAGCTAAAAACTACATAAAGGTATAATTGTTACTCAAGAATAAGCCAGTGTTCTAAGAAACGCTGTCCAAGATGAATCTTCACCTAAAGAGTATGTGGATTGAGTGGGTTGATGTTCCTGATGCAATGAAAAGAACTTTAGAATTGATTTTAACTAAAATGTATTTTTCTGTTGACAAATATGTTAGCTTTCAACATCTAAATGGCTCCCTGCATTATGCTTGAGTATGGCCATGCCATTTCAGGTGCTTTTTATAGTGTGTCTTTTGGTGAGAACCCCTATACAATAACTTAAATATGTTCCCTGGTAAGAGTTTTGCTGATGAAGACCAGCCTCTGACTGGATCCAGAATCATTTTTAGCATGGAACATTCTTGTCTCAGTGGGCAGAAGTAGCTCTGTTCAGTGTGGAACACAAAATTGTATCTGTTCTTGAACACGTAATTTATTAAGACTGCTCTGTACACCTGGATGGAAAGACAAAGTTTTCCCAGTCTTGGTTTATGAAGGTAGGGAAGTGATTGCTGCTACCTAAGTATGTCTTGACAGCAATGAATTCATTGGGGCCCCAGGCTTTTCTGAGACAAATTGAGTCAGGTCTCATACCCTTCATATATCTCTTAAATTTTCAGATGCTTCCCCATTCTTTCCAGCCTTGTCTTCTCTGAATTCAGGTTATTTTTCTATGCTTTGCTGATTTTTACATCCAGTGGTTTAATCTGGTTTCCAAAGAAAATGTTTGATTTGTTTCTCAGTCTACTATAATAACTTCTGCACTTGCTGGCTGGTTTTAGCCAACTTTGTCATAAGGATAGAACTTTCATGATTGTTTTAAGTCTGGTGATAACACATAGCTGATGAGAGCTTCAGAGAAGGAAAAGTTGCGGTGGAGTTTAGCAGTTCTCTTTGCAGTGGCTTGCCAGTGGCCTCTTGAGGGGTATGTATTTTCTGGTTAATTAGCAAATGTGATTTGGAGCCAGCTGGTTCACAGACATGGAGAGCTGATGAGGCTGGTGTGTGTGGCAGGGAGAAAGGGCTAGTATAGAGAGAACTGAAGGCACTGTGACAGTGAGGTTTGGGGGAGCATAGGTGAGGAGTAAAAGAGAAGATTGGTGTCAGGCTGCTGCACTAGGGGAAAAGGATGTGGAAGACACCTGTGGAAAGCAGGAATTTATTGGTTCTCAGCTACCTCATGACCTGTACACTGCCTTGTTTTCACGAAGTTCTGAAATCTTCACTTGCATGTTGTCACTGTTCTTTTGTGTGGCTCTTTCACAAGCTACACACGAAGGTGGTGTTTCAGTGGTTTAGAAGTCTACCCAGTATTTTTAAAACATTTTGTTACTTCCCTGTGGAGTTAAATGTAGGTAGTTGCAGATACAGATTATAGCTCTTCTGTGTGAGTATGTGTGTGTATGTATAAAATCAGAAGATTAAGCACCACAACTTCAGATTTTTATGTGTTTTCTTTCTAGTGGCAACAGAACCCTTGATAAAAGCAGTATATACACTATATCAGCAAAGGAATCTCCTCTTTCCGGTTCGTACGTTGCTTTTGAAATTTTTTAGCAGAGTTTACCAAAAAGAAGATTTGAGGACTCAAAGAATCAGGTAAAAACCATTTGCATATTCTTTTTCATTTCAACATAGTATATTTATTTCAGAAGTAAGAATACTGAGTTTTTTTGTAGATGTTATAAAACTTCATTCTGAATCTGTTTTGGTGCTGTGTCACTGAAATTTGAAAGTTTAGGTTCTCTGTGAGATTGAGATACTTATTAGCTTAGTTGTCTTTTTTTTTTTTTTTTAATGTAAGTAGTAGATTAAGATCTTAATTATTTAAAATTTAACTTGACATACACTGCTGCAAGCTCATTGGCTGTGTGGTAGTCAGTAGATGTGTCAGGGTTGTGCAGATATAGCTATGGAGCATTTCCATTACTTCAGCCCGAGGTCATGGACTTGTGACTTAATGCCTTTGGTGGTTCTGGTAGTGCCTGTCTAGCCTTTTGTACTTACTTTCTTTAAGAAAAGTATTCTTCTCTTGTTTTGGGTGCGTGGTTCTAAAGAGACTGGGTTTAAGAAAATGTTCTTGTCCTTTTGGGTTCCCAGTTTCATGCATCTATTAGATATCTGACTTGCTTCAGGTAAGAGGATATATTGCTGTTACTACACCTTTTTTGTCATAAGATTTGTCCAAATTATCTCCAAGTCTTAACTTTTCCAGAAGGTATTTTTCAGCCAAGTTGTCTGGTTCCAGCTATGTAAAATCCTTTAACACAGATCAGTCTGCATCAATCCTACCTTGTCTGAGAACTGCAAAGGGACATAAGATCATACCTAGTGGCAGAAACAGATATCATGGGTAAAAGTCAAACCTCAGGGCCCCCAGAAGTACTAGCATCCACTAGCAGAGTCAAGCTTTGGGAAAATTGTTCTCTTCTGCAACTTCTTTACTTTGTTAAATCTTATGCTGTGGTAATGCCTGAGTACATGTAACTAGATCTACAGCCAGAAATATCTAACACTACCTTATGAACATTCTAAGATGTATAGGGAGTTTGAAAGACAGACAGCAAAAAGGCTTGGGAATATCTTATTTTCCTTCTCTTTTCACCCAGAGTGAAAAAGATCTTTTTCATACTGACTAATTTCCCTGAGGTTACATAATTGCTGTTTTCTGTACTTACCTGGAAGTCTTGAGCATCTCATCCAGTTTCATGTGATCATCTAACTATCTAGAAAGCTTTAACTTTCTATTTTTAGACAACACAAACAGCAGTAGTTTTCCTGCTGTTCCTTTTAGTCTTCTATATGGAATTGTGACATTTTTAGTAACAGAAGAAGGAAATGTCAAAAATTCTTTGCAAAAAGGATAATTGCACTTATGTCTGACAAGACGTTTTAAGACGACATAATGTTTGTGTACTGTACTGATCTATTTCTTTCCTTTAAAAACAAGTGGTGTTTTGTTGGTTAGGTTTTTTTTTCCATTTCTTCAAGATGTGGACTGCACAGTAGATCCTGGATGACGTTCATGTTATTCCATTCAGTTTGATGTCATATCTCCTTCAGGCCTCCTGTGACTGCTCTCCTAATTTTTTCCTTTTGTTTTTTTTTTTTTTCCTCAGAAGCTTGTCAAGAGCAGTCTAAGAGGAGCAGAATTCATGTTGGAACGTTTTCCAAGGACATTTAAGTGAAGCTGTTTATTTTTTAGGTGTATCTGATTCAAAGGCTAGGTAGGAGCTTTTGGCCTATTGTTGCCCTGTGAAAGAAAACTTGATTGATATATTACAAGGTTCAGAATTAATATTTTGGTCTTGATGTTAGTTATCTTCACCTCTAATTGCTACATGCATATGCATAGTCACACAGTGTGTGTGTATACACACACACATATGCATATATATACTGGTAGAGTCTAAAAAGGCTATTTAGCCTCACAGCCTGCCTTAAAGACTGACCTATGTGAGATGGCACATAGGAAGAAGGCAAGAATTACTTTTCCATGATACTCTAAGCTTCCAACCATTTGAAGCCTGTACTTCCTCACTGCGCAGAGCTTCTGTGTGTTTAGTATCACTCAGTGGATGTCTTTTCCATGAGCTTTTCTGGTCATTCCTTGGACCGGTCTAAATCAGGAGCAACTGCAGCATCCTCTAGCAAGGAGTGACAAAGCTCAGCTGTCTGCAGACCAACTTTCTTCTGTTTGTTTTGATCCTGGCTCCTTCTACCTTCATTTGATACCAGCTCCTACTTCTTCTGTGAGAAGAGAAAGCAAACGTTTTATTCCCATCCACCATTTGCATGTCGAGTGATTTGAGACCTCTGTTGAGCCTACCTCCAACTCACTCATTTCAGTTGTCTCTTCTCCAGGCTTTTCCTACTGTTAAACACAATGAATCTCTCTATGCAAGGCCCTTCCCTCTTATGTTATGGATACTTTGTTTCCTTAAAAAGTTTTTTATGAGGGATTTTGTCAGGTCTTTTGAAAATGAAATAATTTTTATCATCATTATGCTGCTCTTGTTGACGCCTTCAAAGACCTACTTTGAACTTCCTGATTTACACTCGACAGCTTCTTTCATGTAATCATCACTTTAGTAGTAAGCTGATGAAATGCTTTTGGTTTATAAATGATACTTGATTTGATAAGCCAGGGTGCCATAGAAATTTTAGCCCATGAAAGGGCAGATTGTTCTATAAGATTGTTTCAGTTTGAGCTAGAAAGGTTAAATAAAAGCAGATCTGTAATGGATGTTGTCAAGTTTTAAAGCTCAGTACCAAAGACGTTTAAAGGAAAGAAAAAAACTAATTAGTCAAGTTTCCTGAAGTATGAACAGGCTAATTGATTGGAATGGGGAAGGAGGTCTGGAGAATCAAGTCATAAATACAAATGAAAATTAGTCTTAGGCTAGGGAAGAGCTTGTCCAAGTTTTTTTGCTGTTTCCTGACCAGCTTTTAGGGGGTGTTTATGGTAAACAGCACTTGCAGAGAATGGGAAAAAAGGAATTGATAAGCAGACTGGTTTCATTCGTAGTTTTCTGACAAGCAGGTTAGAAATAGCAATTCCTAAATGTCAAGCTGAATTATTTTTTTCATAGGATGGGAAAATAGCAAAAGCTTCTTAACCATCACACTATAGGATAAAGGAAGAAGTGGGTCTGAAATTGGGATTAATTCAGGTTGTCCTTCAATATAAATAATGTCTTGTCACATTTTTCAATAACGATTATTATAATTCATGTCAAACATCAAGGGCTGGTCAGAGTCCTTAGATATGGAAACATCAGTGCTGTAAACAAAATTGAGTTGAATGCTGTCAAATGAATGCAAAAGAGGAGGATTAGGTAAATTTTACTCCAGAGACTTGAGAGAACTGGTATGTGAAAATGCAGATAGTAAGAACTTTGGCTATTACCTTTAGAGGCAGGTAATGCAATCTGGATTTGGTATAAAAGATGGCATCTCACTTAAAGAATAGGAGTGTGTGTGTGTGTATACAGTGAGATACCGTACATAGGTGACAACAGTGGGAGTGGTAAAACTGGAGAGAGTCTGCTTACACAGTTCCTCGGAGCTCTCTTGAAGCTAAAGTTCATGTTATCATTAATGACTGGCAGACCAAGCAGGAGCGTGCCGATAGAAACTTTCTGGTGACGTATAGTTCAGAAGCATTACCTGAACAGAGGAGATGAGAAATAAACCAGAAGAATTGGATTACCTGAGGGAATGGTAGAAGAGGGAAGAGGTGTATTTGTACAAAACAAAAATTGGTGCAGTTGGCAACTAACAGGATTTTTTTAACGTAAAATTCAACCAGGCAGTTGCAAACAATAATCCTGTGATTGATCTTTCACCTTCTATATGCTGCCTGTGTACTAAGGTTTTGGGGGAAAAAAAGCAGGTGTAATTTTTAAAGATACTAAGGTGTAGCAGAAGATACATGGAAGTACTGTAATCTTTGAACAAGATCATTTGATACCTCATTCAGTTGACTTCATTTGTAGTTACTTATGCTCAAGAAAGCCCAAATTGTAAAAGCTGCAGGGGCAACCTAAGTTACGGATTCCTTCCTCTCACGTTTGATTTGGCCAAAACACCTCAGTTGTGCTTGCTTGAGGCTCTGGGTAAGGTCAATAGAAAGCTAGACATTCCTGCAGAGCAAGTAAGATCTTGCGTAAAAAAACCTCTTTAAATTTAGCAAGTGAAGAATCAGATCAGCTGAATGTAGTGAAATCCATGGGCCAGATAGATATGCGGGGATATACCTGAGGGTGCTGAGAAAGTTGTCTCATGAAAGTGAGATGGCTGTTTGTCATCCATGAAAAGCCATGGTGACTGGGAGGTTCTGTATGACTGGAGAAAGACTGCTGTTAACCCATCTTGAAGAAAATCTGGGGAGTTCCAGGCTGATGAGCCTTGGCTCGGTCCCTGGAAAGGTCATGCAGGCCTTTGCTTGGAATTAATATGTGAACACGTAAAGGACAAGCAGGTAATCAGGAGCAAGCTAGCATGTATATGAGAGCAAATCACGCTTTACCGACGTGATAGCCTTCTGTGACGAATGACTGCATGGACAAGGGGAGAGTGTCTCATGCAGTACACTTTGTTAATAAGTTTGTTTGGTGCTGTGTGCCACCAGTTCTAGTTTTTCATTCTGCTTTAAGAGGTATCAGAATTGACAAGCAAGATGTCAGCAAAGGTAGAATTGAATTTGAAAGTGTGGTGTAAAGAATAGTAGCTTGATTGGGGGGGTTCAGTGGTATCGAGGGTGTAGTAGTCTCATGTGTTTTTAGCCTGACTCATAACTCATTAAATACAAACCGATAAAACTAATGATAAATGGAAATGTTGCTTTGCCAGCATACGGTCAGTTCACACAAATACTTTCTGAAAGAATTGAAAATATGCTGTGCAAAACCTACAGATCAAATAAATACTTCTGATGTAGCTGTAGTAGCACACCAATGTGCTCAGATCTTCTGGTGAAATATTCTTGGCACATCACAGTATTGCAGTTTATTGCAATTTAATCATACCTGACATTAAAGCAACTTAGTCAAGACTGGAAGGACTAAGTTTGTGGGTTTTTTTGTTGTTTTGTTTTGTTTTTTTTCTTCCCCAACTAATTTTCCCTCTTTCTTTAGAAGTCGAAGTAAAGTTCTATCTCGTTGGTTGGCTGGTTTACCTCAGCAACTTGCTTTGCTTGGCTTGAGAAACCCTGAGCTTTCGAATCAGCTGATTGACATCATTCACTCTGCTGCTTCTCGTTCGAACAAGGAATTATTACAAAGTTTACAAGCCACCGCTGCTCGAATATATGGTAAGACTTTTACAGTACAGCATAATGAATTTTGTCCATCACTTGGCAGGGAAGTTGCAATACCTGGAAAATACTGGTGTTTCCTAGGTGAAGGTAAAGTCTGTGTGTGTGGGGCAGGGGTGGGGGTTGGTTCAGTCCCTCCTAATAAAGGTTGAAATGAACTATGCGTGTCATTTCCTAAAGGCTAGCAAAAAGATAAAAAACTTTAGTTCAAGTTAGCAGGACTTTAATCTGACAGAGTAGAAGCTTTCCAGTTTTTGTGAAATATGCTTCTGGTACTATTGCTTCTCTTCCTCCCCCCCCCCGCCCCGTTCAGTGTTAATTACATTGTCCTCCCTTCAGCGGGTGCTGCAGGCAGGCTCTTCGCTAAACAAGATTAGTTAGAGAAGAGCGGGGTCCCTGCAGGGTTGTCATGCGAGACGCTCACCCCGCGGAATCGCGACAAAGCGCGACAGTTTTTGTGTGTGCGCGTTTTGTTTTTTTTTTTAAGAACTAACCGGAACGTTAGCGTGTTGATTCCCTCTCTGTGTGCCGGTAGATCCGCTAGATGGAACCCTGGTCCTGCTGCCGGCGGAGGCCCAGCGGCGGCTGGTGCAGCTGGTGTACTTTCTGCCCTGCCTGCCTGCCAGCCTGCTCGCCTGCCTCAGCCGCTGCTGCATCATGGGCAGGATGTCCTCCGAGCTGGCCGCCACGCTCATCGGGATACTGCACATGAGGTACGACGGTGAACGTGCATTTTAGTTGGCTGTAGCAAAAAACAACAACAACAAAAACAACCACCAGAAAAAACCCCCAAAGCTAGCGAACAAAAAAAATGCCACAAAAAAACCCCCCAAACCGACAAAACCCAAGCGTGAACGTTTATTTGTTAAGCGTGAACTTTGTTGCTGGTTTGCACAAAAAAAAAAAAATCAACAGAGCGTGCAAGAATTGGCACCATGGAGAAAGTTGATGCCTCCGTCAAACTTTACTCCTAGCCTTTCACTTCGACTCTGTCTTTACACCGACTGATTTTCTCCAATGCTTGATAACAAAATCGTATCAGTTACCTGTAAGGCTACGTGGTATAGAGCACCCTCTACTCAGAACATCATCACCGGTGGTCTTTGTTCTGCCACTGATTGCAGCTTTTCCTTCTAAATACTTTGACCCAACACTGTTTGTAGTGAAAAATAACCAACCGGTGTGTATTCTCATGTTCTGCTTCTTTTCAGAGTTTTAAAACTTTCTTTTCCTATAATTGCCACGCTTGCCTAGTAACTATGATTTGGCTATTTAAGTGTCCTGTTAGAAATTATTCATGCTCTTGTTGGTTTTGTCCTGGCTTGAAAGAGGGTAAGTTTGCCTGTGAAGTCAGGGAGAGAGGCTGCTGTTTCACGGAAGTGAGTGGAAGGCTTACTGGGATTTCACAAGCGTGTTTTGCTTTGCTGCTTCTGGAAAAAATGTATTTGCTTTTCTCCATTGCTCAGTATTGTTGAACATGGGATAAATAAGCAGGAATTAAACTTATATGAATTATGCTTACAATGCTCTTTTTTTCTTAATGCTTTTTGGAACTTAAACATTTTTTTATTGAAATATGACACAACACAGTGTACTGTCAAATACAGACCTGTTCATACTAGGTGTATAACATGTGAATAACGTGACTAACATATGAAGTGATGGTGATGAAATTTATAATATCCCATATATAATGTATTACTGCTATAAAAATGAAATTCTGTCTAGTTTTGGGAAGGTGGACCTCAAATTTTATTTTTTAAAAACAGAAAAGTTCTCTGCCATATACTGGAAATTCAGTGACAAACCATAACCAATTCAAAGACAGTCATTGTAAGAACTAAAGTCAGTAATAAGCACTCAGGTGCTTATTTTGTTGTTAGATTTTATCGGATTTTCAGTGTGGGGAGATTTTTATAGTACTAGTATAACTGTTTTCTGAAGATTATCAGAAAGCTGCAGGTGGGCTGTGGGCATTTGATCCTTTTGGCAGAAGATGCAAGAGACAGCTGGAGGGTGGTGTGCTTGCCAAAAGTAGGTTACATCCTGACAACAGAGGAGGAGGAACAACTTCTCATTTTTAAGACAGGCAAAAAAAGTCTTTTGATTTTAACTTATGGTATTTGGAACATGTTTTAAACTAAGTCGGATTCAAAGATTGTGGATTATTTACCCAAGAAGTCAATCTGAAATAACTAGATGGAAAAAAAAAAAGTACTGATGTAGTTATACTAGTGCAGTTTCTTGTATTGATAAACCCTAACAGTTCTTCTTTCTGGAAGATTGCAAGTTCTGATGAAACTTGGAAAAGAGATTGCTCTTGATTGAGTGTCGGGGTTTTGGGGGGGGGGGGGGGGGTTTGATAAGGCTATTCTCACTTCATTGAGAGGAATCAGTGTTAAAAACAGGAACTTGGTCAGTTTTCTTTAGAAACACATCTGAACATAATGCAAGTCCTTGGAAAGATTAGAATGAGTCTTTTATGGACAAAGCGAATGCAACAGCTTTGAGAACACAGTCTCACCTATATAGCCAACTTAAAAACTCGTACAAGTTTTAAAGGGCATGTTGATGACACATTTTTTAGCTGTGGCTCAGCTTCTTAATATATAGGTGAAATCGATTTTGTGAAAAACTACTTTTTTTTTCCTTATCACGACCGTAGATGTTTTTATCCTAAAAACTTCATCCTAGGATGCCTTAAAGAAGTAGAGAACCAAGGTGATGTCAGAAATGTTAGTGGCTGCTGAGGGAGATGTCCAAAAAAAAAGAAAATTGCTTTGGCGATTTAGGCATGCAAAGATAGGGAGATAAGTAATTTCTCAAGATCAGAAGAGTGTGATATATCTTTTTCCTTGGAAAAGATGTTGTACAGTTAAGGAAACAGTAGTAGGTTTGCTAGACATGAACGTTAGCTGGGCATTACAAGCTTCATAATCTGTTGTTGCACACAGGATACACGAACTAATTTTCCATCTCTTATCAGAAAAGCCAAGCTGGATTATTGTATCCAGTTCTGTGGCTCGCTTTTAGATAATGATGTGGACAAACTGGATTGAGTTTAAAGGAGAGAGGAAGAACGATAGTCTGCAAATTGTGATAATACAGAATGACTGACAAATTGGAATTGTTAGGCAAATAAGGCTGGGAAGGAGGGGGAACCATGTGTGTAAAAGGCCGTTGAAAAGGAATGGGAGAATGAGGTTTTAGTAGGCTTAGAAATATAGACCTTAAATCTTAGAAAAACGTTTGGTTTGAGTGCTAGCAAAATTTTCTAAAAGCAGAGATACATACTGGAATAGGCTGTGTAGGAAGGGGGTATGAATATACTTCACTGGAGATACTTAAAATCATAGAATCATTTCGGCTGGAAAAGACCTTCAAGATCATCGAGTCCAACCATTAACCATGCCCCCTAAACCATGCCCTGGAGTACCCTGTCCACTCGCTTTTTGAATACCTCCAGGGATGGTGACTCAACCACTTCCCTGGGCAGCCCATTCCAATGTTTGACAACCCTCTCAGTAAAAAAATTTTTCCTAATATCTAACCTAAATCTCCTAAAATCAGGTTGAACAAAAGTATATCACGTATGGCAGAGGTAAAGCCTTGAAGGAGGTGGAGGGACTGGGTAACTTCTGGTAATCATTTACGGCTCTTGTGATGCTCAGAGTTAAACATGCAAGTTTTTGCAATGAATGGTACTATAACAAAATGTATATAATTTCACAGTTCTGTGCCACAATGTGGTTCATGGGACACTTTCTGTAGTTTTAGATAATGATAGTTTTGCATAGAGAAACTGATACAAATCAGTCTGTCGGGAGACATCATTTATGAGTAAACCCGATGTTGTCAGTAGATGGCACTGTTTTTCTTCCAGTACACTCATGTTCTATTTGGTGGGGGGGGGGGAGTTTTTATAAATTTCTTTTCTTCTATGCCACCTGCTTATCTGTCATGCTTTAAATAGCATTCAGGAGCGTCAGAGACTCACTGCTGTATTTGGTAATTGTTCTTAATTTCTTCAGAAGCCTTTATTTCTACATTATTTTTGACTGGCAAAACATGTACATTTTTACATGCATCTGAGAATGCACGTACATACCCATGTATATTTGCCAGGGAGAAGCTATGTTAAGGTGGATTTGATGAGAGTACATATGGATGATAATAAGACTGTTGCAGTTATTCCAGGAACAATCATTATAAACTCAAGGAAGTCATAGCTTTTTGTGTGTGTGTAAACTATAAAAGTAGATAGTAAATGTATCCAGATGGCTTAAACCACAGCCCTGTGATGATATCAGGCAGTAACATTAAATTATAATTATTGCATGTTAACTTTTAGATTTTTTTTGTTGATTAGAAATGAATTTTGAAGACATTCAATAGTTTCCACTTCTTATTTTTGCAATGGTGAAATGAATAGCCAGGTGGTCTGCAGGAGCCCATTGAGTGAGCCACGGTGGGCTTCATGTGCTGAGAATGAAGATGATGTTGACAGTATTTCCATATATAAAGGGAAGGTTTCTGAGCCTGGGAGGGCGATTATCTATACTGTTAAGTTATTAGGATGGTTCCTGTCATGCTTTTGGTCTATATTTGCTGAAGCTTTACCAGTTAGCACAGGCCAAAGACTGTTCTGAAAGGAAAGCTGAAATGCAGTCACCCCGTTTTGGAGGCCAGTATGAACATGGCCAGATTTAGACTAATTGATCTCTGTGCCAACGAACAGATGTTGCTGCTGTTTGGGTCACTGGGACAGCTATAGCTGGTGAGTTTCAGGTGAAGCTGAGGGACAGAAGGTGTTGTCTTGGCTTAATTTCTGTGTTGCTCTCCAGTGCCTGCCTTGTGCCTACTGTGTGGGACCTGAGATGTAAGTAACTTTAATAAATCCAGGCAGGTAGGGTTCTGAGAGATGGAAGCGTGCCAGGGTTTTGAAGTATAAATCTTTCTCCCCACTCCTGTCCATACACAAACAGGTGAGGAAGGGTGTGGAGCAACATGAGTGAACAATCTGTGACTTCAGACTGAGAGAAATGAGAGGTAGCAGCTTCTTGGAAGGAGATTTAAGCCTCTGATGAGCTTGAATTTACAGAGACAAATGGAAGGGTGTGGGAACTATTTTAGAACGTCTCTGCATCGAATCTACTGGATGGGTTTTTCTGTGGTCTTTAGGTAGTAGTACTTTGACACATTGAGATGTATCAATGATGCAGCGTGGCACACTTCTAAAAGAATTAACTTCAATATTTTTAATTCATTATTTATTGGAATAACTGGTAAATAATCAGATAGTAGTTCTCTGCTAATTAAAGATGAATGGTTTAAGTGTTGGGTGGGAATATGTAACGTTTGGCATGAGAGGACCTTTGGTCTGAAATTCTTCATCTCAGCGGTGGAGTTCTGGTGATTCCTTAAGGATGTGGACAGGGACAGGTAGACAATTCTCTCCAGGAAGTGAAGAAATGTATTAATCATTGATTGTCTAGTAGGGACTAAAGTCATAAATTTTAGCAGTGTTATAGGTAGAGCTGGGAAGAATTTTTGGTGTAATCCCTCTACGCCTACTTTCTACATTTGTAGGGCAGATTGGCTACTTCAGAATGGTTTTTAAAGGACTAGTGAGGCATGTGCTTATTTTTTGAGTGCTTTTTGGAAGACTGGCTTTGAGGCAAATCTTTTTGTCAAATATGGAAATGTATTAAATGTTGTAAACTCACCTTCTTGTATATGGTAGATTGTCTTGTTTGTGTGACAAAAGGGAGCTCTGCTGTTTACATACCAAAAATCTGAACTGTAGCAGTTGAGAGGAGCACCATTTGTCACCATTTGTTAGGCTCAATGTTTTTGGTTGCTGCTACTTAGTGACTTTGTGGCAATTGAATGACAGATATTCTTGCAAACACATTTCTCTTCTTTCCTTCTCTTTTGTATAAGAGGATACTTAAGATGATTAACATATAATCTGAGTACTTACTGTGATGTATTCTATTCTATGAAATATGGATTAAGACATGCAGATTATGAGATTGTGATCAAATATATAAACTGGGAAGTTAGATTGCTGACTTCACAGGAAAAGTTCTCTGTCTCCTCTTAACATGTCTTGAGATAGAAATAAGGAAAACCTATTCAGCGTAATTACATAAATGCAGTTTATTTATGTGCCTTTATTCAGCGTAATTACATAAATGCAGTTTATTTATGTGCATTACTTATGCATAATAGTTACGGCTTTTTGGAACTTTTTATGCATTGGAACAGTGTGTCTGGAAATTATTTTGCTGTAATAGAGAATTGGACAGATAATATTTCACTGCCTAGATAAAAAACAATGGGAGTTAATTTACGGCATTTCTCTCTTGAAGTAGAGTGTCCATAAATGAGATCTCCAATGGCTTCAAACAGCCATTTCTTATTCTTGTGGGGTCTTTGCCTGCTGGGGTCTTGCGAAGAGTTGTTGTTTCTGTAGCTGTAGAAAAGAAGAAGGGTGAGGACTATATAAATAAAAGCTGAGTGCTCTCTCCCAGCGAGACATAAATTGTGTGGGAGTTCCTAGTCTTCACAGGTTTGAGATAACTCGGGGGGTAACTTGCATTCTGCTTGTTGTAGCTGTAAATGGACTCTTCCTTAAGAGGTAGTGCCTTTTAAATATTCAGTTGTTTTCCAGACAATAATGAGGGAGCTCAGCTGGCGTCTCATAAAGCAGCCTGGCATGCTTGTTGGTTCCTGCTATCCTCAGGAATGTGGTGTTTGGAAAGAACTGGGATGGACTTTTCAACATCTGTTTGGTATAAGGTGTAAAATTCTATGTCTCCAAATATATTACCCAGAGATGTTTTAGAGTCATAATAGAGTTTAAAGTTTTCTATAGATATTTCCTTTGTAAGTAAATACTACTTTTACTTCAGTCATGCTAGTTACGTGATCTGCAGCCTTTGAGAATGCAAAATGTAGGTAATGAAGAGCCTGTATACTACTACTTTAAAGACTTATTGAATGCATTATTGTAGACAAGAAAAACATTATATTCCCCAAAAGTATTTGCAAGCTGGAGAGGATATTGTAACCCATTATTGTGAATAACACCACTGATAGAGCAACTGAAGACAGTAATTCTCATACAAATGAAGTGTAGGAAAGATTTCAGAACAGTATATTGTTTTTAAAAAAGGAAGACCTAAATAAAATCAAAATTTCACCACAATAAGCTAAGTTCTTAAAAAAAAAAAAAAAAGATCAAGTCATTACAAATGGTAAAATGGAAAGTCAACTCAATACACCTTGGAGAATATGTTGAAAAGCACACATGTATAGGAAGGTGTCGTAATTATGAATGGGTTGTTAAGAAAAATGTAAGAATAGTAAGGTGTGTGTTCACTGCAAAGTGTTTTTTCTGGCTATATTTTCACACCCCTCAATTTAGAAGCAAAAATGAAGAGGGAAAGTATTAAAAAGGTAACAAGAATGCTTAAGGCACTATGGAATATAAACTAAAAAGAAGAGTGTGCTTTCAAAATGCTGGCATTTCCCTGACTGGGTGCCAGTGAGGATGAAGGGTAAAAGATTGACCTGTTTTCCTTGCTGCAAAATCAGAAAGGATCCATAGTTCTTGAGAATTGGATCCTGGGATGGGTTACGGTGCATTTCTTCATCCACATCTGGTCAGCAAATTTCCTTTTCGTTGCTTACTGTTATGTAAAGGTTTAGGACTTGAGAGAGGGAGATGGCTAAGCTTGTGTTTAAGGATACAGCCCTCTAAATTTGTCCTCAGGTAGTTGTTTGTAGTTTGATATTCCTAACAAAGGGGAAAAGAATTATGTTGCTGCACTTACAATTGTACTAGTCAGTAAATGCCGTTTGCTCATTAGGGAATGTTTCTTCCGATTTGTGCTCTCATTTATAATGTGTAAGCAATTCTTTTCTTCAGGCAACCTTTGCAACCATGGAGCAAATGAGTGGCTGACAGGCTTACTTTTAACAATGTGTAGCTCAAATTGTTGTTTTCTTAAAATAGGGTTCATATTTTTCCCCAAATCCCTGGTAATTCCTTGCAGATTTTTGTTGTATTTTGCCACAGCTTCAAATGGAAACACTTGATCCTTCCAAAGAGATAATGAAAGTTAAAACAGAAAACACACACTAACAAACCATTGCCTACATATGGTAACCTGTTAGAGGAGAAGGAAGATAAAAACTCTTCACTTGCTCTCTGAGTTTATGTTCAGGACCTGTGCTACCTGGAGCTGAGATAGTGTGAATGATGAGATGGGTACAGGGTTGGAGAAGTATTCAAAGATTCAATTTTATTTATTTATTTATTTTAACAATTTCAACATCAGTTTGTGACAGTCTGTTTCCTGTCTCTTCAAGAACTAGTATGAAAACTGAGGGTGCTGATACTCGTTAGCAGTGTAACACAAAACTGATTTGATTAAGTTGATGCAGGAACCTGAGTTTATACTTTATTGCAGTTGCAAGCAGTTGCATTTCAATTTGACAGAAATTATTTTTCATTAAAGCTAAACAGCAATAAACTATGCCAAAGCTGAGATAAATATTGGCACAGGGCTTTTTAGTGTTTTAAAAGAACATATTTTACAGTAGTGCAAGTACATGCCTACAGTGGGGGAAAACTCATTTTAGAATGATTTTATAACCTAGAATTAAAGAAACAATTGTGGGAAGTCTTGGTTTAAATCTGTGATCAATGGTTGATACATTTAAAATGGGAACACCTACCACAGTTAGGTTTCTCAAGCTATTCTTTTGCAAATGTTTTAAGAACTCTGCAAAGCTTCAGGAGCACCCTGTACTGGAATATTCTCTATTAGGCAGTGGAAGCACTTTCATGGAAGGTGAAAGAATTGAATTTCCGTTTCCTTGAATGGAAAACCCAGACCCTTGGTCTTGCACTTCTTGAGTTCTGTAACCCTCACATTTATGCACAAAAGGGTGATAGTATCAATGCCTCAGAAGAGCTGTGGATCTTGCATTCGCTTTTTCTTGTTTTACTTTAAAAATACTTGAAAACTGAACTCGGGTTTTTGAGATTCATTATACTTTTTTTAAATTTTATTGCTCAACAACAAAAAAAACCCTAACCCAAATTCTAAGCAAAACTTGCTGTCTGAGTTGGAGTTTGAGCAGTGTGTTTTACAGGAGGACAAGTGGAAGGATAATTTCTAAAATGACTGCAGCAAGGTTCATCAGAGTTCTTCTACCAGAGACCTCTAAATTACCCAAAGACTCCTTATGACTATGTAAGTCAAAACCAACACCTTAAACCTGAACCAGAAATCACTTGGTAGCTAGTTTAGATCAGGAAGCACAAAGATAATAGTCTGTAGTTGAGAAATAACCACTCGTGCACAAACTACAGTTGTGTTATTTTGCAACTGTGTGATATAGCTCAACCTGAAAATAACAGTGGGAACAAAAGCAGCAAGTGATAAAAGGAATGCATTGTACAATTGCTGTGACTGAGAAATATTTGCTATGCTAAAGGCAAGAGAAGCAGTGATTTTTTATGTTAATTAGATTCAGCTTTTTTTAATACCATTTGGCATACAGAGCAAGTTACCTAAAGGTACAATTCTAAACCTCAGTAGGGAGATTCTTATGGAGAGCAGGTAACGTTATGGAAATTACAACATGTAATTTATCATAGTTAATGTGGGTTTGGACTAGCTGACTGGAGAGGTCTCACTCATATGCAATTTGATAACAGGTTCCCGTTGTGAGTAAAAATTTATTCAAAAAAGGGAGGTTATAATATGCTTATTATCTCTCTTCCACCTATAAATCAGATTTTATTTTTTTAGTTTTAAATGTCTAGCATGTAATTTATAAGCATCTTGAAAACATAGTTTAAAAGTGTACGTGTATTTGTAGTGCATCAACATTGGTTCTAGAGTTAAATTTCTCTTGTTCTGTGTTTTTTATCTTACTCCTTTAATGCAAACCTCAAAATTGAGCAGCTTTAACTATGTTAGACATTTGGGTTCTAAGGTAATTGAGGCATTGACAGCTGGTTAGACTTGTATTTAAACAAACTTGTTCTATGCTGTAATGGTGTTCTGCTTGTATTTGTTATATTAGAAGGACATTTCAGACAAGGTCTTTGTCTTAATTTCTTATGCTATATCTGTGAGATCCTTATCTAGTCTTTGATTACATGATGTCATGTTATTTTTCCATTCTACGTTCTGTATTGAGTGCATCATGCTCACTGGAGGAGCGTTCACATAATGTTACACTTTGTCCCTGTTATTTCAGTAGAAGACTCCATGTTTTGTCTGTTGTAGGATGTCCCACTTGGAAAACAAAGTGATTCCCCCTGCCCATGGAATTTTGTGTTGTGCTGAAGTATTTTCACAGCTGTAGGAGATGAGGAGGTGGTATTTTTCCCAACCTACAGATGAGGAACTGAGGCAAGGAAAAGGTGTAGACAGAAGTACATAGAAGTACCTGCTCACTTTAGGAATTCAGCATGAAACATTTGGGCACTGATTTTACAGAATATTTAGCATTTCCTATCTTGAAACCAAAGGATTGACTTCAATTTCACTGTAAGTGCAAATGGAGCAGTAGCGATCAGATGGGTCTATGTGCTGCTCTTTAAGATACATGAAGCTATGTCGCTCCACAGCTGTTACTGCCCTTTTAGTCCTTTACTCACTGTTGAACTGTTGCAGGGCTAGCGATAACTAGCAAAAAGAAGGGATGAGAGAAGCCTCCGCTATGAATAATGTAGGGATTTTTTCTATTCTGAAAGTAAATTAATACTTCATCTGATGATTCTTGGAGAAATGTGTTACCACTGACTTCTTGTCCTCCAATTTTAAAAAGTGTTTGTCTAGCATCACATAGAACCTCTGTGATACAGACAGGAGGGTGATCCAGTATAATGCCTAAAACCTATTTGTTTACCTGTATTTGTGAGCTAATCCTTTCTTCTTCCTTTTTTAACCATCTCATGCCTCATACACTGTGCACATTATAGATGTTGCAATAAATAAAGCAGGAACAGGTCAGGCTGTGTTATCTTTCATTGCATAATCCTGACCGATCCATTCATCCATGATTTGAATGAGGCATAGATTTTTTTTTTTAGAGAAAACATGACACATAATATTATCATACTCTAAGGCATATGTACAAAGATGACAAGCTGAAGACTATAAGCAACTTTCTCGTCACTTTCTAAATTGAATGCTAGATTATTTGTAACATTAACGGTCTTTTAACATTGAGGCTTCTTTCATGTATGTAATAGCTTTCACTTTTTAAAAAAAAGTAGACTGCAACTGAATTTGGGGATCTTGGTTTTGTGTGTGTGATTGTCTCACCAGCTCTTCTTGTGGATGAGTCTTAACCATTTAATAGCTCTATCAAGGGTTTGTGTCTTACCCTGCCTCCATGTTCCCAGGGCAGAACAGCAATGGTTCTCTCTGCTTCCTCTTAGGTCTACATCAGTGGCACTTAGCTTGGCATGCTGTTATGATGCTTAAAATGCTCATCCTGTTTAGCGAGTGTGCAGTTAGTCAGATGTGGGTAGAAAAACAGAACTGCTGAAGCGTTTGAAAAATTTCCAGACACTTAGCAAGAAGCTTCAGAATCCTTTTTCATGTCCAGGGATCACCTGAACCTATTGCAGTTGATGTGTTTGCTAGCCTGCAGTGAATCTGAGTTTTTGTTCAGTCTTTTCTGGAGTTCATGTAAAATTCTTGCATCCACTGGTCCTATTATGAGGAATTTGACACATCTGCTAACTGTTGCATGGAAAAATATTTTCATATTTTATTATTTTAAACCAGATTCTGACTAGCTTTGTCACGTAAGTCCCTCCTCGCTGAATTCGGGCTTATCACAAGTTCTTTCCATGTTTTCTGTCTTCCTACCCAAGATTTTTTTTATTTTCACATTTCCCCAATTCCATTTGCAGCTTATCATCTGATGTATCTCTTCCAGCCTCTTGCATTCCCACCATTTTGCTCAGAGATTGCATCACAGTTTGAATTTCTGTGTCCAGTAAGTCCTAAATTCTCCTGAATCTCTCTTCATGCTCCCCAATGCTTATTTTGGTATAATGAGTGACCTTAAGTCTGACTCATGGTCCCTCTGCATTAGATTCAGGCAGCTTCTTCCCCCACAATGAACAGGATATGGGCTGTCTTCTGGTATATGGATCTAATTCTTGTGTGAATATTCACCTTACGTAGAATCTCTGGGGAAATAGGTTGCAAGACCTCTTGCTGATTTAGTTGAGTATGTGTGAAATCTCTTTGATGCTGTAATGAGTCGGACTGGGACCTCCTCGGAAGGAGGGAAGAAATTCTCCCTTCTCCTGGGAAGAGACTACTGGCCGTGGCCGAGGGGTTTGTCTTTGGAGAACTCGGTGTTGGCATCCAAGTGGCAGCCTTATGAATGGAGAGAGACTGAGAGACTACAGGTTAAGAAAGGAAGCAGCGAGCCAGGCCTCAGAGGAGGACCAAAAGCTGCCAGCACCACAAAGTCACTAGGTTGCCTGAAATATGCCTGGAAATAAGGGTCCATTAAGGATACAGTGTGAAGTGGGAGCTTTATTTAATAAAGCCTTTGTTTGTTCTCTCTCACCTAGCTGTGATTTGCTTTTTTATCCCCCCCCCGAATTAATTATCCTACATGGTAGCCTGATTAAATCCTGAATTTTTTCTTTAGTTTAAAGAAATTCTGCAATTCCTTTTTTTTTTTCTTTCTTTCTTTTTGAGTAGCTCCAGACACGTGCATATTCTAGCTGTCATTTTTGTGATGCTGAGATACTGTGGATGGATTTTCATGGGGTGGCAAAATGTATATGCCTGGCACAAAGGTATTCCAAATTTGATATTTTTGCTCCCAAAACATGGAGCTGTAAAAAATTTCTGAAAAACAAGCTTTCCAGAATTTTGTTACCCATGAGCTAAGCCATTTTGGCTGTTAGCAGAGAGAAATTAGGAAAAAAGTAATCCGAGGCAGATAGTTGGCTTGGAAAATTGCATTTGAAAGCTCTGAAATTTTGCAAGATTGTAAGAGCAGAAAGCAGCAATCTCTTACAGCAAAGATCCATAGTCTGCAGTGCAAGTGCCAAGAGCAGCATACAAGTAAATTTGAATAATATGCATTTTGCATAATGTGGTGTAGGTCTGAGCTGCAGCCTTTTTAAGAAAGCATGTGTGAGATGTACTTGTTCCCAGCTCGTGGCTGTCTCCTGGTTCTGCACTGATACGTGGGCAAGACACTACCGTTAGGTGGTCAGCGGTGTTTGCTTGCTGCGAGTTTCCACAAGCATGTATGGCTTCTAATTTGAGAAACAAAAGTAGGCTGGTGCTCTACTTCTTACAGATTGCCCCTAAAAAGGGAAGTGTCAGGCAGCTTTGATAATGGGTTTGCTCCTGTCTTTGCATATTGCTCCTTTTTGTGTTCTAAATCTCAAAGCAAGTTTTTAATTTAGGTCTGTGTTTAATAGCTTTAGCTACTCTAAAATAGATGCTGAGACTGCTTTTAAATGGGATCTATTGTTCATGTAAAAAGCTGTATTAAAAGTAGTGGATATAATGAAAAATACAGCCCAGCTTTGTGATATAGTAACTTTTACCAAATAAGGGAAATTAATTTAATTTACTGTGTGTTGGCTGTCGTCACTGTATTAAAGGTTATACCGGTATTGATGAAAAGTTGCTATCTCAGTAATTCAATCAACTTAACAACCTAAGCCCGTGTAGGGGTACAAAGTTCAATATTACTTGTCTCAAAAAGAGCAAGTTCTGTTTTTGAAGCTATTTAAAATGCGATTCTAACAACAGCGGTTAGAAACAGGAATGCTAAAATTAACAATTTAGTCATGCTAATTGATTGTATTGTGCAGGTAGGTTGTGAATTCTTAATTATATGGCTTTTAATAAACTATCTGCTGTTGGTTTTGTGCAGATCATCCTTTGCAGGCTGGAAGTGCCAAGTGCAGGATAATTCTGTGAATGATGTGGACTATTTCAGCTTCTTGTTTTCAACCCTTATAGGTAATCCATGTGAATGTCATAATTCAGAATTAACAAAATGAAATTTGTTTTGATAGTCAATTACTGGATTTAATTGAGAATAAATGGTGTACTAAGTACCTCCTGAAAGTAATTCTAATCTTGTTACATATTTTTAATATGAGATATACCCTTTTTTCTCTTGATCTGATTTTTGACACCCTATTTTTACACTTTGCAGATATTTAGCCCAAGTGGCATACTTTCTCTTCATTCTAGCAACTTCCTTTGGAAAGTATGAGGAAAACCTAAATTCAGCATATGATGTGAACAAGAATTTTTTTTCTAGATTTAAGTAAATGCCTTTTATTGGCTCGTAACAATATAAATGAGTGCCTCTGGGATTTCTGGTGGACTGCTTACGCTATTAAAAACATTCCATCAGAATAAAGTAATCAAAGTATGTTGAAGTGAGCTGCCCAAGGTCAGCATGTGAGCAGAATTACTTCTGCTACTATATTCTTACTCAGATATAAAAATAGTTGTATTCTGTGGTGATGCAACTTTGGGAAATTACAGTGGTTAAAATGGCATAATATTACTGAGAAATATCTTCCAGTAACTTGTCCTGTGGTAAAAAGAAAGTGTCTTTTCTTCATCACCTCAGTCATTCATAATGTTCAACTACTTTGGTTTCAAAAATTACCTTTTTTCCTAAAACAGTGAAGAGAGCACTGTACTGATAGCTGAGAAAATGAAAGCAAAAACCAAAGTGACTGTTTTGGAGCAGCAGTCCTGTTTTACTAAAACATCTGCTACCTGGCTAGAAGTAATTAGCCAGATTTTTTTTTTTTTTTTTTTTAACCCTGAGGTTATGTTAGGTTACTGAGTTACTGTGAACACATGGTGAACTGTCTTGCATTATATGTGATTGGCTTATTACTTTTTAAAGATACCTACATTGAAAATAGCAGCATAACACTGGCCTCTTAGAGGTTTTTTTTTTTTTTATACCATGTTATAGTTTAAATGGGTAAGCCATTGATTTTTCAAATATATTTGTTTTCTTCCAGAAGTCAGAATTTGGATTTTGATATACTTATTTTAAAATACCAAGCAAGAGCTTTCAACAGAGAAATGTTACACAGACATAATATAAAAGGCAGTTTTTGTCAGTGATGCTGTTGAAGTAGAACAGTGCTTGGCTTGTTTTGTGATACTGTTGTACTGCTTCTTTTTCTCTAGGGTTTTCAAGAGAGGAGCTGACTAGTCTCCAGGGCATTAGAGGAAAACCACACATTAGCCAGACACAGCTTTCACCTGTCCGTCTTTACCTAACTGATCTGGACCAGTTTTTACACCACTGGGCTGTGACAGAGGTAATACATCAACACTAATTCTAAATGACAGCATACAAACTCAGAGTGCTCTCCATCCCTTTTCCACAGATGCCTAAATCTGTTGTGAGTTGAGTTGAAAAAAGAATGAAAAATATAATAGCTGTCAAACAGCCAACGTTTTTTCTACAGCCATCAGATAGTATTTTGAAGGAAGCTGCTTTAAAAGGTGAATGTTCAGACATGTAGTGTGCAAAACAATACTTATGGAAAAAATGGGTCGAGAAGCCTTGGTGGAAAATTCTTAAACACTAATAAGATTAAGGCCAGCAATCTGTTTTGGCTTTCAAAACTAAATTAATTGTAAAAATACTGATTATAAAGAGTTTGAGAGTAAATTCCACTGTTAATTAAAAAGCACTTACATTAGATGAGATTTTAACTTGGAAGTAATATTAAGTTGGCACTGGTGATCATTTAGAATAACTTCTGATACTTATTTAATCAAAATTTACTGGGATTAGAAACTTCGCTGTGAATTCAGTTCCTCCTTGTAAGATCATAAGAGCTGAAAGCTTAATTTTATTGTTGGTTCTAAAGGGATCTGAGCCACCAGATTTTATTTGGAACAGGTGCATTAGTCTTCATTCTGGCTCAACTCTTTTTATTGCTTAGCTCACCAGAAACCACTTTAAGGTGTGAAATCATGTTTTAATGACATGCCAATTTGACAGTATTTATGAAATCTCTGTCATGAATACAGGAAGAAGAGTGTAACAGAAGTTTTTAGTTGTATGATTTATTCTGAGGTTTTGTGGCAGTCTTTTTGGTTCAAGAAAGCAGTATAGTGATTTTTCTCTTCTAATTCATAAAGTTTAAATGGTAATCTGCTGAAACTAATGATAGTCCGAGGCATATACTGAATATGTGCTATTATGTATTGAAAAGTATTTTAAGCAAAGTTGTTGTTTGGTACCGTGACTGACGCACGTCTTTAGATGTCCTGCCTTCAGTCAGTTGGCCTCTGGAGCAGCTAAACTTTCTAATTTGTTTCGCTTTGTCTCTTCTGGGCAGTAAGGAAGTGTTTTCTCACCAAAATGCCTTTCTCCAGTATTGAAAAACTAGAATGCTTTCTCTCCCTGTCCTGTACAGAATTGTTCCTCTGTGAATGCACCAGAGGGATTACTTGTTTCTCAAAGAGTTAGCATAATCCCATACAGCATCTGAAGGATTTATGTATAGTTTACCTGTTTCTGAAAATGCCACTTCTTGTGTCTTCTCCGTCCTCTTTTTGCTTCTTTCCCACAAATCTAGCAAAGTTGGTTGAGATACGACACAATAGGGTTATTTTCACTTAGGGACAGTGAAGTAGTTTGATTGTAGATAGCTTGTTTGTGCCTTTGGTTCCTGGTTACAAGTTTGATTTACTTCTGCCACAATCTTTTCAGTGTTTTGGTGCCATCGGGGAGAGTCAGTATTTTCAGAAATTTGCGACTTGCTTTTGTTGAAGTACCTTTTCTTGGGAAAGATACAAGGTGCTCTCTCAGGTTCTCAGAAGTGGATGGCAGTCATGAAGCAAAGAGCTGGATATCCTTGGTTAGTAATGAAAGAGGATTTAAACATCCCATGGAGCATTGCATTACTTCTGCAGTTATGTCAGCCTGAAGTCTTTTCTGGAGATTAAGTTATGAAAGTGAGAATAGGAATAAAATCCCATGCATCAAAAATATGTGTGAAGAGCAACGAGACCTTCTAGACCCACTTCATTTTGTAGACTCTTACAAGAAGGGAGTCCTGGACTGCCGCTTACGACTCTGAGCTTGAGAAGGAGATTGGAGGCTTTTCCTCATAAGCATGTTCATGATTGTGGAGAGAAAGTTTCTAGTGAGCTGGGTTATATCAGATACACCTAGGATGTGATTGGGAATAGTCAGCAAGGATTTATGAAGGGCAAATTGTGCTCAACCAACCTGTTAGCCTTCTGCAACAAGGTGACTCACTTGGTGGGTGAAGGGAGAGCAATTTATCTTGACTTGAATGAGGGTTTTGGTGCTGTATCCCATAACATCCTTGTGGACGTACTGACAAAGAATGGCTTAGGTAAAGAGGCAGAGAGGTGGATTGAAAACTGCCTGAACAGCCAGGCCAGAGGGTTGTGATCGGTGGTGCAAAGTCCTGTTGGAGGCAAGTCACTAGTGGTGTACCCCAGGGACCAGTACTGGGGCCAGTACTTTCTAACCTTCGTTAATGACCTGGACAATAAGACCAAGTGCAACCTCAGCAAGCTTGCAAATGGTACAAAACTGGGAGGATTGGGTGATAGGTCAGATGGTTGTGCTGATGTCAGAGGGATGTGGCTGGAGAACTGGGCAGAGAGGAACCTCATGAAGTTCAGTAAAAGAAAATGCAGAATCCTGCACCTGGGGAGGAATAGCCTCAGGCACCAGTAAATGCTGGAGGCTGACCAGCTCTGCAGAGAAGGACCTTGAGGTTCTGGTGGACAACAAGCTGACCACGAGCGAGCAATGCATGCTCGTGGGGGGAAAAAAGCCCAACAGGGTTCTGGGCTGCATGAGGAGGAGTGTTGCCAGCAGGTCGACAGAGGTGATCCTCCTTCTCTACACAGCACTGGTGAGGTCACATCTGAAGTACTGTGTCCAGTTTTGGGCTCCCTAGTACAAGAGAGATGTGGATGTACTGGAGCATCTTTCATATGAAATGATGCGGAGAGAGCTGGGACTGTTCAGCCTGGACGAGAGAAGGCTTGGGGGGAATCTTATCAATGTGCGTAGATACCTGATGGGAGGGAACGAAGAGGTTGGAGCTAGACTCTTCTCCGTAGTGATCTGTGACAGGACAAGAGGGCACAAATTAAAACACATGAAGTTCTATCTAAACACAAGAGACCTTTTTTCACCGTGAGGGTGGTCAAACACTGGAAAAAGTAGCCTGGAGATGTTATGGTTCCTATCTATGGGTAGTACTCAGAACCAGGATGGACACAGTGCTGAGTGACCTGCTCTAGCTGACATCGCTTGAGCAGGAGTGTTGGACTAGAGGAATTTGAGGGTGTCCCTTCCAACTTCAATGATTCTGTGATTTCTTTGAAAACATCTCCTCTTGAAAAAACAGAACTTTTGTTTCACCATCCACAAATCTCTTCATTATCTTTTTTTTTTTTTTGAGCATAATGAGATTCCCAGTATGGGGAGATTTTATTTTTTATTTGGTAGGTTGTTACACTTACATGTGATCTTGGAAGCCAAACTGTTCCCGTTAAATGCTTGCCAGAAGGACTGGTGGTATTGCAATGCTGTTTGGGGTGTTCCCCTGAGAATTGCTATTTTTTGTTTCCATGGAATTTGTGGACAGAAAAGTAGGGGCACTTCTTCAGTAGCTTCCTTTCCTACTAGAGAAAAATTAAGATATTCTTTCTTCTTGCATCTGATCTGGTAATAATGGTCTCTGGGATACACTGTGTTCCAAATGTCTTTGTTTTTACAAAGAGAAGAGATCAGTATTAAGGCAACCACTTCCTTTTATGAATCACAGGATTCCATTCATTTTTCACTTGGCTGGTTTTGATTTCAGATGCAATTGTAGATATGGGAAGTGATATATAAACAAAAATATGCTGAAGTTACCACGTAAAAAAAAAATATCAGATGTTAAGCTTTTAGATGACTCTTTTCTCTGTGTTTAAATATCTAATACAGTGCTATGTTCATTAAGTTTTAGGAGTTTTTGTTGTTGAGTACCATTCTCCAACCTCAAACATGTTGACCCATATTCTGTTTTATGTTCAATTTGTAAAGAAAACATTCTGGGGACTATAGTCCTTAAAAACTTTGGGATTTGGAGGCTGGACCATTTTTATAAAAAAAAAAAAAAAGGGGGGGGGAATCCTGGCTTGGGAAAAACCTTTCCATTCAAGATTTGCCAGGAGTACTTTTTGTAGAGCAAGTAGATTCCACCTGGTATTGAACAAGCTAGTCTCTTCTCAAAAGGAAATAAACCAAACAGGAACAAACCCCTCCAAAACCCAGAGCTACAGCCTCTGGGAAGAAGAAAACTGCTAGCAAATCATGAGGCTCTTGTAGGATGTCCTGAAAGGCAGTGTGATAATGATGGATCTATGTGCATTGAGTTTGAGGGAGGGAGGTTTGGAGACCGCTTTCTTCCAAGTGGACATAGTTCAAGGTGTGACACAATTTCAGAATCAAAATATTTTTAGCTGTGACTAAATTATTTTATTTAAATAAAGAAGTGCTACAGGAAATAATAAACCCCAGCTCGAATTAGTCATGCTTTTGGTGGAAGTGAGCGGAGCAGTACAGCTTCTGAATGCTGAATCTTTCATGCTTTCCCTTTCTGGATAAGGAAGTTTATGGTGATGCTGTAATGTTAAGCAAAATATTTGTAGTAATTTTAAATACCTAGTAAATAAGAACAGCCCTCTGTTGGCTGCGGAGCAGGCAGCATTCAGGCCTCTACTTCATGTTTAGAATTGTTCATTTAAAGGAGTTCTCATTGTGTAGTTGTAATTCAGGGTTTCCTCATAACGGAAAAATACTTTATTGCAGATGGAAATAAATAAGGAACTGATGGAATTAGGATTTGACAGTCTGGTTTCCTATGAATAAATGAGACTAGTGATCAGATTCTTATTATTACTAGTCCATCCATCTTCCTCTTTCTTCTCTCCAACAACTAGTTTTGTCTAAACCATTGGCTAGTTTTTGGCGCTCTGCTAAAAGAGTAAAGTTGCAAATACTAGTTGCCCATGAGTTTTGTGAAAATAAGCAGGTGGAAGAGAAAAAACCCTCTAGCTTAGCACAAGGCAGTTTATAACTCGTTTTCTGCATCCTGCTTGGCAGCAGCCAGCTGGGCAGCCTGCACGTGCATCACTCCGGACCAGGCTCAGCCCTGGGGGTGTCGGGGTTGTCAGGCAGGAGCAGGGGGGGTTACGGTGCTGAAAAAATGGAAGGGCAAGGGATGAAGGGTCCCAGGCCTGAATCTGTAGGAGGCCGTGGCTTGTCGGCTTTATTGCTCGCTGCTCGACTTTGTTTTCAAATCCCGAGGAAGGCAGTCCCAGCTTTCTGTCGCTAGCTAGCTGTACTGTGCAGTGAGTGGTGTTTATTTCTAATGGTAATGAACTGTAAGAGGGAGTTTAATGTATAATGTACGCATGCCAGAGATGCGAGAGAAGAAAAGGTATGCCTCTGGAGAAAGAGCAAGTTGTGTAAAGGAAAAGAATAACTTGAGGCACTTTCAAATGGCAGTTTGGACATTTGGAGTGTTAATATAAGCAGTGCGCTTGGTAGCACATGGCTAACTATAATTGGTGAAAAAGCCAAACAAATGCACTTCTCATAGGAATTAATGCTTTTAAGTGGTTTATAACAAAAACTGCTTTGAGGTGGATACTGTTTGTAACTTTTTTTTTTGTCTAGAGAGTGGCAATTGGTATACTGGAAATCTGAAGCCAGATTTTTTTGTGGAAGCTTTTAGGTAATGGTGATTTTTCACTTCAGGAGCAAAAAAGTATTCCTTTAAATGCTGTTTTGTGTAGCTGTAAAGGTTAATCTTCCTATTTTGTCTAAAAGATATGTTAAATGTGGAAATCTTGGTTCCTTTTCTGGAGCAACTTCTACTTAAAATGACTTCTGCCTTATTAAAGCCAATTATTTAAAATCATATCCCTGTAGCTGAAATAGGTGGGGCTCCAGAATAAATGGTTGCAGCCTTAGGGAAGAGGCTTCAGTCTTTGCTCATTTTAACTGTGCCTATAGTGTTTGTCGGTAATATTGTTCACTCCCCTGTAATTGAATTGCTCTGCCAGTATCGAATGAAATAGCGCCAACAGAAATGAGCAGTTTAACAAGGTAACCGTGTATACATGATAATTTCTGTTGTAATATTTGATGTTTGTGACACTTGACCATTTTGGCAGGGGAAGGCAAATGATAATTTGAAGGTTCTGCTTGAAGTCGAGATTCTAGAGTTATATTGAGCACATAGCTGACTTGAAGAAATAAAATAACAAAACGTTTAAAACATAAGAGCAGACACTAGGGAAGGTCAGCTGCTTTTAAAAGCAGTCTTGAATTAAAAAACCTTGGGATGCACGTAATGTAATATACTAATGTGTGTCAAAAATGGTGAAGTCTTATAAGTGAAATAGAGTTGGGAAGGCTGTATCTGCACTGATATGCTATGAAAAATTCTGACAAATCAATAAAGGTAGTAAGTCAATGCATGTAAATTAAACGTCCTGCAAGGATGTTTGTCTTGAAGTAAAAGGTGGTGGTGCAGCACTGTAGCTTAACTTCAAGCAGAGATTAACACTTCAAAAAACCACTAGATTTTTAAAATGCAGATTTTGAGTTGAAGTTCCTGTTAAGATTTCAACTTGTTGTCTTTACTGAGATTTCCAGGTTAGAGTTACACTGGGGAGAAGCAGCAGCAGAGGGTAAATAGTATCCTTTCTGAACTAGAAATATGCTGCAATTTTTACCCTCTTTAGGGAGGATAAAATATTCTGTATAAGTCCATTAGTGTTTTGTAAAACCACATTTTATCCAAGTTTAACGTTTAGAAATGAAAATAATGTTGTTTTTCTTGAAAAGTAATGCAGATTTCAAAGAAACAAGAGAAATTATATAAATAAATGTAATGCCTCCTAAAATGAATAAAGCTCTTTTTCAAAGGTATCTTCCATAATTTTCTTAAGACGTAAAAACCAAAACAAAACCCCCAAAACCCACCAAAAAAACCCAATAAAACCCAAACACCAAAACACAAACTCCCCAAAAACCTAACCTGATATTCAGGCCAGTGCTCCATTGTACCTGCATCATATACTTCCAGCGTATCTTGCGATGCCTTATAGCTGGGAGCTCACATGTTACTGGGTGTAACCGATGTGAATTAACATCTGCACAGTTACTGTGCGTTGTGCTATATATTCACATCCTGGCTTGTGATACCTAAACTAAATTTGCTCAAAAAGACAGACTTTGTGGGACGAGAGCTAGCTTCCTAAGTGTACGGTTTTCTGTGTTTTCCAGTCCTTTTGTTTGGGGAAGGGGCAGGCAGGTGAATTTGGAGACTTGTACATCAGGTATGCCTTTGACTGTCCTGCACGTGGTGGTTTGACAAGGAGGCATCTGTGAGGAGCAGGAATTGGCCATGGTGACATTTTGTAGGTGTGAGGAAGCTGCAGAGCTGTGAAAGAAGGGCTTATTATGGCTGCAAGAGGATGAAACAAAAGCTTCTTGGGTAGCAAAGCTATTTTGTGGTGTCCTTTCTTTGAATTTTGTTAGTAAGGTGGCTCTGAGAAGAGAACCAGACCTGTGCCATTTTCAGGTACAGCTTCATCTATTCCTGGATAGTACATGAGCTGTTGAGTATAAAACCTGGTTTTGCTGACAAAAGAAAATATTTTCAGAAATGCCTGTCGCTTAGTGGGACAGTAGGATTGTTTCTAGCCGATAGTTCTCTGCCTCCTGGCACCAAATCTTGCTGGTACCCAGATTTAAACATGTGATCAAATTGTTGCACAGGAGGTGAGCGGTGGTGATTGCCACTCATGTATTTGTGTCCAGTGGCAAATAAAGATAACTTCACTTGGTTTAGTTGACTCTTAATATAGGTTTAACATCAGACTGCGTGCCACAGCCAAGGAGCCTGCAGACAGGCAATCACCACAGTTCAACAGATGCAAGATGAGTTTGTATGCTGCACTTATCCTGTTTCTGAGCCAGCAATTGGACATTAACTGTGTTTCATAATCCTTCTAAGTCTTTGGAAAGATGTAGTCTATCAAGATGCGGGACACAATACATGTTCTTAAGCATTTATAATTCTTAAACAAGTTTCTGTATTCCTGTTTTGCTACCCTGAATGTAAAATTAGCCCCATAGTGGTTTTTTTCCCCCAGTTACGCACCTATGTAATGTCTTCCTGCAGACTCTGTTCCCTCTTTTGGGCTTTTTCTTTTTTTAACCGAGGTTTTGTTTTGTTGTGATTGTGTGGGGGTTTTGTGTGGATTTTTTTGGTGGGTTTTTTTTTTTCTTTTTTTCTGGAGTCACTGAATCAGGAATACCTTTCACATCCGCCCCTGTGAGCTTAGCCAAGGCAGATGAACAAAGATCTCTTGTTGTACGCAGCTTTCTCAACAACTCAGGGCACTGTTAATATTGCCCTGTCAAATCAATTTACTTCAGAAAGAGAAGCAGCACCTGTCAAGGGAGTACACTGTCTGATAAGCTAGGGTGCTTCGGGGGAAGCTGGCCAAGCTTCAGACGACAAGCTTCATTGCCTGCCCCATCACCTGAAAACTTCTCGTTTTCTACGCTCTGGAGTAACATGTTATAGTGGATAGAGTCCCGCTTGAAACAGTCATTTCACAAGGGCTTGGGAATTGACTGCAGAACAGCCTGTTACGTTTTAGTTACCCATGTTTGAGGTGGATGTCGATGTGAATTGAAAAATATATTTTAAAGTTCTTATTAGGATATAGTGTCTGGTGTGTGCCAACTTTTTTTTTTTTAATAAAATCACTTTTCTTGGAGTCTGAAGTGTCTGTGGTCTGACTCCACAGAGTGGCTTGCTAAAGTACTTGATCCATTATCTTTCCTGCTTGCTTGGTTCTCCTCTGTGCTCACACTTCTGTGTGTTTTCAGAGGAAGGTGGGTATTTTTCTTTGAAAAAGAGTACTTTGCAGCACAATTAAACTTGAAATAATATGCAGATTTTCTCTGGAGAGTTACTAATAAAATGTTTCCCTTGAGGCTTTTTGAGTCGGGATTCTATCACGTTATGGGAAGCATTGAGTGATTTAGGGAGTGGGAACAGTTAAAGAATGAACAAAACATTACTCTCAGTTCATCATTTGTGCGTGTTCCTGTTGGTGTGAGGGCTGAGATTGAGACTGGGCTTCCTCAGGTCATCCCAGCTCTGCCTTTTGGAGTTGAGAGCATCTTGCAGATAAGCAATATTAAACTGATGGATTTCTGTGCACATTAGAGCTATGAAAAGCCCATTTCAGATTGGATTAAGAGTGAGTTAGGTTGGCTGTCAGCAGCAAAAACGCTTTTAACTCATCCAGTTGAAGACTAGAGTAAAATACTCCATGGTGTCAGGATTTCCAAAAAGCCCAGCAAGTGCTCCTGGGCTGCTTTCCCAGCCTTTCCCCCCTGACCATTTTAGCTGGCTACTGTTGGAGTATGTGTTCAGTATGGCAGGCAAGGAGGCCTATGTAGTAACAATTTCCTGAAGCATTAGTAGGGAACCTGCTGTTGGAGTTGCGTTGCTCATGGGTATGATGGGTAGTTGGGCTTGTCTGATCAATAAGGTTTGCTTTGAAAAACTGCCAGTAGATTATGGAGCCTGTAGTACTTGCTGCATAATGCTAACAGATAATGCCCCTATTTAAGAGGATGCTTTTTTTTGGCTTGAATTTATTCAAGTGGACGTTCAAACAAAATTAAAAAGAAAAAAAAAACCCAAACCACAAAAACCCCAAAGCCTCTAAGCCTAAACCAAACCTGTTATAAATACTTGTCTCAAAAAGATGTAAACCCCCGCTACGATCAGAAACGCTCGTTCTCTGTCCATTTACTTCGGTAATACTCTGAAACAAAACTGCTCTGGCTTTTGTCCAAAACCAATCTATGAATGCGCCAAAAATGTGATAAATGCTAATCAAATGTAAAATAATGAATCAGCTGTGACATTTTATTATGGAAATTAAACATCATGCAAACCCTTGCCTAAGGCAAGTAAATTGTCAGGAAAAATACTAATTTTCATGTGATAATTAAGTTTTCTTTGCTTTTCATTTCCATGTCTAATAACGTTTCAGTTTCACTTTTTATAACAGGCATTTGTTATGAAAGCCATTTCAAGCAGGATTTAATTTATGGAAGTGAAAAGGATTGCCACTCCCACTTAATCACAGGAAAATAGAACTGGATGTAGGGAATGGTTGTGCTATTTTGAGGGTCAGAAGGATCTAAAAGGTTGAAAAACTAACTTGCCGATGCGCTTTACCACAACCCTTCTAAGCAAGTATGCTGCTCTTCAGTGGTATGATGCCCGTTTTCCTTGCCAGTTCTGGAAGAGTCTGAGTGTCGGTGAATTGTACCTGTACGAAATGCTCCTACAACTTGTCATCTCAGGGGGAGCCTCAGTGGACTGGTAGGCCTATTCTAGGGACGTAGTCCTAAGGGTGAAATACTAATAATGGTTTTATGAATAATGAAACCTTAGTTTGCTGGCTGGGTCTGGTGGATTTGCCTTCAGGGTCTTTAATTTGTTGACCTCTTGTGGGTATGTATGGAATTAAAAGGCACCTCTCCAGCATACTGTGTCTAGTGTCAGGTGCTCACAAGCATATGGCATACCCTGTTTGTAAACTTCCTGAGCATTTAGGAGCAACGAATGTCTCCTGCATTTCCCCTTTCATAATGATCCTTCCTAATTTCCATCTCATCTCCATTCCCAGCCAGCTATGATCATCGTTATTTTTTGTTGCTGTTTGGTTATATTTCTTTTCCTGCAGAGGTTTTCACCTCTTTGTTGTATTTGTAAGTGACAATAATATCCCTTCTTGGGTATAGTTTTGCCAGCTGAGGCAGGTTAAGTTCTTTGCATTGACACCTGTAAGACAGGATCTCTATTCTTTGTGCAATTTTTCTATGCCCGTTCAGTTTGAATTTACCTTTCTTGAAAATGAGTGACTCCTATTTTGCACAGTATGTCAGAAATAGCGTTAAGTAGGATCTTACGGAGTAGTATTGAACAGACGATCGGTATTCTGTCTGATCAATTCTATTGTGATTATTTTTCCGTCCTAAAGTGACATTTGCCTGTTTCATGGTTCTATCACAACCACGTCATGGTCAGTTGTTAAGCAAAGAATTTTCTCCTCATTTCCAACTGTTAAAACTCCTAGCTGCGTGCAGAAATTTGTATTAGTCTCCAAGCACATGACCCACCACTTCTGTTTCACTGAATTTTTTCGCTATCTGTCATTCATCAAACCCATGCGATCTTTTCTATAGGTTAGTCCAATCCTCCTGTCTTGGCAGCGTTTCTTAACTTTGAGCTGTCAGCTGACAGATTTCATCAATGTAGCCTTACCTTTTGTGTAAGTGCTACTCGTTAAAATACTAGGTCAGATTGGCGTCAGAGTTTGTCCTTGCCATGACAATCCCCAGTAGTAACCTCTGTCTCAGCTTGACTTTATTCCTTGATACTGCTAATACGCAGATGTTTTGAGTGTGTTTCTCGGGAATATTCCAGAGTACTTAATATTTTATCACTTTCAAATTGTGGTGTACAGAAGCACTACCATATCTAGGATGGTGTACACAGTTTTAATAATATTATTTCATTATTAAATAAACGTATAGTATAAATAAGGCCATTCAGTGCAAGACTATCTATAAAATTGTCTTTTAAATAGTCCTACTAGTCAAACAAAATACTTACAAAGTCACACCTGTAATACGGATTAACATGTGCAATGTCCTGACAGCCTCACAGTATTATGTTCCGTCAAGCAGACGTGTTAAGGATCTCCTGAATTTGGTCAGCTTAAGCAGGCCTAAAAGCATGTGTGGCATGTAATTTTGGAAAAAGCTGAGCGCACTTTTTTGTCACCACATATGACAGTGCTTGGCCATTCTGATTAAACCACCACTGGCAACCACATTACTTAGGATTGAGTTTTCATACCACAGGACCTTGAGCTAATGGTTCTTTTCCTAACCTTTCCTTTCCTTGGAGTCTCTCTTCAGCTGGAAATACTTTTGACTATTATTTTTGACACAACATGGGTGATGTTTTCTATTTTGTCATTATCTCTTGTTTAGGTGTCTTGACCTGCCCTGATTCAACTTATGTCTGAAAACCGGGACACTATCAGAGAATTTAATCCCTCAAGTCAGATCATTCTGTGAAACTTTTCTTGAACTCTTTCTTCAGTCAGCAAAGTATCCTAGAGGAATGGTTTTTGCTCAGTTGAGATATTTGTAAAACCCGGAGACTTAAATTCTTCCCTCCCTCAAACGTCTGATCTTGCTGTTCTCTTTCTGATTCCCTTAAGGGCAGACAGAAGATTTCAATCCTCGCATATTGGTTCTTCCATCCTCCTTGTCCTTAGCAGGACATCACGATTGCTAATGGTCTAATAACACACTCACGCTGCGTGCGTTGCTTTCTGGAGGCTTCAGCTGACACTCTGGTGGGATAAGCAGCGAACATAAACAGAGGGAGGTCATCCAAGCTCTTTAGTTTGCAAATTATTGGAATAGATGGAAAGGAAGAGAGGAACAGAGAAAGCCATCTGCCAAGGACTGTAGCACAGCTTACTAAGCAGATCTACTAGAGCTCTGGTTTCTTTATCCTATCCAGGAGCCATACAGCATTTCATGGGGTCTTGGTCAACTCTCTTTCTTCCCCCTGGAAGGGGAGGTTCTTCCAACCTGGCCATGCTCACCCATGTGTTTTTTTTACTAAAAAATGAAGATCTGAGTCTTCAGTTTGTTTGGGTTTGGGGGTTTTTTTTTAAATTCTTCCCATCATACCTCTGGGCAGCTAATACAGTTTGCTAGTGCCTGATATATAAGCACCAGGAAGTTTTTGACAGTCCATAAAACAAGATTTCCCTTTGTGGTATTATAGTTTGTATCATCTTTGAACATGACACTTTTGGCAGTGTAGAGGAAAATAAGTTGGAAATGGATCTTTGCTACTTTCTTCTTTGTTCCATAATTTTTCTGTCCTGTTTTGCTGCTATTCCTCTGTTTCGTGCTTGATAAAGTTATTTGTGAAGTTGTTTTCTGAAATTTGTCAGCTCTGAGGAAAGGCTCAGTGTGGTGCTGTAGCTGGATTTTTGGCCTTCTATCACATAGGTAAAATGAAGAAAGCCACTACCAAAAAAACTAATGGTGTAGGCTGTCATCTCTTTAAACACTGAATAATTTGTGTTGACAATGTTACTCTCATACACTGTAAAGAATCAATACTTTGAGACCAAGCTGCTATGTGTCCCCATAGGTACTCTGTATTTAGATCTGTCAACAAAGTACGACTACACAGTGAATGATTGCTGGTTACATTTAGAGTACTTAAATATAACTTTGTTTTATTAAAACAGATGATCTGTCACAGCTTGTCCACTATACCTTCACAAAGTCAGTGTTTTGACATTCTCCAGACTGGCATCTGTAAATACCTGGTAAGTACCATTTTGTCTTCTAGGTTAAATTCCTTGTGATAAATTTTGTAACGGTCTCATTAACCCTCAGATCCACTTATTCCGTGTATTTCACGCATAATCCAGCATTTGCAAAAGTTTTTTCAGCGTGATTAGCGATGTTTTAAAAAGTATCTAATAACTGTTGGTGTCCAAATTTCCATGGAGTTTTTTGTTCTTATTTGTGAATAGTTCAACTTATTTTCAAGCCAGGATAGCTTCTGAAAGGCTTCTTGGTTTGGTTTGGTTGGCTTTTCAAAAGAGCCACTAGCAGCTTTAGATGAGTTTTACAGTCTGTCGTCTTCTAATCCTGAACACTCCCTGAGCTGAGGATGGGGATGGCGAAGACAGAGCTGGGTAACAGAATTGTAAGGGACAGGATTTGCAGTTACCTGTGATGCTGCCTGCTGAGCGGGAGGACCTGCCTGTCCTCCTGTCGAGATGGTTTGGCAATCTAACGAGTATCGGCAGCTCCTTGTGTGGACCCCTTCGGAAAAATTACTAGACCAAAACTTCCATGGGGAGTGGCTTACCTGTAACTGTAGTCCAGATTTTTGGGGGTGGGTGTTGGCTTAAATCAGAACTTTTAGATCAGCTTATGCGTTCTACTACGCTGTCCCTTTGAGAGCAAACAGTTCAGTGGATTTTTATAGTTGATGAGGCTGCCGCCCAAGATCTCTAACTGGATGATGACACCTAACAGGGAAGAAAGGCACCGTGTAGGCAACATCCTATATGGGAACTTATTGGAGCAGTCTTATCTACTGGATTTGTATAAATTGAAATATCTGTGTTCACATCATCTTCCAGACTGACTGACAGGCATGTTTCATCAGCAGTGTTGGCTAATTTGATCTTTGGGATGCTTCTTTATATGCAGACATCCATCTAGCTCACTGTCATGATTTCTTATTTGTGGTTGGTCAGGAGCATCTGTGGCCTTGAAATACACCTGGTGTCTTATCTTGGAAGTATTTAAAAGTTTGAACCCATCATTGTTCTTTATCTTTTACCTCTCATGAGTAATCATACCAATGAAATACATTGCACATTTCTGTAGCTTGTACTTTATTGAGCTTTTTCTAAACATTTCTAAAAGAACAGCTGACCTTGTTAAGTGAACCAACTGCCTGTATCAGCTTAAAACAATGTACTTGCAGGTGAGCAAATTAGCCTACTCTAAAACTCCTTAAATTAGTTTTTTAATAAGATAAATGGTGCCATATTAGCAATGCATGAGGTTTTTTTATGGCTTTACAGGACAAAAATCTAGGATAGTTACTCAATAGCACTTCAAAATTTAAACTGCTTTCTAATTCACTGCCTCTACCCAAAAAAGACTTTTTTTTTTTTTAATTATTTATCATGCCTATAAAGTCCTTACTCAAGATGATGTTCTCATTTAAACAACAGAAGAGTTATCACCCCAGCTGTGGGCCCACCATATGTTTCATTAGCTTTAACTTGGCTCATAATGTTCTCATTCCTGTCAAGCCTGTTGGATTTGTAAGGAGACTCACCCTGATGGCGATCCAGTAGCAGCTTTTCCTTCTGGAGTAAATCAGAGTTTCCTTCTACCTCAGTGACTGCTCACTGCCGTTTCCAGACACAGAAGGGCTGCTCTGTCCCATGATATATGCTTAAAAGGAAAGACCTGTTCTGTCCAACAACCTGTTCTGTTTGTGCCTGTACCATCTTTCAGAGCAAGGCTCAAAGCAGTGTTGTTTTTTTTTTTTAAATACGTTTGAGATGAGTGTTTATTTAGAAGGGATGGAATGAAGATGCCGGTTTAAACTTCTGTTGGTATGGGTGGCAATTTCTTAGGAAAATAGGGATTTGAAAAAATGCAGTAGTGTGTCAAACTTGAACAGAAACAAAGTAATACATGTCAAGATATGAAAGAGGCTCATTCAGCTGTAGACATGCATGGATACCATCAAAAAAAATTGTGTATGAAGTGATGAACTTTGGGGTTTTTGTTTCAATACAGGTTGGATTGGTTGTAATACCCGACAGCACAGCTGGATCTGTTCTATGTGCCATAAATAAGCTCTTGGATCAAGCTTGCATCCTAAGTGAAAACCTGCACAAGTTCTTAGCTTCTTGTTGTTACAGTCTTCTGTACTTTCTGCTAACTTTAGACAAAGAGGACGCAGAACATGTACAGAAAAGGTAATGTTGCTTTTGTTACCATGTTAATGGTCTCTGCCTTTACATCCACAAGTATTTAGACATGTAAAATGAAAGGATACCCCCACCACATCCCCCCAATTTACTTTGCTGTCGGTCTTTTGCTTAGTTCAAAACAGTACTTAGATTTAAGAAAAACAGCTGCAAAGTTAGCTGGAATTATATAAAACAATAACTGAAGAAGTTTTCATCTCAAATTATTCTAGTTAGATGTCAGAACCGTCCTGAGTTTAGAAAGGTGGATATTTATACCTTAATCTTTAGCTTTAGCCTTTAGTTTCATTAGATACATTGAAAAGCAACATGCAAAGGATTTGGCTTTATAAGCTTGTACTTTTAACTGACTTGATATTTCAGCTTTAACAAAACTTCTCAGGCATCATTTTATAGACTGCAAATCCATTTGATTAAAAAAAACCCAAAAGCTACAGATGCCAGATTTAAATACGTTTATTTACCTGTATAACAGAAATGTCTTTAAACAGTTTAAACTTCAGGTTTTTCTCTGTTCCATATACAGGAAAGTTGTTCAAATCTTACTTAAAACGTAAAACATGTTTTTAAAGCCGCAGTCCTCCTTCACTGACTGTATGTAATGATTTGCATATCACAAAAAGCTGATTCCATTGTTTGATTTCTTATGAGTCTTAAATAAAGATTCAGGCGTGCCTGACTGAAACAAAAACCTCTTCCCAGCTGCATCAAGCAGAAATTACACTGTGTAAGAGCTTCAGCAACATTTGTAGCTTCAGGGCAGGACTTTAAATTTTTCCCAGTGCTGTACATAATTTTATTGTATTTTCAGGTGTAGCATTTTCTGGTACAAATTTTCTGCTTCGGCACTAATTACGGTGAAGGCAGTTGGCACGATTGAATTCACAGAGGCATGTTTCTTTGTACAGCTATGAGGCTAGTTCACAGAAGCACACTTGAAATACAGGTCCTCGATCATTTCAATTTTTGTTCTCTTTTCCTCTCAGGGATATGCTGTGGGGATCATGTATTTCTGCATTAGCACTCCTGCCACGATTACTGAGACTGATGCTGCAAAGTCTGCAAGTGAGCAGGATCTGTCGGGAAGAACTGCCCATTGTTGCTCAGTTGCTTCGCTTACTAATGCAACATGGTCAGCTCAGGAGCCATATGATCACAAACGAATTTCTGGTGCAACAGATTATCAAGGACATCATGGTATGAAACTTCTTGTTGTCTCCCACAGATTATGAGGGTATACAAGGTTTAAAAATTATTGCAAACACGAAGAACAGATGCTTAGCAAAACACAAGTTATGATTGTGTTTTATTTGGCTCGGAAGTCCAGGCTGTGTAGAAGGCTGCTACTTATCCGAGTTCCTGTGGTGGCTGCACAGATGAGAGAGTTCTGAAATTTAGCTTGCACACAATCCAGCGGCCCCAGACAACAGGTGGCTTCCTAACAAAATGCACCGGCAGTGGATTACCTACACAGCCTGTCTGAGGGAGAGCTGTCCCAAAATAAGAAACTAGTCTTTTCTGTTTATTGGAGCAGGGGTACATAAGTGTACGAAGATGTTATTAAATCAAACTCTCTCAGATATATACAGTGCAAAGTAGATTCTCTTTCAAATATTGCAAAACCCAGTGCTTCTATTCACATGTCTACGTTCCAGTGGTTTTGAGACTACTACAGTTGCTTCTCTCTTCAGAAAAAAAATCTGAAACTGTCTTCGCACAAAGCTCTTACTAGTTCTGAGTGCAGAGAGTTTGTGACCCCCCCAGGTTTGAGTAAGCTACCCACACATACCCATTAGTAGCTTTTAAAAGGTCTGTTACCAGAAACAACCTCAGTGGCGGCAAAATCAGATGTAAGAGATTATCGTGCAAGTTCTCTAACAGAGAATGAAGTGGTTGGTTTCCTTTGGTGTTGAAAATGCCTCAGCCTGTTTTTGTGATGTTCCACTGCACGTGGGTTGTGTTTGTTGTTGGTGTTTTTTAACTGCTTATGAATGCTAAGGAGAGCAAATTACTGGACTGTGGGCTATGTTGGTAGCAGTTCTCCTGTAGACTGGGGTATTGAGCTCTCCTGCTTTAGTAGAACCACACTCATTTGCATTTTAATTGACTATAAATTGCAGAATTGGAAAGTAAGCAAGCCACTATAATTAAGAGTAAGGAAATCACATCTGGTGTAATTCACACACTTCATAATGTAACACTGACTTAGTCTACCAAGTAGTAACACTTTATTATTTTGGCTTTAACAGACATACCATGTTAAAATGAATAAATGAGAAGAATAATGTCACTGTGTGCAAGTGAACAAGGCCATCTTGTACCTTTAACATCGCACCTGATTAACTGTAAAAACAAAGTGAAGCTTTGTTGGTGAAATTGAGTTTTACCTTTTTTCTAGACACTGAAGAGTGGTGAAGTTCAAGAGCAGTGGCTAACAGACCTCCATTACTGTTTCAACATCTACCTTGCCTCTCATCCCCAGGGACCTGGCCCTATAAACACGGTATATTAAAGAGGTCAAACTGCATTTATTGTAAAGCATTTACTTCTATTTAGTTTTGAATGGAAGATGTTGGAACAAAGCTTGTCAATTTTTTTGTAAGTGAAACAGAATAAAAATTTTACAAAGAACTGCACACCTCTATTGCCTTTCTTTTCAAGCAAATAGATATTCCTGGAGGTTGTTTTAGTACATGTGGTGACTGCAGTGAAGGGTGTTAAGCTTCAAGGAGACTGGATTTCCTTTAAGTGCTTGCAGAGAAACACACTTATATTAACTCCAATCATCTATTATTTTGAAGCATCATATTAATTAAAAAAAAATAGAATTATGTAATACCAACTAGCAGAAAAAATAGAAAACAATATACTTTGTTACTCTAGTTTCAGTTTTTTATTTTTGCCGAGTTCATGTTCTTAAATACTTTGTGCAAGGTAAATACTGTATGCTGGGAGCTTCAAAGCTATTATAAGAACAAGTTTTCTTCTAGAATAGGTCCTATCTTTTCTTGCTTTCTGTAGAAACTCTTTTTGTGCATGTATAAAAATAAAGTTATTAATATAGAAAAAACTGGTGATAATTTCAAAGGGCAGAAAACACACCCCTAAATTTCCATAGGCTGTGGAAAGCAGTTTATTTACTGAGTGTTTTCTGTCAATGTTTCTACTTTTCCTTCCAAATCCATAGTTAGCTGAGAACCAATTGTTTCTTTAGTACAGAAGTAGAGCATGAAGGCTGTTCTTCCCTTTCCACTTAGATTTTGAAATACATTTAATAAATTTGAGGTGAAATAGAATAGCAGTCTTCTAGAACTGTTACATCTTCAGTACAGTTGCCCTCCCCTTTGAAAGTGTGTTTGATGAACACATTCAAAATTCCTACTTTTGACAACGGAAAACTTTGGGAGCCCCTGCAACTCTATTGTAATGCTGGGCTTAGCGCTTCATTTTCTGTTTCCAAATGCAATTCAGATTTCATCCTGTCACTAAATAAATTAACAGTTGCATTCAAAAACTAATTTGTACACAAAATAAAATAAGTCCAGCTCCTTAGAAGTCTGCTTGGCATGTAATGCTGAGATAATACAAAACTGAAAATGTGTTCAAGTTTAATATGTTGTAGATGACTTGTACGTTATGAAAGATAACAGTTGCACCAGAATGTGCTCTTTAAATTCCAAACATTCAGTTTTGCTTAGTGCTTGAGTCCTGTATTTTTTGATTTTGCAGCAGTGGTTGGTCTCATGTTGTATGAAAATTGCTTTGATTTTCCCACATTCTCCAGCAAATTAACAGACTGTAGGTTGTTTACTGTAAAAGAAAAAAGGGGTTTGATGAGTAACTGTAGTGGTTAAAAAGAAGTTTCATCTTCATCTACACAGGATTCTAGATTTTGTAAAAAATGAATCCACCAGGAAAAGAACGTGCCTTTTTCCTGACACCTTGCTGTTGATAATCTGTAAATAGAGTTTGGTTTCTGTGGCACTCAGTACAGCTTACGTAGAATGCAACTGCGTGTGTTTAACGCAGACAGTAATAATGGAGCTTAACTTGAGATTTACCCTCATAAACGAATGAAGGTTTCCAGGCTGACAGTTCAGTCACTAAATCAATGCTCTTGGCTGAGTTTGCTGAAAAGCAGCAAGAGATTTTGTTGAGCAATATTTAGCAACTTTAGGTATTGGGTCATTTCTACAAAGTAGGGGAAACTAGTCCAGGGCTAAAGTGAGGACTCTAGATTACTAGAAAGCAGAAATGAATGTCAGCTGACCATTCTCTTCAGTTTTGAGTCTGGCTGAAGGGCTGGGCTCATTCAATGTTTTTATTTACTGTAATGTGCTACAAACAATATGCATGTTTTCCTTTCCCAGTTTTGTAGAGATCAGATGTGAACATTTCAGTGCTTTATCCCATTCTAGCCAGGTCACCCCAGGTGCAAATCTGAACACTTCGAGGGGGAGAACCCAGCTCATCTTAAGGACACCTTTCTAATGCCAAGAATTGCAAAACCTCCTTCACAACTTATAAACACACTTCAATGTCCACAGTTAAACAAAAAAAGGGCTTATCTGTCTGACTTGCTGCAGAGAGCCTCTTCAAATGCCATTTATTAAATTGGCAAAAGCCATCTATTTAATAAAAAAATACATGAAAAAGGAACAACTTTCAGGTTCCAAATTGTTTTAATCGTAACAGCCTTATTTGCCAGAATATTTTGAAGCACCTACCCAGCGTCTGTACATCCCACTGCACACTCCTATTCAACCTGTCATTCTCTGCCCCCTGTTGCTGACTTGTACATTTCCTTTCAATACCTTCTGTGTGTCCACTCCAAAGTCTGCTTATGCCAATAAGTTAACTGAGTTTGGTGTCAGTCTCCCGTTTGTTACAGATTTGTCACTGCATGCTTTTTTCACTACCTCTATGAACATTAAAACTAGGGCTGACAGTCAGTCTTCACCTTCCCAGATGTACCTTCTGCAAGAGAAGAATCAAACTGAACAGTCTATTCTGACCTACTCCAGGCACCTACGTCAGAAATAGAGTATCTGGCATTAGCCACTGACAGCTCTGAACTTTTCCAACAAACGTAATGTTGTCATGCACAAAGGCAGTCAGATGAAAAACATGTTATTGTCTTTAAGTAAGGGCTAAAGTTCCCTGAGCTCCTATTAGGTGAATAAAAGTAGGTAGTGTTCTAAAGGAACTGGGCAGAGTTCCTATCACTATCCTATTCGTCACCAAGTTATGAAAGCAAAGGACACTCAAACCTCAAAAGAAAGCCTTTTTATTTCAGAAGACAGGGAGATCTGTTGTCCTGAAAAGTTAAACGAGAAGAAGCATTATTCGCTAAAGCTCTTTTAAAATTTAGATTAATGTCTACATGAAGAGGTGGCAATCAAACACCTGTCTGGTCAGGCCTCCTCTTAAAACAGTTTTCAAACAGCGGAATTAAAAAGCCTCTGTCTGTTACTGAGGCAGAAACTCATCTACAGTGCTAACAAACTCAAGGATAGGTCTACTGTCAGATTTCTCTTTGACTTTAGAGTTCTGTTAAGCTAGTTGGAAAATATGTTTTGCTTCCCTTTGCAAATTATCTGAACTACTGTCTCCGTGAAGCATTTGCTTTGTTGCTACCTAGCTGTGGCCTGCCTCTGAACTACATGCGATAAAACCACAAAGACCAAATGTCCAACGAGGCACTAAACCTTCACATGGCGAAGGGCTGACATTACCATCGCTCCCATCCCCGAGCCAGTGCATCATACAGTGACAAAGTCTTAAAAATGGCATTTAGTAAAGAAGTAGTAGGAGAAATGACCATGTACTCTAACTTCATTTTTTAAGCTGTCAAATAATGCCACATGCATAAAAGTTCCAGCCTTTAATGACTTTGATAATACTTTTACAATCTGTGTTCTTCAACGCTATTCTGTATTACGTGGTGTAGCCCCATCCTGTTTGCCTGCACGGCTTGAGAGTCCTGATCGTGCCAACCCTCCTGTCCCAATACCAGTTCCATACATAAAATTTCAGTTGCAAACAGAGCTAAGGCTCTGCCAAGTAAGACCTGGTAATGACTACATGGCTTTGGAGTTAGCAGCAAATAAATGTATGATTTCATTAGAGCCTTAAAACTTACTGCAAGTAAAATTCTATGAAATTAATTGAGGCTCTGTGCACAGCACAGGAACCCCATTATGCTCTTTTAGAAGAAAGGGCAGAGATCAGATCAGTAACTTCAGATTTTCAAGTTTTTGTCTATGCACTAAACCGTGTATTTCAAATGAACAGATGTGTAAATTCTTGACAGGTGTAGAAATCTGGTCTCTTTCCTTCTATAGGGCTAGTAAATATTTGTGCTGCTGAACCAAAGTATGAGCATCTGTAAGCAATTTTAACCACAGATGAATGTTAACTGGCTTTTCACTGTACAAGTCCATTATATTAAGGTCTTTCCTAGTAAGAGCCCAATGAAAATTGGTTTTCATATAAATGATTCAACATAAAAGTGCAGTGCTCAAATGAGTCCAAAAGTAGTGAAAGAACGTGCAATCACAACAGTTTGGTGGTAGTTATGTGTTTTGATATGAGATCTCGGTTCTTGAGCAGATTTTTTTTCTTTTCTAAGATGAAACGAATCTCATATGTATGTAAACATTAAAGTATTCTTAAAAATGTGTATGTATGTCCTACCTGAGACCAGCTGCACATCAGAAAGTTTCAGCTTAGAAGGAGGTCTTGTTGGCTGATGCACTTTGCCTTCCTGAGAACGTCCTTCAACAAACAATATGAACAGCTCTGAGTTTATTCACATAAAGATGTGGTTACGTATAGCTATAAACTATTTTAAGTAGGCTACAGCATTATTTTGTCCTAAAAATTATTCTCATTTATGATGAGGAGACTCATGAGATGTTCTATATGACAGAAAATTGTGATAACCACAACTGAACTTTAACTAAAGTTAAAATACATCTTGCAGTTGCTATAAAAAAGAAGGAAAAGAAAATTGCTATCTTTCTTTATTTAATCATTTTTGGCTATCTATCTAAACTACAGAGCCATGATAGAAGTGACTTATCAACTGGTAAAGCACATATAGTTAGCACATCCTTACTCCATCAGTGATCCACACTGTAAAGGAACGCAAGGTTTAAAAGCAATGCTTCTCCTCTACCCTTTCCTCAAGATGCATTCCTTTGCACTGTGCACATTCAGGCATAGCGCAAAGCACTGCAGTGTTACCAGAAAAGATGATCTCGCTCTTCAAATGAAGACCAGCTGTCTTCAAACAAGAAAGTTATTAACATGGAACAAGACCATATTCTTCAAATGGAAATATTTAAAAAACAATACAAACCCAAAAAGGTTTAAAACAATGCTTAAAAAAATTAAACCATGATCCAGATAGATAGCCACTGTGCATTGATTGATACAGCCAGCTATCCCCACTTTAACTGCTCTATTCTCTTTCCGCATTGATACATGTGAGCAGCTCTGGCAACAGAATTACTTCGTTGCTCAAGACCTGTGCTGGAATAATGCTATGTGGTGATTCAAACAGCTATAGCAACAGCCATTTTAAATCACAGAGGTATTTTTTTTTTCAACCTGAAACAGAAATGCAATCACCCAGAACTCCTGAGATTCAGACTGATTTTTATAAATAGTTGAAATCCCTAACAATTAGGTAAGAAGTGTATAGAAGAATCCAAAATACAGGGATCACTCTGTTATAAAAATAAAAGCGTAGCTATTTCAAATGAAGTATAGTGAAGACAAAATTACCATAGATCTGCTTAAGGATGGACTGCTTGCTGGTTTTTATGGCTGAGCTGGTTTTGTTTATAGATTTCAGATTTTTACATGAAGGAACTGATTTCAGAGGGCTATGGTTCAGCTGTTTCTTCCAAGCAACCTGAATGAAGAAGGCAGCTGCCTCTTGTCTCCATTTGTCTTCATCTTCTTTGCACTGCCGCTTAGCACTAAGAAGCTGAAACAACTCCTGTCTTAGCTGGTAACTAGAGAGCAGAAAAGAGAAGAGCACTTGTTTTAGGTGACCTGTTTTAACTTCGGTGCTTTCCACGCATCAGTTCACATGGTGGATTACATGAGTAACTGGGAAAACAGAACTCCCACTGATGTGCTAAGTCATTTGGATGAGAAATGTTTGCTCAGAAGAAAAAGTAGGAGCTGGGTTCAATTCTGGATGCATCTATTATTTCACACAGCTAATAAAGATCTGGCATTACACGTATCGAAAGTTACAGTACTCCAACATCAGCTTATCAACCGCTTTATAATATATACAAAATCTAGAGAAGACAAAACCTATAAATATTTATGATATAACAGTATAATCAATACTGTTTTCTCATTTTCACTACATTCACAGCTTAGTAACACCAAATTCTCTCCTGTGCCTTACCACTTTGTATTCTCAATCAGTGCAAGAGAAGAGCCAAATATACCTCTTACGGATTCAACTGCACATTTCCTCTACAGAAAACTGAGCTGCTTTCCATCCCTCTGAAGATTCTCCCTTCACCTTGCTTTCAGCAATCTGTTCTTGCTTTTTTTCCCTTCCCTTCAAAGGCTGCCTGTCTCCTGACCCAACCTTGCCACGGCTGCTTTGATCTTGCATGGAGTCAAAGCCCTGTTCCAAGGGGCAATGGTAGATTATCTGTCCTTCTTCCCACTTCGGTGGTTAATGGCACCAGCAACAAGGAGTTGTTGTGGTTTTTTCTTGACTCAGATAGAAGTATTCAATCGGATATTAGCATTTCACACTCACAAGTCAATTAACTGGCCTGGTAATCAACTCTGAATCTTCCAGTACAAACCTGTCACAAATGAACAGAGAGTCACACTTGTAAAATATTAATTGTAAGTGTTTGGTAATGGGCCAAAACACATTGATCATCATCCCCTCCAGCATTCAAAAAGGCTTCTACTGGATGCCCTGGTAAAGGGAATGAGGAAGGAGGGAGAAAGAGGTGATTTTGTTCTGTTGTTCCACCTGCAACAAGTTCTAAATTAAAACAAAAGACAACACAACCAGATACAAATTGTTTAAATATATGTTATAAGCCAATGCACTATATAATTCAAACAAAACAGCAGCCATATATAGAAAATGAGTAAATAAGAGCACAATAGAATGCCAAAGGGGGATGATATGCTCAGTTACAGCCTCAATAATTTTAAACTTTCAATAAGCTCAGTAAATTACCTCTGTGAAATTTGCTGGGTGAGACAAACTTATTTAGTCTTAATTTAGTGGAGCTTCAGAATTCAGGCAGGTACTGTTACACAGCTCATTAAAGTACATAACAAATGTGAGGAGCAACTGCATCTTACCAATAAATGTCTGTAGTGCCTAGAAGTTGCAAAGCACTGTATGAATTCAGAACCAAAGCATTATTAAGAGACAGAAGAAAAAAATGATCCAGTTTTGTTAAATAACACGTCACTTAGAACTTTTCAACGGGTTAAGAGAGGGAGAGAAAGTGAAGGGGGGCACAATTACAGTGACTTGCTAACATAACTTGAGCTAAGGATGGGTTATGTGAATACTGCTGCAGGAAAAACAATTGGGGAACTGTTTCATACTTCAGCAGAAAAGAATACTAAGCTATTCTCTTGGAATTCAGTAATTACTGCCAGAAGCCTTTGCTGATACATGAAGTGGCCCATTCACAGGCACTCCACCTTTGCACCCAGCTGTGATTTCATGTTTGTAGAGAACTTCTGGCAGTTTTTAGCAACAAGAAAACAACTGTGAGGCTCTGACACTGAGAAGATGTAGGCAGTTATCTTTAGAGCGTGTGCACATTTTTTTAATTCAGCTCTCCTGTAACAGATCGTTCTGATCCTAGTGAGCAAAAAGACGAATGGGACCAAGTTTGATGCTCCATGAATCTGATGTGGTGCCTTAAAATACTCAATGCTTAGTCAACAAAGCTACTGCACATAAAAGAAACATGTATTCCATGTGCAGAATGACAAAGCTGGCAAACGTTATTCAGATTCATTGTTACAGAAGCTCTAATCTTAAAAACTAGCGCTGGTCAAAGTACACCTATAGCAATAATATATAAAAAAAAAATGTAGTTTGACTCCAGCAGGAGAGCAACAGTGACAGCAACCAGCTGATTGCCAGCTTCTGTTGACTCACTGTAGACCCTGGAGAATGGCACAGGCCTCAGTGTCCCCCACGAGAGAGCGAGCCAGACACAGGATCTGTAAGCCTCAATGAGCAGGATAAGCAATTAACCTTTGGCAAGCCACACACCTTAAAATACACTTTTGAGGACTACATTTATAAAGTTTGTGGACTGTGGGAATTGAAACATCTTCCCGAGAAAGGCAAGTTTAAGACACTTAAGTAGACCAGTAGCATTGTGTTGTAGCTCACAATAGCTCTCAAGAAACTTTCCATAAGTAAATCATGACTATAAAATTTGCAGAGTGAGTCAAATGTAGTTAATCCTAACTTAGAGAAATGCCAGAATGCAGGCATGTACCTCTACGTGTTTCTAATGTAGAATTATACATTAATGATGTATAATTCTATTCCTTTCTACAAGTACAAGCTATTTACCAGTGCAAGCCTGGACCCGAAAGACAAACACAGGACTGAGTGGGACCCACAGCCACACAGCAGGCACCTGATAAGAACTGTAATTTGGTGTACAGTGGATGGGAAATTAAGTATTTCACAAAGAGTGTCAGAATAACTGACATAGTAGTAGTCAGCACATACAGCTGCCTAGAAATACACCGAAATAAATGCATTATGATATTGCTGCAAACTTTATGAACTCCATCAAAGCTCTAGCAATAGTAAACTGTCCGCAGACATAACGAAATGACAGTGGAGGAACTGCCAAACTAATCTCTCTGGCAGTCTTGCAGAATTTATGATCCTCGTTAGTGTTCTATAAAATATGAGTTTTGCAAACAGAACAAATATATTTATTCTTCTTTATTAATTCTTTAAATAACAAATGTTATTTAAACAATCTTTAATCCCCACAATTTCCAAAGTGCTGTAAGTTAGTGCATGCACTTCTTGGTGAGATAACACACCATCGCTCTTTCAGCAGGTGGATAGTTTAGAAGGATCTATCCAAAATCTTTAGATAGTCAAAACCGTAAATGGAATGCAAAGATTTCTACACAGGTAAGCTAGCTCAATACAAGGCTTTAGATCCCAGTTCTTGTGAGGAAATTTGCACAAGCACTCACTACACATCTTTATGCTTTGACTGAAAGCTATGGCATGCACCTACTCCTCTGTAAGGATTTTAATTCGGTGTTAAGTGACAGCAGCATAGCCTTCAGAAGCAATAGTATCACTTATGGATATACTCTCCTAACCTACTCCTGACTTACTTTAGCTTTTGGTATCTAAAAGGATCTGAACACATAAGACAAGAATTCAGGATCTACATTAGAAAAGAAGGCCAAGGAGGACATTGCCAGCACTAAGCTGCTTGCATAGCATTTGGAAGCAGCAGTGAGAACTGATGGCAGAAGTGGTGGATCACTGGGAGAACAAGTGGCTGCTTTGCTTAAGTTCAACAGGTCTGTGACTTTCTTGTACTGGGGACCCCAGAGCTGGATGCATAAATAGCAAACAGAGAGCAAATATGATAGAAGTACAGAAATAGGTAATACTGTACAGAAAAGTCAGAATTTTTGCCAAAAAAAGAGAGGCTAAAAAGTGAATTTAAAATACTAAGTTCTAAAATTTTAACTTTTCACTGGAATAGGAATGTACTCACAAAAGCCAGTGTAGCTTTTATATTCCAACAACAGTGAAGAGAGAGCCTGGAATATTACTGGACTGTAAATCCAACCTCATGCTTGGAAATATTTAGACTGATCAGTAAAAGAGCTGCAGCAAACAGAAGTATTTGCTGAGCCAACACAAATGTTAAAATGGCCACATTTCAGTTTAGGAACAAATGGACTGCCAGCTCGGACCATGGGGTGTCTGGTCTGGTGTCCCTTCCCTAGTAATGGACAGCATCAGCTCTTTCTGAGGAAGACAAGATTTTTTTGGACTTCGTAAGTTAACTGTAAAAAGCAATGAGAAATACCAGTTCTCAGAACTCCACAACTTGTCTCTCAGCTACCTGGTGTTTCGTACAATAGGGAACACAGGTAACGCTCCACCTTGCAAAGTAAGAAACGGGATTTTTAAGCCTGGAAGCACCACTGAAAGAAGGCAGCAAAACCTCACGCCTCTTTTTTAGCTTTTCAGAGCTACGTGGTACTTGGCGAAAAGATCTTTCCTTGTCAAAACAGCAGGCTTGTACAGTAAGTATTCAGAACTGTTCTCTCTTAACTTTTGGTCCTGGCCTTGCCTGATGCATCCCAGAGGACGTTACTGGAGTGGCTGAACAGCCCAGGCTGGCTGCCTCCTGCAGCTGGATGCGTGACAAAGAGAGCAGCCCCGATCCTCCAGCTCCTGCGTGCTCCCCTCTGCTCCATGTGGATGCAGAGCGGGTTGGATGCAGATGCTACCCTGCACTAGAAGACCGCTAGTACTTGGCTCCTGGCACAGCAAGGGGAAGAAACAGCCCCTCCAAATTTCTCTGCAAGGGAACCAAAGCTTCCAGCATGACCCAGAAGAAGGGAGGTCTACTCAGCGTTAATTCTGCAGGCAGCTGGGCATCAAGACCTGATTCTGCTGTTGCAGGAAACTTGCAGGTTTCCCAGGGATGTTACTACACTCTATATGCTCCCAGACATCCACCAGCTGCTCCCTTTGATACAGTTTGGTTGGGGGAACAATTTTTGTATCACTACTGAAATATACCATAGGGTGTGAGAGTTGAGCTCTCAAACGAATTTCCTTGTTATTTTTTCTTTAACTGAATACTAAGAAATATTAAAACATATATGGAACTTAAACTAGTGAGAGACCTGGAAAGATCAGTTATTAGTTAAAATCAGCCATTTATGGTTTTCTACATCCACATAAAAACTGAAGAAAATTTCAATAAAAATAGGAAATAAAAAATTATGTACATAATATATGCTTCACCTACAGCTGCCATACTCTTCCTGTCAATTTTGATAAGAAATTAAATATTAAGGAGCACATACATCAAGAATGACTGTATTTCTGAGGTTGAAACTCATGTGTTCATGAAAGCAGGACAATGCTGTGGAAAGCGAACACCTGGGACATCTCACTCTCTCCTGTCTGCCTCTTCTGTACAGCAGTTGTTCCTGCTCAATCAAGTTATTCAAGTTAGCTTCAAGTTTTGGCAATGAACTTCCAAAGCTTCCAAACCTCTTGTGGTTTGGTTATCCAGTTAAAAGTCAGGTCAGAATACAATTTCAAATATGTAACTAAACGGTGGTGAAGGGTCTGGTTACAAACACCTTTTCAGGAAAAGCCCTGTACCCCTACATGTGCAATTTTGCTAACAAACACAAGAGCAGTGAACTCTAGGCTTAAGGAAATGTTGATCTGCACTCTCTAAAGAAGTATCAGTGCTTGAAATGGAAGTTTAATAACTTCTCCAATTATTAAGTCATCACTTACCTTGCACTTTTTATGAACTTACTAATGTAATTCTAAGTGACTGAAACCTACTTCCACTTGTTTGGTGAAGGATTATTAAATTTCTGATTCAGCAGTGGTAATGTTATAAGCAGAAAGACCAAATAAAGCGTATTGCCCGCAAGCCTAATTTAATTTACATTTACATGTATCTCACTTCTCTAGCTACTGAAACAGTAGTCTTACCTTCTCCATGTCCTCTGTATGACCGTAGCAGCATAGTTCTTCTTCCGAAACAGCTCTTTTCTTTTTCTTTCTTTTTCTATTATCTGCATTCGAATCTCTAAAGGGATTAGTTCAATATTTGTACTTTGCCATGCGACAGAACATAACCGATCATCTGCATTCCTGGATCCAATTACGCCTGTTTTTTCCAAGTTCAAGCTGTCATCAGGAGCAGAACACACTGCTGGGTTTCTTGGCACAGTTCCGGTAGGTTCTGCCTCAGCAGACAATAAAGGGGAGGCCTTTTTTGCTAATTCATTATTTCCCACTTTGTTAGTTTGTTCTACAGCATGAACACTGTCATTTCTGGTGTTTACAAATACCGTTTTGGCACTTCCTGGTCTACTAGAGCCAGCTGGTGAACATCGCTCATCATTTACCTCTTTATTTCTGGATTTCTGCTGATGCCTTTTGCCTTTGGAAGCAGCTTCACACTGCTTTGAGTTTCTCGCAATTCCACCAGTACAACTGACATTGCAGAAGAACACAGCCGTTCCTTCACAATGGTCCCTGTTGCCAGATGAAGACTGACTTTGATCTCTTAATTTTTCTCCAACACTAGCAGTCCTACAAGCAGAAGTAGTACGCCTTCTGCTCCTCCGAGCACAAGTACCCATTGCCTCGACAGTGTGCTCCTTGTGCTTTTCTCCATCCAGTTCTGTAGCAGCTGCAACCTGATGTTTCACTTCAACTTTTGTTCCCTCTTTTGCTTTACCACAATGGAAATGGACACAACTTGACTTGCTTTTGATGCGTTTCCTCAATGAATCTTTAGACAGAGAAATGGAAACCAACATTCAGTCTCTGATCCAGCAAAACATAGTTTGTGTCTCTAATTTTTTTGGTCGGTTACCTTTGAGGCGCACTAGGATTTACTTAAATGAAAAAAATGCGTAAGCAGGAAGAATCAGAAGAGGACATGGTTGCCTGTAACAGTACAGTCCCAAACTTCTTCATTTGCTGACTGTTCTACAAATATTTTTCTTTCTCACACTGCATTTGAGTTAGATGTCTAAAAAAAGTTCACAGGGAGAAACTATTTCTTCACCTACCTGAATATACTGCTGTTCTCCAAAGAAACCAGCTCACTGTGTGGCGCAGGAATGCAGCCCCCTGAACACACCTGCTCATTCCAGTGAAGACACCAAAACAGACCACCACTGTTTCAAGCTTATTTGCTAAACTTCTGCTCTAGCCACCCCGTATCCTGGCACATGGTGACAGACAGGGTAACCCACTGACCCAGGAAACCCAGAGTGCTTGGCTTCTCAGTATTTTCCTGGGCATCCTAAATCAACTGATGGAAGTCCTTCCCATTTCTCCCTTGCTGCTGTGTGATAACTGCTTCTAAACACTCTTGTGAGGATGACTCAGAAGCTAGACTGGAGTGCAAAACTGAAAACCTCCCATATACCATCCACCTTCCATTTGGTTTTGAAACTAACAGGAGGATGAGAAAATAGACCAGATACGATGAAATGTAACAAAAAGACAGGGTGTTAAAGGATAGGTAAGAGGGGAAAAAGAAAACAAAGAGATCTTTGATATACTGTGTCATGGTTTAACCCCAGCCAGCAACTAAGCACCAGGCAGCCGCTCACTCACTTCCCCCCCACCCAGTGGGATGGGGAAGAGAATTGGGAAAAAAAGTTAAACTTGTGGGTTGAGATAAGAACAGTTTAATAGAACAGAAAGGAAGAAAATAATAATGATAATAATAACAATAATAAAATGACAATAATAATAATAAAAGAATTGGAATATACAAAACAAGTGGTGCACAATGCAATTGCTCACCACTCGCCAACCGATACCCAGTTAGTTCCCAAGCAGCAATCCGTCCCCCCGGCCAACTGCCCCCAGTTTATATACTGGGCATGATGTCACATGGTATGGAATACCCCTTTGGCCAGTTTGGGTCAGCTGTCCTGGCTGTGTCCCCTCCCAACTCCTTGTGCCCCTCCAGCCTTCTCGCTGGCTGGGCATGAGAAGCTGAAGAATCCTTGACTTAGGCTAAACACTACTTAGCAACAACTGAAAACATCAGTGTGTTACCAACATTCTTCTCATACTGAATCCAGAACATAACACTACACCAGCTACTGGAAAGAAAGTTAACTCTATCCCAGCCAAAACCAGGACAACTGGAATCAAAGAAAATCTTCTGTATCATCCAAAACCTGGTGAAACTATCCAATATTTATCCTCACTGTAATGCCTTTACAGGATTCTCTTTTGACTGGATAACAGAAGATGGCACATAAACAGATTACACAGAAGAAACTAATGATTATCATCAATGATGTCTCCAACACGGAAGATTTATCATAGTGACAGGTCAGTATGGGCTGAGAGGCTACTCTAACCTATACATGATTGTCATATGGGTAGATAGCCCTGTATGTTCTGGGACAGGGGGAAAAAAATTCTATTCTTTTAATATATTTTAATCTAGTATTAATTTAATTAATGATTTCTTATCTATTTTGATATATTATTTTAATCTCCCAGAATGGAGAAAGAAATCCCCTCTCTCTTGTGTTACATCAGGGGAATAGACAATTTAAAAAATATTCCTTCTGATGTCAAGATTTCTATGGGCATAATACCACTCCCAACGAAGCCAAGTAAAAAACTGCCAGTGCCATCAATAAAAACAGTATAGGGCTGACCGTCAGTTCAAACGTATGAAATTTCCAGCACTGTTACAAAACTATTTTGATCTCTCAACAAGGTAAAAGAACACAGCTTTTTAAAAAAGGCCTTGTCATTCTGAACTCACCAAAACCTGCTACCTGGTTTGCATGTACAGCATGTAGAATGCTTTTTTACTTCAACCATAAGACATTTAAATAGTACGTGCAAACTTCCCAATCTGAACAACTGGATAACTGGATAATGGAAAAAAACCCCATAATTTAAGTATCCCAGCTCATCTTTTGAGGTTGAAATAAACTTTCTTAGATAGGAAGACCGAGAATAACAAGTACAGAGCACAAAAAAAGAACTTAACCTGTTTGCACTACAGTTAAGGCAAATGAGATAACACATAGGAAAGAGGATTTCTCTGTGGAGAACAGATCAGAAAAGACCCACCAACTAAATCACAGTTTTCACAGCCCACAGGATGTAAATTTATATTTAATTCCAATAAAACATCCTATGAAGTCCATTAAAGTTTTGGTCACAAGAGGATTAAAACACCTAATGAGAACTGATTAAAGAACTTGATGATTTAATCCTTGCTGCATCCACTTTCCTGGCATCATTTCAATAGCAAAAAGACAATGCATGCCTAAAAATGGAATAGCATTTTATTTCAAACACAGGCTTTTTGGACTGGGCAAGAGGGGACTTTCTTTACAATCTCCGAAAGTAAACTGGTCTTGCTGTAGAAGAATTAGACACGTTACGTGTTTTCAGAGGAACCTCAAGTAAAGAGTTTTGTTCTCTTCATTTTCAACACTCGTGGTGAAGAAATATAATAAACAATAGCAAATAATTTTCTATTTAAAATTAAAATTCTATCTTTTGCAGAAATTATATTCTGCTTTTAAAGATATATTGAAAAGCAAAAAATCTCCAGGCAATAGCCTATATGACTTGAAAATTTTACTTGTAGAACCTTCACCATGGAAAAATTATTTTGGCATAGCTACATCAGGAAATCTCCAACTTCAGGGAAGCCTTCAATCAAAAGTCCAACCTACAGGCTGCTAGCATTTGCTGCTGGTTTGAATTCCCTAGGTTACTGTGAAGGGTAGTGTAGACAACAGAACATAAATGCGGTTTTTCAAATGTAAGTATCAGTATTAGAATCCTCTGCACAAAATTTGGCAAATTCAGTCCTGATCTCTGTAGTCAGTTTGACTCTATAGCCCATGTTTCCCATGGACTACCTACTACCTACTTCCTTAGGTCATTCTCTCAGTGCAAAACCATTATATTCGTTCCAAGAAACAGTAGGGGTCTGACTGATGCAATGCAGTTTCCATTGTCATAACCAATGGAAGATTTTGGCTAAAAATGGATACTGCAGTCAGTAGAAGAAAAGGCTGTTTGCTTCTCTTTTATAGTTTCTTTGTCCTTCTTCTCTTCTCCCCCCTTCACTGTTGTGATCCTCCTCACATCTTTCTTTCTCCTTTCCCTTTTCTCCACACTTACCAATTTCTCCTCATTATGTTCATTACAACTATCCATTTTTCATTTGGCTACCACTGTTTCTGATTATTCTTACATGTTTTACTTTGCCATCTGAATATTTTAATTAATATAAAGTTAATACACATGCAGGTGAAGCTTGCTAGAATTTTTAACACCTCTGTTTATCATTACTTAGCTACCATAGTATATGTTAGGCTAAGATATATATGTCTGCTTTTACTATGACAATACAGTCAAGTATTCTGTTTACCAAGACATTTCCATGTAAAAGCTAAAGATATCTAGGTAAAATGATTCAGTAGGAACAGCTCTTTGACTTTCTTTTCTTTTGGATTTTTATAATATTCTGATTAGCAGAACTTCCAGAAGAATTAGCAGTAATTTTACATCTGAGGAGGAGTTCTTGCAATTTACTTTAAATAAACTACTTACCCAATTTTTGCTTCTAATGATAACAAAGGTGCTTTAACATCACCTGTTTTGACAGGTTTAAGCCATGGGCTCCTATAACTGGCTGAAGTCAGAACTGATTGAAATGTTATTAAAATGTGTATCTTGCAAAACTAATATAGGAATGGTCAAGAAATGATGATAAATCAATGATGGATTTACAGACAGAATTGAAAGAGTGCAGCAGGGCAAGAAAAGTAACAAAGAGCTTTGACATGCTGTTTCATAGTACAATTTCTAAAAACAGTCTCACTTCTCAAAAAATATCCTAGAGTGTTCTCAACAAGAAGACTTCAGAGACAAATCATAGGAGAACCCTCTTACACAGAATGAAGCTGACTGAACAGCTTCCTCTATATGCTAGAGATGTCACTCAAAACAATTTTATCCTCATTTTAACCTCGTTTAAAAACAAGAGTTACCATTTCTCCATTAACCTTCTTCAAGTATCCCACACACATGCCCAATATCTTTAATCTCATTTTCTCCAAACAGTGCAAGGAATAGAACAACTACCAACAACCTGTTCTCACATATTTTAGGTATTTTTACAGACACTGTATATACAGGTATTTTTGACTACTTAAGTTGACAGAACACACAGTAAAAGAATCTGTATCTAACTCTATCCTATATGAATTGCTTAAATAATGAAAGAGTAAGAAATGATAGAAAGATGAAACAGGTCCTATATATAAAACACTCCCAGACATGGACAAAAAGGATCATCAGGACAATTAAAAAAGATTACAAACCTTGCCTGATTTTATGACCTTCACTCTGAGGCTCTGCTGACAGGCAACTCTCCTTTGGTGTCCCTTTGTTGTGACAAGCTTTAGGTGAACCTCTACTGTTTCCCCCCGGTTGAGTTTGTGAAGCATGGAGGGACAGAGGTCTCTTATTCTGTATATCGGTTGGTTTATTAGGTAACTGTGAGATGCTGGTAGTCTTCTCTCGATTTGCAGGATTCTGTTGTACTCGAAACCTATTTTGTTCCACGTTCTGCATCCCTTTCTGTAGCTTAGCTTCTTTTCTCTTACTTTCCTCTTCACGTTTCCTGTAATTATAGTCAATACCATAAGAATTCCAAAGACAAAATCTTGGGAGCATGTATCTAACTTGAACACATTCCTCTCTAGAAACCTGACACTGCCACAATAAAACCTTGATTATAGCATCTTTTTTGTGAGAAAGGGACACCTATTGCATTGAAGTATCTTAGCTTGATCCAAAGTTAACAACTGACTTGCAGCTACAGCCTAATGACGGTGCAGTCCTTATCAGCCAGCTGCCCATTCAGTTTGCAGTGGCCTAAACTGAGTTTAAAAACGCTCCCTCATTGAAAACAATGAAATTTAGGTTTTTTTATAAATAAAATGAAAATATTAAAAGCAGGATTTTGAAGAGGTGCCAGAAGACAAGAAATATGGTACTAATAACTATGTTTTTAATTAGCAATGAACAAGACTTTAATATAAGTAGTAATGCAATACACTGTATTTGAAAATCAGAAAACTTAAATAAAAGATATCATCTCTTTGAAAATTATTTTTCATACTTACTTGTGTCATAATTAATACAGATAATTATAAACCAACTAGCTACTGGTACTAACTTGCTGGTATATATTTATCATTGGTAGATAATTATTTTAAATAAACAGAGTATACGTTATACAAATGATAAATACTGAAAATACGAGATGTGAATTAAAAACTTTTGTGCACATAGTATGCCATTGCAATTATGACATTCGGTTTTCAAAAATGAAAGAAGTCATGCATCTCTTAAATGGTGTAGATATAAAAAAGATTTTTGGACAAGGTTAGGAAAGGCGCATCTGTTGAATAAAGTTTTGCAGCTTATTTTGAAATACAGTGGGATATCATTGCACTTCAGCTTTTAAATTCTTTTTCCTACAAAGCAGAATAAACCCAATAGCACACAGCAAACATTCCATACCTACCTACCTACCATTGAATTTGTTTTTATAAATTAAGCACTGGTTGTAAGATGAAGTGACAATTTTCCTGTTGGAATGGACAGGTGGTAAATGTCATATCATGTAACTGCCTGATATTTTAACTTGCTTCCAATGCTACAACATAGTTTGCAGACTGTTGACACATTAGCTCACAGCACAGCATATGACAGGTTCGTTATGCAGCATGCCATCCTCAGTTCCTGTGAGTCGTATCAATGCCAGTATATGTCATTTCAGTGTGAGCTGCCAGGGAGAAGCTCTAACTTTATCTGTCAGTACTATCTTATCAAGTACGCTCCGCAGAAGCAGCTGATTGAACTTTGTACCTGAAAAGCTGCTAATTGATCTAAAAAATACACTCCTGGCAGCCTGAGGTTCAGTATTCCCTCTGGCATGGAAAAAAGTGGCTAGTTTCAAATAATATCGGCATTCCACAACTGGACTATGTGGGGATGTCTGTCTCGTGTACAGTATGGATCTCACTGCCATTACTCTGCCGTTTGAGCTGATAAATCAGATCTTACTATTCACAGAATAGTCATTTTCTTTTCTTCACAAGAATCAAGCAGCCTATTACCAGTATCCTCCATTCAGGTAATTAAAAAAGAAAATGTGAGACGGGTTGTGTAGTACACCATCAAGCCAGAGTGGCCTGCACTCTTTGGATGAGCAGATTAACTCAAAACATTAACTTCAGCAACATACCAATTGTAAAGTTATTGAAATGACTCAGGACCAAAAACTGAGAAGAAATAAAAGGGAATTTTTTTAAAAAGGTCTTGTTTGTGTGCTAATTTTTAAGATTAAACCGAAGAAATAATAAACGGAAGGGATTTCAAAGCTCCCTATTCGTAGACTGTCTTCCTAATTGTCACAGTAGAGCTTAGTTGATTAACAGACTCCTGAATACTTACGAACCTCCCCTTGTCTTTTGCTTTATTTAGTCAGAAATTCAGTTTGCATTACAAAGAAGGATATCTTCTAAATAAAAATTTCCAGGTTTTACTGTTGTCTAAGTTGAGAGACTAGGTTTCCTGAACAAGTAAAGGAAGTAGACGAGTTCCTAACTTAAGGGCTCTCAGTCAATTGTCAGGAGGTTCTGGTGACTCAACAGGATCCAAATCTGGGCTCTAAAGTTAGACAGTTACAGCTTGATAGTGATAACAAAGCTGGCAAGCCAACATTTTCCACTACAATTGCAACAGAATTTTGTCCTGAATGGTCATAAATTTGTATTTCATTACAAAAGTGAGGGAACGGAAACTGAGCCTTTAGCAGATGGAAAGGAACAGTTTCAGCCTTACGCATTTGTGAAGACACAGAGATGCTTTGAATTTTTGATCCTGCTAAAATGAATCCAACCTTTTCTATTCTGTTAAGAACACTTTGCTTTTTGTATCTACTCTGCGGAAGACGTTTTAAATTTAGAACATGTCCGTGTGCCTGGAGAGCATTTTTAAAGTTATCCTTGCAAAAAAAAGTTACTTAAAAAATCATAATAGAAAATAGATCTCCAGGTATGATTCTACTACTGCTGAAGCTTTATCTGGACCAAGAGGAGTTATATTTCATGTTGTATAAACAGCCGCCTCCGGCTATACAATCTAGCATGATGCTTGTTTTTAAAAGCATGACACTGTTCACTCATGACATGTTCAGCTTCTGCTCTACTACAATCTTTTAACAGATAGTCCTTAACAAAATGCTAAGACGACAGTTAATTTCTGTCCAGTAGTCCTATGCTGATTGGTCTTCCCAAATGTGTAAAGCAGTCCATTTGTCCTTACCTAACTACCTATTTTTTCCTTAATCATTTCTCATGTGTATTTTAACACCATTCTGATTTCTAATTTAGTCTTCAATGTGATTAGTCTTCTGCATCTTGGTGCTATTTGTAAATTTAACATTTTACTTTTTAAATGAAAATACTGCATAGTATCAGATTCAAGATGGATTTATATGAAATTCTCAACAATATACACTTCCAGTTTAAAGTTGAACCATTAAGAATTACTCTTTGCATACGTTATTCCAAGCAGTTTTCACCCATCTAATAGCAGTTTAATTCATGCTACATTGCCCTACTTTGCTAATGAGAATGACACATGAAAAAGTATGAAAACTTCAGGCAAGTTTGAATGACAGCTACCATTCCTGCATGGCCACAAAACTTGTTATTCTGCCACAAAAGAAAATTTGAGTTAGTTTGATATAATTTGTTCTTAGCAAATTCAGACCAGCCATTACTTCTTGCTTTGTTATGTTCCAGAAACATAGAAGTTTGATTACTCATTCCAGGATAAGAAAGGTATGGAGTTACTACAGTGAGTCCAGTGAAAGGCCAGGGAGAAGCTTAAGGGACTGGAGCATCTTTCATATGCAAAGAGGCTGAAAGAGCTGGGACTATTCAGCCTGGACAAGGGAAGGCTCAGGGGGGAATCTCACCTATGTCTGTAAACACCTGATGGGAGGGAATGAAGAAGATGGAGCCAGGCTGTTCTCAGTAGCACCCATTGACAGGACAGCAGGCAATAAGCATAAATTAAAACTCATTAAATTCTATCTGCACACAAGAAAACACTTTTTTTACTGTGAGTGTGGTCAAACACTGGAACAGGTTGCCCAGAGAGGTTGTGGAGTCTCCATTTGCACAAATATTCAAAACCTGACTAGACATTGTCCCGGGCAAGCTGCTCTAGCTGACCCTGTTTGAGCAGGGGCAGGGATGGACTAGATGATCTCAAGAAGTCCTTTCCAACCTCAACAGTTCTGTTGTTCTTGGGACTGACGTTTATAGGTCTACAGAGTCCCCTTCTTCCCCTCTGAGAATGCAGACACTTTGCTCATTTCATGAATTCTCTAGTCCCACTGGTCCTCCTAAAGTTTTGAAGGGTAACCATTTTAAGACTGTATCACCCAGTTTTCTAAACAACTCAGGATGAATTTTATCAGGCTAAGCTGATCTGAAAGCATCTCACTCACCCGATTAGTCTCTAAACTGTTGTTTCGGTATTTTAGCCTGCATTGCTGCCCTTTGTTACTAGTGTGAATTCCATTTGCTAATGGACATAATTTGACATTTAAGGAAGACTGAAGCAAAAAGACATAGAACACTTCAGCCTTCTTAGCATCACTTGTGGACCAACTCTTTCTTTGCTCTTCCTTTTACAATGTGTATGTTTACAATGATTTATTGTGATACCTCACATCCCTTGCTAGTTGTTCTTATTTTGCACCTCCGCTTCTTTAATTTTATCACTGTATGTTACTATTGCCCTCAATTTTAGTTATTGCACCAAATTTCCACTACATGCTTTCCCTTTTCAGTTGCTGAAGAGGTCATTATTTTCTCTCTTGCTACACTTTCTATCTTTTCTCAGCATGCAGGCCTTACTACCAGTTTTTTGAAGAACCTCATAATCTGCTTGTACTCTCTTGCCGCTAGAACATTTTTCTAAATCTATTGAAGGCTGTTTAATTGAACTGTTTTATTTTCTTGCTGTTCTTCTCTTCCTAAATACCATGAGTTACTTACTCTTACTCACTTTAATCCATTTCCCTTTCATACCCACATTCTCAAACAGTTTCCTCCAACTGGTCAGAATGAAATCCAGAAGACTTAGTAAAAAACGGAAGTATGGATTCAGGAACTTATTCTGCGAAATTCAAAGGGAAGGTGAACAAGTGATGAATAAGTTCTGCAGCCCGTTCAAAACCCAATACATTGGACATCAATTTTCTCTGAATATGCTTTAAACCCTTAAATATTATTTTCCTAAAGACCTGATTTTGTAAAAAGTAAAACAAAAGCCTCTTTGTAAAAAAGTTTTAGAACCCCATCATTTTACATGTATGTAGTCTGTTTTTTAAATGCCTCCTTCCTAGATTGCCTCTGTGCTACTCTTCTAAAGCACTACTTCCCTCCTGCCAGGTTCTCCATCCCACCTATTAATAATCAGTTACTTTCACTCCCACTGAAGAAGAGCACCTATTATAATGACACATTTCTGGCTGTTTAATGCTCATACATCCCATCAACACTGCCCTCTTCCAAATGATCATAGGAAGGGATCTCAGGAAGTTATCAGGGCCAATATTCTGCTCAAAAAAGCATCAACTATGAGGTCATACTGGGTCGTTCAGGGTTTTATCCAGTTGGGTCCTGAAAACCTTTAAGGCTAGAGACCACACAACCTCTCTGGGCAACCCGTTCCACTGGTTGATTGTCCCAAGGGTGAAAAAAATTCTATTTCCAGTCAAAATCTCTGTTGTTTCACCTTACATCCGTTACAAGTTTCCCAGGGAACAAAGTGAAGCCAACCAGTCTGCAGTTCCCCAGATTGTTCTTTTGGCCCTTTCTGAAGTTGGGTGCAACACTTGCTTTCCTCCATTCATTGGGGGCCTTCCCTGGCCTCTGTGACTTTTCAAAGATGTTGGAAAGTGGCCTGTTAAGGACATCAGTTAGTTCTCTTGGCACCCTTGGATGCAACCCATCTGGGTCCCACGGACTTGTCTGGGCTGAGTTCTCTCAAGCGATCCCTGACTTAATCCTCATTGACAGCTGGCAGTTCTCCTCCTCCTTGAACTACTTCTCTAAGCACAGAAGCCTGGGAGACCTTCTTGGTGAAGACTAAGGAAAAGGCAGCATTGAGTACTTCTGCCACACCTGCATCTGTTGTCACTAAATCACTCGCACCATTCAGCAACAGGCCCACATTTTCCTTGCTCAGCCTTTTACTATTAACATAGAGGCAGAAGCTCACCTTGTTACCTGTGACATCCCTTGAAAGCCTCAACTCCATTGCATGCTCAAGCAATGCTTTTACACTCTTCCTTTGCAGCACATCCCTGCTTTCACCTCCTGTATACTGCCTTTTTGCATTTGAGCTCTGTCATGGATTCCCTGCTTATCCCAATTGGTCTCCTGATACATCTTTTTGCTCAACGACATAACAGTGTGCATATTGTTTTGGCCTGCATCAATCTTCATTTTATAAATTACTATTTCTTTGATATAGGTTTGTTCAACATGGGAGAATATATTTGTACAGAAATATTTCACAGGCATTGAACAGAGTGAATGTAACTTTACCAGAAAACAATACAGGTATAAGATGTTGGTTGGCTTGTTGTTAAGGGGTGGGACAGGGCGGGGGAAGAAAAAGAACAGACTAATTAAAAACATGCAGACTTAGGAATGATTTATATTAGTGAGACTCTCTAAAGTAACATATTACAAAGCAAGTTTTGAATACATACACTGAAATAGTTGGCGGGGGATGTGGGGGGGTTCAGTCTAGGAGTTCCCCATCATTCTGGATTCCCACATAATGTCTACTTTTATCTAGAGAGCAGATTTTTAAAAATCAGTAGGGATATTAGTTTTTTGTATGTAGCAAAACCCTGGCCAATTTTAGCTGTGGAATGCACAGATGGGTATGCAGAATGATGACAACATAATGTCCCCTTCAGTTTATTACAGATCATAAAATTGCAATTAAATAAAATTTGTTATGTGACAACTTGATTTGCTTGTACACTCCAATTGTATTTTAATTCTGTTTTTATGGTATTTGGTACACAGACTTCGTTTCTATTGTGTTCAAACAAATCAACAACAGCTTAGTAAGTTTCAGAAAGTACATAAGAAATTCACAAAGGAAAACAATTATAAGAACACCCCCAAATTTCCATGAGGCAATCCTTTCTCATTTAATCTTCTAGATGGGGTATCACAGATTCTTCTAAAAATGACTGTCATCACAAAGACTAAAATTACCTCATCTGGTAAAGTCAGTTGTGACCACACAGCAAGAAGCAGAGTTCTCCAAATTAAAAATAAATACATAAGATACTTGGGATATTTTCAAAGGCAGCTTCTCCATGTGTGGGTTTGACTTTTACTGACTTCAGCAGAAAAGGCAAATAGTAGGAGGGCTGCAAGTTACAACTTTAGGATCTAAAGATGTGAGCAAGAGATTATTTATTTGATATTTCTAGCTTTGGTTCTTACTGGGTGTTAACAATTATTAACCAGTATAGCAGTAGCATTCAAACCCAATGAAGGTCAGACTGGCCGGTTATGCAGAACATCAAACTACCGAATTTGAAATAGAGCAGAGTGCAGCTGACTTTGTCTATGATATGCAGATGCAACAAAAATACATCTAGGTATGATAATTATGTTGTGTGTTTATTCATATGACCTCTCTTTACAGAAATAATACTATGAAATCATGCAGGAATCTTTTCAGACTGTTATGTTTTTTCATTCCAGAATCAGATTTCTTTAAGAGAAACCAGGTGCTAATTTGCTCTTCTTCATATTATGAATCTTAAGGATAAAGTCCAAGCAAGTATTTTGTTGATCATTTATGTACCTTCTGATTTTAGAATTTCACCATTTTGCTACCATTACCTCATTTAAATAGGGTAGAAACACAGTCAGAACCTACACGTCTCACAAATAACTATTTGCATTGCATGTGTTAGTTACCTATAATATAAGATAATGATTTCATGGTAACTCTCTAATTCAAGAGCAGAAAATGTAACTGCAGAGAATGATACTGCCAAGACAGAAGCTGCAAATAAAACCCAGGAGTTCAGTTTGCTAGAAAAGCACAACCTCCCCTGTGAAACAGTAAGTTAAGCCTTATTAAACCAGGCTTTTCCTGTTTTTTTTCTTCATCTACTTACTGATTTCTTTTCAAAACTGATATCAAAGACTTGATAAGTCAATAATTAATTCCATTACCTTAGAGTGATAAATGTTTTCCAAGCCTTTTTATCATCATACAGAATATCAGGTAAAGATTCATGGATGCTAACATGCTAGTTTGTCAGATTTTGGTATTTTGTCTTGTTCTTGTATATTATATAAAGCTTGTTATTTAATTTGGGATTATCTGGAAAATAATTTCCATCTATAGGTATATGGAAAAAAAATCCATTATATGCTTCTTACAGTTTCATGAATTTTACTAAGAGGAACAATAAATGATGAGAAGTAACAGATAAAATCGTACACTGATATACACAAACTTATGACAAATGTTTATTTGCTGGAGTAGATTTCAAGTCTCAGACTTACTTGGCAGCAGCATCTTTTCTCAGCTGTTCATGTTTCATTAAAAGATTCTTCCTCTCTTGAAAAGCCTTTCTAACTTTGTATCCTTTGTAGACAGCCTGAATTTTGAAAGCAGCGATGTCCTGTATGGCAGCTATAGACAGAGCCCCATGTTCTAACATGAACTGAATCACTTCATGGTGTTCACCAAGCAAGGCATAATCAAGTGGAGTATATCTAAAAAAAGACCACAACAAAACAAACCCACAACTATTACCATTGAACTAGAATTCTAACCATAATGTCCATTTACTTCATCCTCATTTCATAATAAGGCAACTTCTAGTATGAAGACAGATTAAACACTGTTCTCAGTAGGCTGTTTTACTAATTTTTTAATATTATTTTCCTGTCTTACTCATTCTACACACCATGACTATGTTTGAGGCTTATTTTAGTCTCCTAATATGGGGGGGGGCAGACTATATAAAGTGTTGGGTCAAAAACCTCCAAAGCCCTATCCATAGAATTAACTGCTTTAGGCAAGCAGTCTTAAAAAGGTGTTATTGAGGTTCTCATATAGAAATATAATCTAAATGAAAAAAAAAAAGTTAAAACATTTTTTATGTTATTTCCATATGAATTTAAGTTTTAGAGATTTACTGTCAAATCTGGCTTAGCTTCTATAGCAATGACTGAGGACAGTATGACTGACCAAGCAGCAGGATTACACTTGCATCAAGGGATGATATTTTTTTTTTTAAAGCACTAGGAAGACTTAAGTCTGTTTTCAAATGGACACAGGTGCTAAAAATACTAAATGGCTTTGGTTTTTAATGGTGTCAAAGATGCCTAAGCCCTTTTAAAAATAATTCTCATATTTCCCATTGTCAACACAGGAGCAAATTTTACATACCTCCCTCACCAACACTGAAACATTAGGCAGAGACATTTAGTGACTGAAAATTATCAGTCACAAGCCATAATCAAGACCATATAATACAAGACTACCAAATAGCAAGTGTCAATGCACGCGATTGTGAAAATTAGGGCTCTTCTTGATGGTAACTTGCAAGGACGCAATGCTGGTAAGCAAAGAAAAACAGACAGAAAGCACAATTGGACTTGCCACGCAGCAATGATTTGATGGAAGGATTAACAGTATCTGAACTGAAGTGTCTGCAGGAATAAAGACAGTGACATAACATGAAATTTGTATGTCAAGGTGTGCTGCTGATAGCATTTAAAGAGATACAGATTTTTGATAACCCAGGAATGGGAACTTCAGAAGGGACTTCATTTCAGAAAAACACATTTTTAAAGTATACCTAGTTTTGAATATTTTAATTAACAGGTACAAAAGATACTAAAGTAAATGTCATGTTACTACCATGTATGTACAAAGACAATGTATTATATTACGGATCCCAGTCATGGAGGCCCATATTTTTAAGTATGGATTCTCTAACTCCATTACAGCTACCTCTGAATGTAAAAAATCACTCAAATCTGAATAGGGGTTTGTATGACTGGACGCTACCCATTCAAGGCTGCTCACATACGCTCCTCACAACCAGCCATTACTCTGTTGTGTCAGTTTAAAGCCTGTTATAAATTTTCTTTTCCACTGGTTATCTCTAAAGCAGATAGCTTTTAAATCAAGCTGGCTTCACAGGAAAACACACAAAGAAGACATCAGCCATCAGGTGTTACATGTAATTTAGCATGAAGTTGGTCAAGCAGCAGTTAGCCTGTCATCACATGATGCACCCAGGACATCAAGTTGGATTACGAAACAAATTTGCAAAGAACAATAAACCTACCACCCTCCAGACTTAATCACATATCTGCAAGCATGTGATCTAGCTTAAAAACCTCAGGTCCATCTTTTCACAAACCTATTTAGTTTTAACTACTATGTTTGAATTTTGAACTGGTATCTCATATTGCGCTCTAAGAAAGTGAAGAAGGGAAGCTTCTTTCTATAGGTATGTTGGGAAAAAATTTACTCTTTGGTGAAATTATTACTGATTAAAAAACAATTTCATCCAATTACAGATGAATCATATCCATGAGGTTATTTTTATTCTCTCTTACAACACTCAACTTGATTTTTCCACTTTCCATACTTCTGATCTCTTAACAATAAAACAAGGTTTTGTAGATGTTTATTAAGAGGCAATTGTGCGATTTTTATATACAATATATGTATTTTTAGGAGAATTATATTTAAAGACTGATTCATCTAGAAATATTGGGAATCTGTTTCGTTCTCTACATGGACTAGCACTTAAGGGCTGACATTTGGAACACTACCAGTTATATTTTGAGTAATCTAGTTTTATACATAAGAACATATATTAATGCCAGAAGGGAAAAAAAATAGATACTAACTGAATGACTATACTAAAACCACAGCTAAGGACTTTTCCTGACATTTAAGCATCATTAGTACATTTCTGCAAAGTAAGGAAAATAGCAGCCTCCTTTCTGGCAAAATAGTGGCTTTTAATCTTACTTATTAAGAGTAATTTAATTACAAGTGTTTATTTAATTTTCTATCAAAAATTACTAAAGAGACCATTGGCACTACTTAATTAGGAACTACTTATACTTTCATTTGTGTTTCTCAATAAAAAATAAGAACCGAAAAGGAAGAGATATCTGAGTCGTTTAGAGTAGAGAACAAAAGAGAAATGATGGGGGAATAAAGCAATTAAAAACTGGGATAAGTATGGAAGTCTCAAATTTAGCACTAAAATATAGGGTTTCAAAGTCCTTAAGTTCTTTAAAATGTTGAAATATTCAAATTTATATGGCATACTAATCATAATTTTATTTATAATTATGAGGAGGTCATCTACTCTAAAAAAGGCATTATAAATTTCTGCTAATAGTAATTATCTTCATGGTCAGGTGACTAATTTGAACTCCACAACCCAAATCACTTTTAAAAAACTACTCATTATATGTCAATGAAAGACAAAGAAAAGAGATGCAAATGTACTGTCTCTTTATGATTAGAGGAGATTTTTTTTTTTTTTTTTTTTAAATAGGCCTTTAGAATACAGTTAACCACCAGGTAATTTGTAATCACTATTTTAAAACATAACATTACATTTCTCCCATTTTCTTTCTTCTCACTGTATTCCTACCAAATAGAAAAGAAAGATTCCGGTCTACTCCAACAGCAGCAGAAATGCCTTTTCATCCTTTGTCCATACATATCCACTGTTGACTTCATATAAATTAAAAAAATCTTTAAATTTTAAAAGATCTTTAATATTTCAAACAAGACTAGAATGAGCAAATACTCAAGTTCAAGGTTCAAAAGTATAAACAGTTGAAGTTGCAATGTCTTGCTTAAAGAAGAGATTTTTCACATTGGAAAAGCTGCTTACACTGAAGCCCAAGATTACAGCACTCCTTTTAGATACAAGATCATGATTCTCTGGCAATATCCAAACACTTAACATTTAAATCAGTAGGTAGCACTTTTGCTAAATTACAAAATAATGCATTCAGACAAGCAATACCTCTCCTCGCTGTTCTCCATATGATTAGGGAAAGCATCAAAACCAAGCAGCAACTTTATAGCATCAAGGTAGCCATTGTTACAGAGCCAGTGCAAAGCAGTTCTTCCCTGTGAACAATAAAACAGAACAAAAATAAATACTATCCCCAAACTCTATCATTCCCCAATAAAAATCATAAATTATACTGTAATTCAATGCTTTTCTGGACATGAAGGACAAACTAATTGTTTGAAATAAACTTCCTTATTAAAATAAAAGAATACAGCACTTAAAAATGAAGTAACTTTTTTTTTTTTTAAACAAGATTACACCACTAGTGCTTTTTAACCTAAAGCAGCTGAAAAACAGCATTAGGAGACTAGTTCTAGAGTTGCTTTCTTTGCAGCTATGCCACCCAGGTCTGAAGCAGCTCTCATCAACCTTTGTTGTTCAGACTGTTTTCTAGGCTGCTCCAAAACACTGTGACAAGACTGAAAGAAATACTACAGAATTCAAAATCAGATGAAGTTTGAGGAAAGCTTATCAGCCCAGGCAAACAAAGACAAGACTCCAGCTGTGCTTTCAAAATGAGCTTGATTTCAGAAGTCTAGTCTCTCTCACATGAAGCAGAGGTCCCACTCTCAAGCTGCGCTCTACACAGCCAGCTCGTATACGACTACTCTTCGGACTGGGATCACAGAACCACAATACAAATACCTCAAGCTCTGTCAATATCAACAAAACATAGATATTTCACTTCACTTCCAGGCCATGCCTCCTGTCTGTGTCTTGCTTTTCTGAACTCCAAATGTAGGAGATACCTAGAAGGCTGGGTACCACAGAAAAACATGAAGGCTTTCCGAGTTCAGTGCTAAGCAAGCCGCCCCCTGAATCCCAAGGGCCGAAGAGCATGCCGCAGTGTCTCTGTGTGAAGTAGGTGAAGTGGATGTGTTCAGCTGTACTCAAGCTGATGCCATACAGAGCTGGTAGCAGTTTGGAAAATCTCCCCAGCATGCTCTGTAGAACTCATAATACAAAAAACTTTTCCATTACCTGGAATTATGCCCTGCAATGAATAGCTACAGAAAAGTTTAAGAAATTGGGTGAAATTCTTTTGACTGATGAAGCTCTACCGACTTCTGAGAAATTTTGTCATATAACAAAGAAATCTGTTATATGTTGCACAATTATTCTGGCTGCTAATTTCACTTACTGCTTGAATAATGGCACAAAACCCCATATAAACTAATTGGTGTTCTTTTTTTTTTTTTCACCTGGAAGAGTGATACGTATGTGGATACTTATGTGGATAAGTAATTGAAGCAGTTCTTGTGCAATCTCACTTGCTCTATCTCTATGCTGAAGAAACACATTACAGACTATAAAATCACATTCCCATGTTGGCTGTTAATAAGGAATGATAGAAGTTAAGAAATCAGATGATTAATATGGCTCCTCATAAGATCCCATGTTGATAAGGAAAAGTCCAAAGTGATATGGAAAAATATGAATCTTCAATCATGCTGCATATTAAAATATTACTTTTCATTCAAAATTTTAGAAGCGAAGCCACAGGGAAAATTATGTCAGGATGCATCTCCTTTTGTGATAAACAGCGGCAAAGATGCTTGTGTGTCCCAGAAAAGAGAATGACCTTGAAGAAAAGGAAAATGTTTTGATTTATGGTTATTCTAAAGTTAATTAAATAGCCCAGTGAAGAACAACATACCTCTTTATCCTGAATATTTGGATCTGCATTGTTTTCCAGTAACACTACCATGCAGTTAATGTAACCTCCATAAGCAGCACACTGCAAAGGTGTTCTACCTGCATAATCTTGTACATTAGGGTTGATTTTATTTTCAATCAAGATTTGGCACACGTCAGCATTTCCTCCCAGGGCTGCCCAGTGAAGGGGCGAATGGCCATCTTGGTCAACCAAATCTACTCTTGCTCCTCCTGTAACAACAAATACATTTTTGAAACCAAAATTTTTTAACATAAAAATAAAATACTTTTGAATGCAAAGAAAAGAAAAGAATAAGATTATGTTCAACTAGAACTTATTTGGTAAACTGACAATTCAGAGAAATATTTCTGAAAGTAACTTCAACTTTGTTACTCAAATCCTAAAACCGAAATCAAAATTAATTGGGAATGAAATAGTTTCAGTGAGGGTCAGGCATCTAATTTTTTTACAAGCTTCTGAGTATCTTCTCAGATGCTTTAGAATCTCCAGATTTGTCAAATGCCCTTGAAAAACCTAGCCTTTATTTGTTTCAGGCCTATTAATTTTCAGTGGAACTTTTATTTCTTAACAACAAAATCACTTTTGAAAATTAGACTTCAGATGAAAACACTTTTTAAATCTCTAAAGCAGATAAGATAAAACATTCACAGCGTAAGAATGTCTTTTGAAAACAGCTTGATTTTTTTTTTAATTCGAGCATGCTAAGACTCTTTTATGCAGATAATTAATTTCAATATGTGTTCTTGTAAGATGTAAAAAGTCCGTACAAAAATGAAACTCCACAAATGTAAAACTTGAACCAACCAGCAACAATGTCTGTCTATATCATAAAATATTTAATTAAACATAACTCAGATTCTGATTACCAAGCTTCTTTGTTACATCTAAAAAAGCTAAATGGCATACAGGGTGGGAGGAAGAGCTTAAGAGGAGGTTAAAATATGCCCAGCAGATCTCAATGGGAAGCGTGCTTTTTAGTAAGAAAGGTTGGTTGACAGAAATTTGCAACCTGGATACTTCAACTATCCATAAATGGGATAATGTCTCAAGTAGGAGGGAGACTGCTTCCAGCTACTTGGAACGTTTCTGTGAAGCTAAAATGACAGAATTTTGCATCTAAGATACCACTGTTCTTTCATCATACTTCTTACACTTCAGCAGAGTTTGTACAATTATCTAAAACTGTGTACATTGTTAAATTTTATTTCTGTCTACAAATAAAATGTTTACTGCTTATAAAAACCAACCAGAGGAAAATATTAATGATTTAGGATTTTTTGTTATCTACCTTCATTAAAAAAAAAAAGATTCATTTAAATAGCCAAAAAGTCTTTAAATAAGCCTAAAAATGCTTTCTCACAAAAGAGAAGAAAGCTTAATTTGGTCTTATTTACTGGAGAAAAAAAAGAAAGAAAAATGACTTGCTGGGGGAAGAGGCGGTTTGAGAGACTAGAATGTACTTTAAAAGGCTTGAGCAGAAAAGAGCCGTGAAAAGAACTATCCCAATTTTGAAAGTTTTATATTTGACACTTCTAGCCATTTTGCATAACATTCTGATAATCTTTTACATTTACTAGTGCTGTTCCACAAAGGGTACTTAGAGACAAACCTGCTTTAGGGAAGCAATTTTCTACCCCACCTCTTGCTCAGCTATGCTGTTTATTTCCCAGTCCCGCAGAAAGAAGCGCCAGAACTCTGAACAGGTTTGTAAACTCATAACAGCTGACCTTTAATGAGCGTCTGTATCACTTCTTTGTGTCCCATCTCACAGGCTCGGAAAAGCGGGGTATGTTTCATGACATCCAAAGCATCTACCTGTGCATTGTGTTCCAGCAGCAATTTCACTGTGCTGACATGGCCAGAAAGGGCAGCAGCATGTAACGCTAAAAAAATAAAGTAGTAGGAAAAAGAAATCACAATATGATGACCTTTGGAGGTTCATAATTAGAACCGTCAAAATAAAAATTAATTTCAACCATTTTGTTGGAAAAGGTGCTGAAGAATCATAACAAGTGATCACTAACCACGTTTTCTTGCCATACGAGCAATAAGCAGAAAAATAGCTCTGAAACATGTTTCTAACTTGTAGAAATAGGAATTTTAACATTAACACCACCAAGATTGGCTTATATTGAGGATTTGTGGAAGGTTAGCAGCTTCTGATTAATAGAACATAACACGATCTACTACTGCCTCTGTTTTGTGGCATTTCTTACATCACCCCAGTGGAGATGAAACTGCCTATTGCCAGTGAAAGAAAGCTTTCATTATTTCTTTAACGTTTTCCTGAAAATACCTTTTTTATTTCTTTCAAATAAGCAAAGATGTCTCAACTAAAACAAACTCCAGATAACTACCTAGCTGTTCCCGCCCCTTTATTTTTTACAGAATTACTTGGAGAAGATTTTATACAAAATTATGTAGCAAGGCCATCACATCTCGCACAGTATCTGCAGCTCCCTGTTTTCTTCAGGAAAAAGAAAAAGATGATGGAAAGACCAGATACTGCATTTTGTCTCATCCCTACAATTTATGAAGTTCAGTTATATGAACACTATGCAAGTTGATTCTGCAGACTCCTACTCTTCCACAGTTTTCTTCGCCCTTTCATATTTGAATGTATGCAGTTTTCACTGAGTCCAAACCAACAAATAACACAGAGCTACGTTAGATACTTTAGACCTCAGAGGTAAAGACATGGTGTCCTATAACTGAAGTTGCTATCACCTAACACAGCATCCTGTGGGCACTCTCAGCTGGAGTTGAGGAAAATGTTGAAATGCCAGTCCAATCAGTTCACAGTTCTTTTTGAAGGAAAGGAGAACTACACACAGCAATGAAATTTCAAACCAATGGAAGACACATATACTGGTGATTTCACTTACAATTTGATTTCAAAATGCTTTGGATTATTTTCTATAGTCAGCAATCAAATCACATAATCTACATTCTCATACTGCCTTACATGTAGAATATTTCACAATGACAAAATCAAAATAATTTAGAATGAAAATACAAAACAGTGCAATTAATAAATGTGCATTTAGTAAAGTGAATTCATATTTCCCCATGGAATTTCACAAATATTCATCCTTGATGAGAATTCAGCCTGCTCAAGCAAGCAAAACGTGGGGCTGAAACAGTACCTACACGTCTCTACTTGTTTAATGTTAAAACAGGCAGGGTCAGGATCCAGAAGAGGCATGATACAGAAAGGCACACCACGAAGGCCAACATTAGAAGGAATTGCTTCTGGAACCATAGCCAACCTTGAACCATATCAAAACAGGCAGGCTTTTTTTATTTGCCTGCTACTGTTTACCACTGGTACCTGCTTCACACAGCTTATGAAGCAGTAACCCAGCATAACCTGTTACACAGGCACTACTAAAATGCACAGGTTGTTCGTACTGTTTGTGAATCAAATGCAGCCTTAAAACACACATCCTCAAAATTAGTGATAGTAACTGGAATTGTGATACAGGCAAATGAGACACTTCCTACAAGAACTGGGGTCACAGCCAGAGGCAGTATGAGAAGTGCTGCCTTAGTAATTGAAACCATGCCTTTAAGATGACACTGATGTTTAACTGTTGCAGCTAAAAAGCACAGGGGCACCCATGAAAAATATCTGTAAGCAGCAAGATCTGCAGTAGCTATGCGAGTGGGTGGCTATCAGTAGAAATTTGACAAGAATGAGATCCCTACCGCTTCGTACATTCGGATGGGCCTGGGTTTCATGGTCTGACCTCACAGTAAACTCGAGGTTCTGGTTTTTGTACTGCATTTCTTATGAAACCAAAGGCAGTAAACCACTCCATCAGATGACACATGGGGTGTGTATAACAATACAATAGAAAAAGAGCTGCTGTGTCAGCTTGGCCGGTTCTTCCCCCCTATCACTCATTCTGACGCAGGCATCTTGTTTCGCACTTTGTGCTCAATATTTTCTTGTAAGCCAAATTTTCTGTGATGGAGTCACGGTGACTGAAGAGATTCCTCAGCCAGCTGGTCACAATAGGCCCTTTGTTCAGCCGACAGACAGAGCCCTCTCCATTGTACGCGGTGACGGCAGAGCTATAAAGCTGCCCCTGTAATGCTCCTGCAGCGCTGATCTCGGAGAAGAGGGAAATTCCTTTCCCTTGGTGTCATTCTCCTACACAATACGGAGAGTCTCGATGTTCTAGCAAAGCTGAATGGAGAGCTTGCTCTTTTTAAGTAAATGCAAAAGGCTGCGTTAATGCAACATTATAACTAGGCTTAACTGAGTCGGCACACAAAAGTCATAAAAACACAACCTTGAACTCTCCTCAGCAACTGTATCCCAGGCACGGTGGCATGTATGCTATTTTCTATTAGTGCATAGATTCTGGTCAGAATACGACGCTACTTTTCCCTCACCAAGACTTGGGAACCATTAAGAACCGTCGGAAAAAACCCCAGGTCTGAAATCGGAGAGTGATTTACTGGTGGGCTTCCTTTTAAGTTTACAGCTCACTATAATAAAAAGCCCATGCTACTGCACATGCTTGCACAATAGTAAAGTTCAGATTGCTCGACAGCAAGCAACGAACGGCATAGTTCCCCACTTTAAGACTATTAGTGTGTTCTACACAATGGCAGTTTCAAGTAAATGGAAAATCCATTCATTTCCTTGCATTAAAAGCCCTACAATAAAATCAAGATTAAAAGGTGATTACACATCACTGCTACGAAAGGTTTAAGACTGAAAGATAATAAACCCAACCACCTGAATTATTCAAGCATGAAATCCACACCTGAGTAATTTCAGAAACACAGTATGCGATTACTGTCTGCAAAGAAGAAAACCCTTTGTAAGGAGGTTTGCACAGCAACTACAACATTACTGCACCTTAAGGTCTGAAACAAATACTGTGAGGTATTTAAAAGGGAACTGTCAGGAAGGAGCAAATATAGGTGAGTGATACAAGATGAAACAAGACTAAAACTGTAGAATATGTAGTTTATAAAGTCATCAAATTTGAAGACTGAGATTTTATTTGTTGCAATATTTCTTAAAGTAAAAAATTAAAAACTATCATAACTTGGAAATACTGATTTTTTTGTGTGTTAATTTATAAGGAAAGCAAGAATTTAGATATTTAAATAGAACTTTATGTTAACTGTATTTGGTTTTTTGTGTAAAGACCCACCATACCACCAATTTCAAATTTTTTTGTACAAAAGTAATATTCATACATGCTATCTTTCAAATCCTGAACCACGCAACCCTGACATTGCATTTATTTACCATTTGTATGTTATTCGAAGTGTGATCTCAAAAGAGGAAAACTGTTAAACTAGTATCTTTGTTTCTTGGTTGGGATAGACCTACACTGCAAGTTCCCTAAATCTAACCATGCAGCTTAGGCTAGTTTGTGTGCGTGCGGCCAAAAGATAATGCTTGAGCATACTTTAAAACAAATATATTAAAATTTATATAAACAAACATTTAACAAATACAATTCTTGTACATATACAAACAAATACATTCTTGTTTGTTTAAAATAACATAGTTTTCAGGAGAAATGCCCTCTACTGTATTATTCATGGGTGTGTGCTCTGACTATCAGCTTGGCTATCATTTTACTACTTATTATACATAGGTATACATTTTTGCACTTAACGTCTAAACTTGTGACCTGGCTGTGACTGGCACAGGGTAGTTCACAGCCTCCTCCCACACAGCTTACCCCTGCAGTCCCCTGCTACCAAACCCCTCCAGTTTATGCCCAATATATCCACATTCTCCTCTTTTTTTATTCAGATGTCATCAGCACACTATGCAGCTCCACTACTTTTACCTGTATTTCCAACACTATTGAATACATATACACTTCAACACCTGCCTCTGTCAGAACTGTTATTCTATTTTTGTTGAAAATACTACATAGGTACAATACTTCTACCACAAATTATTTTAATTTGTCATTAAAGGAGATGAATTCATAGTTGCTATAGGAAATTTTGAATTTCAGGACTTGCGTGCTTGAATTCTGAAACACCGTATTGCATACCTAGCTTGCTTCAGGCAGATAATAGGATGATAAACTTGGGGGACATCAAGTTTAACCTCTTGTTTAGACAACAGAAGTGTAATAGCTCTAATCTTTATTACACTATCTTTACAAATAACTATGGTACTTATGATTTTCATGATGATAATTTGGCCACTTCACTGGTTAGTTTGCTCTATATTGTTCCAAAGTATTTATTTACTGACAATTTTTTTTAACAGGCATTTTCAGGGAGGGCTTTTTATGCAATTATATTTCATTTTATTCTTCAAAATACAGAACAGCTCTTCCTTTCCCAGGATTACAGATCTAACCAAATAGCAGCATAGCACTACATTGCTGCTTCTTGCTATGTTTCAAATGAACTGGTCCAATCTGCGCAGAAAAGATTTGTTTCTCTCCCACAATAAGGCAAAGAAGTGACTCACACACATAATTAAACTAATGCAGAAATACTTTCAGGATTAAGGTATGCATCCAGGAAAAGACTAATATAGCTTCTAACAATCTTTTTTATTTGGTGGAAATCACAGTAACTGGCAACATCCAGTGGCTCTTTACTGTAAAGCATCTTACCTGTGCCAGCGTATTTGTCTGTCATATTGATATCGATATCCAATTTTAAAGTCAGCATAGTCCTAATGACATCATCACTGCCTTTGCCAGCTGCCCACATGAAGGATGTTCTTCCCTCAAGATCTGAGTCATCTTTTACGGAAGGATGTTTCAAAAATACTTCAACTGTTTCCTGAAAAGACATATTATTGAAATTAACATTAAAAGGAATCTGTAACAACAAAAAACTATTGTGTCTCATTTAGCTGTTTATGAAGCAAATCGAAGCTTCATTTTTCTTTTTTATGTTTATATAGAGTAATAGCTCAATAGGAGCACTGTACTTTCTGCTATACCCTTTTCCTCGTCAATGTTCATAGTACATCCTTAACTATGAGTTTAACACTGTCATTTATTTCATACTTCTTTCTTTTTAGTGTCAAACATCATGTGTTTGTCATAAGGAAGTAAAAGGCACTGCAGTCACTGTGAAGAAAGCAATGGGAAAAATATTATCAGCTTATCAAAACTTTACTGTAATACTATGATGCTAAAAATAATGTTCCTTCAAAATATTCTGACATATTTTTTTTACTCCAATTCTAAATATGACTGCACATGCAAATATTTTAGTTTGCCAAACTCTAATAATTTGACTATTCAAAAAAACCCCCCAAAAACCAACCCAGGACTTTTGGGGCAACATAGACATATTTCCTAATATTTAATAATATCAACAGGTTACTAATTATTGAACTATAATAAATCAAAAAAGATTAAGGAAATCTTTATACCTGAGTCCAGGCTTCCCGCTGTAACTCTTACACTAAAATCTCTATTTAAATCAAAGCAAAAAGAATTATTTCTTCAAATGCTGTGTTTGTGTTAAGCTCTCAGCAAACCAGTCCACTTGTTTAACCTGCTACTAAATTCTTAATAAGCCACACATGAAAGGAAGGGAGAGGAAATCACGACTGCTAGAAAAAGAATTAGGGGAAGAATTTCCTTTTTCTATCTAATGCCTTACAAAGGCTGTGTATTTAACAGCTGGTAAGATCTCTTAAAAGCCACTGATAGGCTAGCCAATAAAAACTGAAAAAAGTGGGTTTCATTATTTTCTTTTATTTTTGTATTTGTATTAACACTATTTTATCTTTTCCTCCATGTGACCCCAAAATAGCTCTATCGCTGCTCTGGGTAGGATGAGAATTCCTTGGCTATAAGGAATCAAATGCTTATAATCACAAAGGTGTTTAAATGCCTATGTCCTATTGACTAGTTTGGATTTTTTTTAACTACTACTTATTATGTCATCCTCTAAAGAAATAGGAAATTTCTCGTTTGTCTTATATTAATGTGATCTAAGGTCCTAACTGCTTTGTGAATTTGGGTCCATATCTGAACTATCAGTTTATTGTAAAGGTCCAACCAGAAATAATGAGGAACGGAAGCAGTAAGCCTTCCACACAAACCAGCAAGTGTTTATAGCTTTGTGTACTCACACTGACCACCACTACACCTCAGACACAAACAGCTACTCATTAGGCCAGCAACTCGGCACCCTACCAGTACCCTGCACTGCTTGAAATCCTGCAAAGTGAAAAGCAGTATGAAGGCTGGACCTTTGCAATACTAAGGCACGCATCCTACAAGCATAAATAAGCAATTTTATTTTTCCATTAAGTTTTAGGAAAGCAATGTTTCTTTCAACCACTCCTTTTTTTAGTTTTTAATGGGAAAAAGTGGAAGAAAATCCTATAGTGCTATAAGAGTTGTTTTCCAAAATGAAGTTATCACAACTTGAAAACAAAATGAAATTAAATTAGAACAGGATGGTTAAGAAATTGGAAAACAGAAGTATCAATCAGTTTAATTCTACATGTATTTTGTCATGAAAAATCACATGTATTTTATCTCTATTAAAAAAGTGGAGAAAACAAAATAAAAAACAACAAAGCTGAAAAACAACAGTAGAGAAGTAAACCTCGATAATTTCATTCTGTGCCACCAAGAAACTCTGAAAAATACTAAATATTATTTTTGAATATTCAAAAATAAGACAAGGCTATTCACATTTCATTTACTAGATCAATCTATACAAATATGTGAAAGGGAAGTACGTCGTCTTGGACATCTCTGGAAAAATTCAGAAAAAAAGAATATATATATTAGTCCTGCATTCTGCATACTAAAATCAATACTAATAGAGCATCTTTCTTCACACATGAAGTTCAAAAATTTAAAAAGGATGTTTATTTGGACCTTCTGCAGGATACATAAGCCATCTAAATTTCAAGCAACCTATTTGGGTAGTTATATTAGGTAACTTCTGTTCTTCTAGAACTTTTCCTTCTATAATAAGTGGGGATAAGTTAGTCTTAGAGAACAAATTCTTCATTGAAGAGACAGCTAAGTCCCTTCAGTCATTAAAACCCAAAAATGTTATATTAGAGTAAGTAGCCTGCAGAAAAACAGAGCAAAGAACAAGGTATCGAGTTAAGTAAAACTGAAAGCAACTCAAATATTTATAATAAATACAAAAGAACAAACTTTCTTCTTCTTCTTAGGGACCAAGAAACATCGCATTTTAACTGAGAAACATACCATGCCTATCCAAACTTGGGCAGACTGTACAGAACAACAACGCAGCTCTCAAGCCATAAATGTATAGATGCTAGTGCCAAAACAAACACGGATGTGTCTCCACTCAGTTGTTTGACTATGTATATGGAATGCAGTGGTGGGAATTACTCAAGGATTTGTGTTTAATTGAGAAAAAAAGCAAATAGTGGTGCTCAGAAACAACCAGAGTGGTAAAAAAAGAGAGAAGCTCCAGACATAATTTAGGCATGCATAAACAGGAGCTCTTGGATACATCACCAGCTAAAAGAGGCTTGCAGATCTGAATGAGAGTCTCCTGTTTGATTCTTCATGTAAGATGGGAAACAGTACATTCATTGTAAGTACACAAGATTACAAAAGAATGTCTGATTCCATCACCTACTCTATTTCCCCATAAAAACCTAAATGGTATCATAGTTTGGCTGGCTGGTGGGATCAAAAGGCAGCAATATAATGAAGATATTTCATACAACTGAATCAAGCCCAGAGAAAGAAAGCCAGCATGAAAAATCATTTTTTAGGAATGTATCAATATAGAAAAAAAAAAAAAAAGATAAAAGCATGTGGACATAATCACCAGATTGTAAATAAAAACATTCTATCTTTCCCACGGGTCTGACTCAAACTAGAAAGAAAGGCTTTTACAACATAAATATTTAGGCATGTGAGTCAAACCCAAATTGTACATACCACTTAATGAACAATAATCAGCATCAATAAACAATTCTCTAAAAAGGTGTAAATTATACACAGAGATATGCTCCAATGAAAGTCTGAATTTAAAAAATAACAGTATGGTCTTACTAAGACCACATCCAAAAAACCCCACCAAAACCCCAAAACTCACTTTCACAAGGAAACAGAAGGTGACAGCTGTGGTATTAATACACATTGGTCAGTTCCCTCTTTCAATAGTATTTCTGGATTTGTTAACTTAAATGGTTCTCAAGGGCATTAAAATTTTACTTGTTTTATGAAAATAAACATGTAGATAGGCAAAAAATACCAAAATTAGTATCCCTGTTAAGAAAATGCTGCAATATGCTCTACATAACTACATTAATTAGGCGCTAAATAACCCTTCTTGTAAAGGGATGTTATGAATAATATAACTGAAGAAAACTTAGATGGGAGCTCTCAGCTTACTATGCATGGCATAATTCAACTATGAACAGACAGAGCAGCATGAAAAAAGCCTTCCTAAGTTCCAGTGCTTGAGAACTACTTCTGTAATAACATCTATGACCAGCAATCATTAAACTGCTGAGTTTTATTCTTAGCTCTACCGTATCGGATCTCACTCTGGAAAAAAATTACCTATTCCACCAAAATATAAGAATTAGGCTGTCTGAGAAACCAGTTTTCTTTGTTGACTGAAGTTAAAAAATATTTTTAAAATATTAAAAACTTTAAGAAACTTTTTAAAATATAGTGTTCATGAGGAATTGTGACAAAAGGTACTCGCTCTTTAGCCATGCTTTATGAGACAACAGCTCATTCATAATAGCAAATATTCATAAGTTAATCACTTTCTTGAAGGCAAAGACTGGTTTGACTGGTACTGAAGCAGCTGTGCAAATACTCATACAGGTGATCTTACTCTAGGTACCTTATAACTGTTTAGATTTTGCTACAATGAGCCTTAAAAAGTAAAAGCACTGTAAAATAGTAGGTGCCTTTCTGCTTTCTATTGAAGTACCTCAATGACTATTGTGTTTTCTGATGCAAACGTATAGATCAAAGGGCCTTTTTTGTACAGCAATTTAGTTTTTCAAAATCTATTTTTAATCATTTGAAATTAACCACATTTATATCACATAACATAGGAAAACTCTCAATTAAGCTTGTGCAGACAACACTGTTTATATGATTTTAAAAACAACTCAAACACTTTGTTACACTATAAATATTTCAGCAAAATACATTTACTTCACATGTAGGGTACGTGCTACTTACAGCAAAGTTGCTCTGCGCTGCATAATGTAGGGGTGTTGCACCTTGACTATCAGATGGGATAGTTCCAAACTTATTTCTTTCTAATAAGAGATGGACAATCTGTGCATGACCTGAGAAAAATAATATAATAAAACCAGATATGCATTGAATCCTGAAGTTAAACACTTCCCTATTAAAAAAACCAAACCAAACCAAAAAAAAACCCAAACAGAAGAAAATGAACGGACTTCAATAAGTAATAGTATGTTTGTGTTGTATCCGTTATAGTCTAAACATAGGAGAGAAACACAAGACTTGATATTTGAACTATTAAGCCTGGCAGGCACTTTCTTCCCAATAGTGTTCCAGTTCCACGCTCTGTATCCTCATTTTTGAGAGGCATCTGTAAATCAGAATGACCTATGAATAGGGACATGTAGAAAGATTTTCTATTTCTTTTAGAAGAAATCACTAGAGCATTTCCCTAAACAAAGAAACCAGCAGTAGCTGGTCAGACAACTGCACTATTAACATTGCAATGAATGAGTTGAATATTTCCAGAAAAAGCTTCTGATCATCCAGCTGAGATGCTGCATTTAAGTAAGAGGTCAGTCAGAACCAGTAAAGTGAGCAGAGACTGATGATGATGAGCATTTGTCCACCTACATTAAAAGGTAGGCTAAACCAACATTGACAATTTCATCCTACATCACATTGTTTTACAGAAATTAAGTGTTAATTCTTTACTTAGGTTTTATTCAATCAAAATTTCAGCTGAAGATGTACAGCAGAATCTGGAGGCTAGTCTACTACCAGCTGCCATATCTGCAATAAACAACAAACTAACACACACAACTCCTTCCATCAAAACAGATTAGAAAGTTTTTAGATTAAAATCACATTTTTGGGGGGATGGTAAACTTCATATCCACTTCTCAGACAGGAAAACAAAGACACAATATAGTATATTGCCACTAAAGTCAACTGATCCTTTCATATGCTTTCTTTTGTAGGCATATGCGGCTCACAGAATATCTTGATGATTTGGTATTTTAAGAGATGCTATAAGGCATAAATCACATAAAAATACTCTGATTTTACAGGAGAAATGTCCCAGTATCTTGCATGTGAAGAAAACAATCAATTTTGCAGCTTGTTACTTTTGCACAGTTGACTTGAATTACTTCGGGATAAATGAAAAAAAGTAGGTAAACCTTTCTAATAGCAGTAGGTTTTTTTTAATGAAAACACCGACAATTACAGAATGAAGCTGTGTAACAGTTGTGGTCTGTAGCTTTTAAAAACCTACGAGATGGAGGACTAGGCAAGCCTTCTTTTGTGGAATGGCAATTTCAGACTTTATATGTATAGAAATATCACAAAAGAGAGAAAATGGTCAACTTGGGTCAAAAAGGATGAACAGCTACATGGGGATTATTTTTTTTCTAGAGGCTTTAGGGTGTACAGGAAGGCTCCTCTTTCCTTTCAGCCATTAAGACAAGCCTGGACCCAGAACAAATCACAACATTCTGTCCCTCCCTACCAGAAGAACACTAAAAAGAAGAGATACAAAGCTGCTGTGCTCTTCCCATCTCAAGACTACAAGAAGTGAACTGAGGTGCACTGGAAGAAGTTGGTTCTGAGTGCAATCCTAGCAGGAAAAACATAGGAGTACTGAGCCTGGAGAAAAAGTTGCCTGAACTTTCGGGGGACACAACTAGAAAAAGGGAAACTGAACTCTCTAATCAGGACAGGAGGTCTACCTAAATTATCTATGAGAAGAAAGGCTTGAGGGAGTTGAAAAAAAAAAATTTGTATTGGGTGCAACAGTAAATAAATTGGTGCAAAGATGGATCTTGCTTGGACATTAATGTAAACAATAAAACTCAATTCTTGAGGTCAAGAACTGTCATTTCTGTAGTACTTTTATTTAGAAGAGATGTAACTTGGCAGAGACTTTATCTACACAAAAGAAAAGGTAACAGGAGCAACAAGGCCCTAAGATAGAGTCACACGCAACCTATCACCTTTAACAGAGTATTTGTGGCTGTATCCATGCACTACCTAAAACTTCCTACTGTTAGCTCATTTAGTAACATTTTAGACTCTTTGAGATCTATATACAGCATCCAGTAACTAACTTAAAAACAGAACCCTAAAAATTAAACATGATTTACCAATCAGAAGTTCCCCATGGGCATATGCCACCTAGAGACCTCATCAAGTTCACAAAGGACTCTGGAGGTCTTGGCACATCTTCCCCCTTTATTCCACATTGATTAGACAATCCATTTTTCCAACAGACAAAACTTCTCTCTCAAATGTAATCAATTCCAAAACACGATAAATTTAGCTTCTTGGACAGAACCAAGTGATAATGACTATTTCTTTGTGAGACCGATCCTATGACACTTAAAGTGTTTCACAATTTCTCTGTAAAAATTCAATATCCCTACTTGAACGCAAATGCAAATCTGAGAACACTTTTTTTTTTTTTTCTTAAATAAACGTAATCAAACTACATGTATATTGTCACTGGAGGTGCAGTAAATCGCTCCAGTGAGCAATCTGATTCTTTTATTGGCATTCTTTGTCTGCAGCGTCCCAAAGGGTCATAGGGATGAAGCCTGTTAAAAGGGGAGAGAGAGCGTTTGAAGATTCTTTCCTTTTATCTGGCACATGGTGTTCATTTTTCCCTCTTGCACACTGGAGAATTGAAAATCGGAGGTCAATTTTCTAAATCATATTACTTTTGTGCCTGTCATTTTATGAGTTGTGTTTCCCTCTATTTAGACTATTTATATTTAATCAGGTTTTTACCTTTTTTTGCAAAGATCCAGTTTTGTAACCTGTAAAACCAAACTGTGCAGAATTCACATATGCAAGGTTACAATTTACAGGGCATCTGAGTCTCAGGGTAGTAATCTGAACAGGAAAAAACTTTATCTGAATAAAACTTCTTGTCAGATCTGATTAGACTATCATAATGTGTCTGATGAAGAGCTTGTACTAGGAGTAGGAGAAGTGTCAGCTCTACCATTTTCTTGTTGTTCACATGTGCTGGTATTATCAGATTACCTGCAGTTTCTTTGCAGGAATCTTTTTAAGTCACTTGTCTATTTTGTGAGAAGTAGTTTAGTAAAAACTAGATAATATAATCCATAAATCCACTTAACTGGGAACAAGTAAACTGCAATACATCACAATAATCTGGAAGTGAACAAATGAGTGATGATGCCACTGTCAACCCCTCTGCGTTGTGGAGCACTCACTTCCCTCAGGCACCCTGCAAACCCTATGTGACCGTCTTGCATATGGACCAAGTGAGGGTGCTAGCATTATTCCATATACTAAATATTAGTGAAGTTTTCTTATTTTTTCAGGTAAAAAAATAAACAGAAGTTCTGATATTTTCTTCATGCACCCCAATGGATTTTCTTGCATACACACTGGGGTGTGCACACCACACTTTGGACTCCACTGCTCTAGAGTACCAGGGGATTTTTTACCCTACGAACAAAGCTACATATGCAAGAACATCTCAGTATGGCCTAACTGTTCTCAAATCATAAGCATATATAGCCTGCTGAAGTAATGCATTTTACAATGCTTTGGAGAATCTGAAGCTAAAAAAACCAGTCTACACACAACTTCTAATTCTGGTCTAGCACAAACTATTATTGTGCTAAGAGATTAGTTAGCATAATGCCAGGCTGGAATTAAATAAAAAACAGAGACAAAGATCAAACACGACAGTCAATTAATTATTAAATGACTTCAGCATTGTCCAGTTTACCAAGTAAGGCTGCCCAGTGAAGGGGAGTTCGAAACAAGTTGTCATAAGATGTCACATTGCAGCCTTCATAGGAGGTCAGGACATCAACAACTGCTACATTCCCATCAGCAACAGCAAAATGAAGGGGAGTTCGTCCTTCATAGTCTTGCCAGTTAAGCAGAGATTCTGTAGGTGCAGCTTCCTTTAAAAAAAAAAAAAAATTAAAAAAAAAATTTAAGTTGAAGAGAAAATCTATATACTCTTTACAGATACTATTTTTTTTTTCCTGAGTCTTATAAAAAGGAGATAAACTGTCCTTGTTCAATAGAATATAGCTCTACAACCAAATACTTTTGTTACAGTATAGGCTATTTTTGAGTATTTCTTATGGAACTTTTTATTATACTTACTTAATTATTGTACAAGACCTGATTTTTGGTACATACCCTGTATTTTTACCACTCTGTTGTGCAAGTGGCTCCTTACAGATCTTTAAAAGACTAACTCAGGCTCTTGTGAAAGTAACTAGACCTTCTTACTTGATTTTCTAAGTTGAATACAACATAGATATCTTCATATTTTTCTCCTAGGACATTCCCCTTTTTGCACAAGTTAATCTTATGGCTTTCATTATAATACTTTTCTAGCATTTTAAAACCACATGACTACCAGAATATTTCTAAAGGAGATGTCAGGGTCTCTAGCTGAGAGGATAGAAGTAAGTTAGAGAGTATTTCTAATGAATGCATCTACTTGTAATGGACTTAATTTTGAATTAAAAAAAAACCCCAAATCTTTTAAAGTATTGTGATCAGTCATTTGATCATATTAACATAGGCATTAATAGATATAACTTGACTTTTCATGACATTTTCTTAAGAAAAAAGCTAAAGTACTTTCACATAAGGCCCCCAGCTATATAGTTTCATTTTATGATAATTTCCTCTCTCATCAACTTTTTTCTAGACAGGTTTCCCTTCATGATTTTCTTTCTCAGGCAAAAGAACAGAACAGATAAAAATGAACATCATCTTAGCGTTGCAGAGATCTCCAAATGGCAAATATCATAAAGGCCCATGAAATACAGACTTTAAACTTCACTTTCCTGAAAAAAAGAGTATCTAAAGAAAATAGTAAACAATAAAACAATAGAAACTCAGGATGCAGGACACCAAACATCTAGAGCAGAAGCAGAATGTCAAAACAAGAGCTTAAATAAACTATAGGGAGTAAGTCTGCTGTTATACCTCCAACAATTCAGAACAGTTCACTGAAGTCATGGGAACCCTGTGCAAAAGAAAAAAAGGAATGTAGTCCTGAGATTTCTAACTTCCAACACTAGAATGGATTTTAACCCACAATAACTGAGAAAAACAATCCTCCTGAAAATATAGAGCCAAACTGTATCTTACAATATACTTATGAAAGAGGAGGGAGAGATTGTGATCAGCGCAGCTTGTTAACAGTTAAAGCAAATTCTTGACCCCTTTCTCCCCAAACTAATTGAAATTTTTTCTGTTGTCTTCACTGGTACACAAATAGGCCATAAAATCACTTGTATTTGCATTATTTGAAATGCAGTAACTATTACATAGATATCTAACATTGAGAATGATAAATCAAGAAGCAGAAAGTCAGGAAGTTCCAGAGTTACGGTTTTATCCAAATATTAATTGACCAAGGTTGTATATTCTATATGTTCTATTTAATAGATAAAAAAATAAATACATTTAGAGTTATATTTAACCATATTTCATAAGTGCAATCTGGCTAAATTAATACTGCAGTAAGTAACCTCAACTCTGCAATGCCCTGATTCTTTGTTTCTTACTGTTTTACTTTCCAACAGTGTCAACTTAAACCTCCTAATATTTGATTAATGTAAGTTTTCTAAAGTTAAACATTTATGTACTTTGCATACTGTATGTAAATGCTAATTAAGTTGCCTGTCTCACATATAAAAAAACTGCACCGGTTTTAGATATCAGTAGTGTTAGCCATGTTTTGCTACAGAAAAAAATTAACATACTTGAAACATACTGTAGTTCATTACTGTATCTAGCCACTAGTACAATAACAGATAATCTATTAAAAACATAACGAATTGATAAATATGAATCTCTTAACTAAAAATACAAAGTTAACAGTGTTACACGCACAAACCACAATAATCAAAGTATGAATAACACTTCTTTTAATAAGCATTCAAAAGCATTTATCTGAGCCATTACAGTGAAAAAGTGAAGTTTTATGTTCTTCCCTAGCTTTAATAATTTTCAAGAGAAAGCTAACTGATACTATGCTTACTTTCTGTCTATTCAAAGAGCTCAGCAGGGGGAGTATAGAGCCCACTGCAAAAATTCAGAAGTGATCTTTATGAGAATCACTTTTAAGAATGACTAAAAATGAATGAGGATATGCACAGAGGTTATTACTGAAATTCTAACTCCACCAGGGGAAAACCTGTTTGAACAAAATGGACAAACAGGAAAACAAATGCTTCTTCACTTTACCTATAATTTATTGATGTAATCTGGAGAGCTAATTTTCAAGCCTTCTAAAAGCACAACAACATACTATATAAATAACTCCTAAAAATCCTGGCTCAAAGTCACCGATGTTCTCCGGAATATATCCCCATAATCAAAAGTATTACTTTTGCAAAACGGTAAAGAATCTTTTAATGACAAAGCCACTATTTATATTCTTGTCTGAAAGTACTCATGTGTTTTGAAATTTTTGGCCACAAACTAAAATTTTCTAGGCCTCTTTCTGAGTACATTCAAGAGTATAATTTCTTTGGATTTTAAGTGGTTTTGGTGTAAAATTAGCTATAATTAAACTGTCATACTATATTAATATTTTAAGCACAATACACAGAAGAAACAGAAGCTACACATTTTTCTGCAGCAATTAGAACAATGGAATTGTAGGCAATAATGGAAAGTGTTGTATAAATAAGTGTCATGTCTCTTACCATGAAGGACAAATAAAGAGAAGAGATACAAAATAGACAGAGAGTACTAAGCAGTTGCTTCCATCATAGTAATGGAACCTTATTCTGTTCTTTTCTCCTTAAATCTTCCCAACGTTTTTCATGTAACCAAGCACTGCTGAATCTGGAAAGGTGGAAAAGGAAGTTGACCATGAGAGCATCTCCAGATTAGAGTTTCTCTCTATTTCACACGTTTACTTTCTAAATATGTCATGAGTTCCATTTTTGCTGTATGTCATGGATTTCAATATTAGATATAACCAATTTGTGCATAACTGTGACCCCTGCAAAGCCAACCTACTTCTTCAGCATTCAGTTGAGCTCTTTTTGTTATTATTTATTTTGACAATCCCAATGAGCTAAGTACTATAAAAACATCAAGCAGAAAGATGACCCTTAATTTTATGAATTTATAAACAGAGACAACAAATGGACACATCCAGATGGCAAAGCACAGAAAAATAAGACAGTATTTTTCAGTAGCATAGACTGTGGTCTCAATAAAACCAGCAGCTTAACTTTTGTCAAGTTTTTGTAAAGCAGCACTGGAGAATTCTGAGTAGGACACTGGAGAAAAATAATTTTCTGGGGAATTCTTCCAGAGTATTAAAGATAACTTGAGAGAAACAACAGCAGTGTTGTTTTTCATAACTTAATCAGCAGGCAACAAAGGCTGCCAATGCAGATTGACCAGCAGTAGATATCATTATCTAACTGCTATGTGAGCAACAGCACATATCTTACAGCTTAGAGCACTCGATCATGAAAGCAAAGATAAATGGTTTGTGTTGGATGTGATTAAAAAAAATGGAGAGGCAACAGTGACACAGAGTCATAGGCCTTCTGCACTGCTATCACTACAAGGCAATATTCTTGTAAACTTAGAAATGCAATTATGTAAGTTAAGACACAAGATGACTGAAATTTTAACTGTATGGGTATGTACGTTAGAAATACCATGCAGAAAGTACGTGAAAAACTATAAAGTTGACAGGGATGTGAAGACCTAGAGAGGAATGAGAATAAAACATGATGCTTGGGCAATAGATCTGTAACTGGGTAATATGGCAAAAAGTAGCTAAGAAAGGAGGGGAAGACTGTGAGCTCTGCTAGGTAGATATCTATCAAGGCAAGTAAGAAAAACACTTCAGTTTGGAGAGAAGACAAGATCTTACTAAAAGATTAAACTCAGAGACACCACCACCAACAAAAAATGGTATTTATACTCAACAACAGATTCAATCAACAGATTGATTATCTAGTAACCTAGTAACAATGTTTCTGTATCATCAACTTTTACAGCACCTTCCACAAATCCTTTTTTATTTGAACTTGTTATTATCTTACTCCATCAATAAGCATATATAGGTATAACTATTTGGAATATAAACAATTTAGTTGATGCATGAAAAAGCCTAGATGGAATCAAGAATACATTGTTTTAACTGTCAAGAGTGGAAAAAAAAAAAAAAAGAACCAAAAAAACTGGACATGACCATGATTCCATATTACCTAAAGAGAATCTTTGAGAACACCTTCAGTAAGGAGACAGGTATTTTTGACCTTTTGTAGTGCATCTGGCTGGGATGGAAGTTAATTTTCCTCACAGCAGCAGGTAAGGTGCTGGGCTTTGTATTTGTGATTAGAACTGTTGATAACACACCCATGTTTTGCTATTACTGAATAGTGCTTGCACAGCATCAAGGATTTCTCTTTTTCATGCCCTGCCCTGTCCTGCTCCCCCCAGTGACTGGGCTGGAGGTGGGCAAGAGACTGGGAGGGGACACAGCTGGGACAGCTGACCTGAATTGACCCAAGCAATATTCCATACCATATAACATCAAGTTCAGGGAAAGGAGGAGGCAGGGGAGATGCTCATGGCTACACCATATGTCTTCCAAAGCAACAAGTAAGCGTGCTGAAGCTCTTTTCCCGTTTTCCTGGGAGTGGCTAACATCTGCCTGCTGACGGGAAGTAGTGAATAAATTCCGTTTTTTTGCACACAGCTTTTGCTTTCCATACTAAACTATCATTATCTTCATCCACGAGTCCTCTTGCCTTCCTTCTATTTTCTCCCAGTCTCGCAAGAGGGGAGTGAGCGAGTGGCTGTGCAGGTGTTAGGCTGTTGGCTGGGGCCAACCTACCACAACTTTTAAGAACATTTACCTTGACTATCTAATGTTTGAAAAAGTCTGTATTTGAATACAGCAATCCTTACCTACTTTTTAACAAATTTCTTTCTCTAGTGTGGCAGAAAAGTAGATGGTATATACAAACTGAAACTTTGTGACAAGATTTTGTTTTGACAAATTATTTCACAACTGAGTCCAAATTACAAGTATCTTGAATAAATAGAAGTAATACAGAAATAAAATCACATTAATTTAACACTGGAAACTTCTCAAAACCTATTTTTTATAGCAAAAAAGAAAGTACCAGTAACTACAAGATTATCAATGTGATTTGGAGAAAAGCAAAGAAAATTTTTATATGCCACACAAGTTCTCAACTTGCAAGCTAATCAGGCAAACAGACATACAAGTCATTGTAGTTAGCTTACAATCAATATGTGTCTAGTTCTGAAAGACAAAGATATATATTGTTGCAATATAAGAGAAAAATTCAATTCAGACTTCTGTATCTTTCTGTGTTAGTGAAGTTCAGAGATTTCCACCAAATAAAAAACAAGGTAAAAATCAAGCTGAGCACATGATTTCATTGTATGCATTATAATTGTCAGTGTAGAAAGTGAAATTGAAATACTGCAGAAGGAGAATATATGCCATCAAGGAAAAATTATTAAATCTGTACACAAAAATATTTGGAAAGTCTCTTGATAAACTGATTGTGGGCTGACTGATAATTTATCAAATATTTCTCAGAATTCTGACTTGAAAGACCAAATTAATTAGACTTTTCAGTACAGTTAACTAGAAATGAACTTTCAAATAACGAAGAAAAGACACACAACAATCAGTGTGCAAGATGCAACTGAGATAAGTAATATGACTGGCCATTTTAACTAGGAGAACTTGCAACCCCTTCCTCCCTCTCTTACCACCCAAATGAACAGTTACACACATCAAACTAATTCAGAGAATATATGTAGTCCATGAGTTAGAGCAAAGACATTTACCCATAGAACTCAGAAGAAACCCCTTTCAAGAGAGCAAAAATATTTAAGATTATTTCTTACAAAATTCTGGATATTAGGAAAAGCAAATTATTTCATTCTCAAGGAGGTGGTGGACCAAAAGGAAAAATTTCAACAGAATAAAAACTATTTCTATCAGAGTAAAGTAATAAATACAGAAAGTGTTATATGTATAATAGACTTTCTTACCAGAATACATTTCACTGTGTGAATTGCACTAGGATCCTTGTTGTTAGCTGCCCAGTGAAGTGGGATTTTTCCTTCAATATCAGGGATTCCAATATTTGAATCATGTTTTATGAGAAGTTTCACATGCTCTGGGTTATTGTAGTAGGCACTCCAATGCAATGCAGTTTGCTGGAACACAATATTCACAAGTTTTACAAACACGTTGAAAAATGAATAGAAGATGAAAATTAAAGTTGGTTAGAATCTGAAATATGATTTAACTATATTTTCACAGAATAAAAGATGTCACCTAGTCCAACTCCTCTGCCCAAAGCAGGGTCAACTAGAACAGCTTGATCAGGACAATGTCCAGTCATATTTTTAGTTATCTCCACAGATGGAGACTCCACAGCCTCTCTGGACAACCTGTTCCAGTGTTTGACCTCCCTCACAGTAAAAAAATGTTTTCTCAGGTTTAAACAGGATTTATTATATTTCAGCTTGTGCCCATTGCCTATTGTCCGTTCACTGGAGACTGTTCAGAAGAGTCTGGCTCCATCTTCTTTACTGCTTCCCATCAGGTGTTTATACACATTGGTAAAATCACTCCTGAACTGTGTCTTCTTCAGCCTAAACATGTGCAGGTCTCAGCCTCTCCTTGATGTCAGATGCTGCACTCTGTTAATCATCTTTGTGGCTCTCCACTGGGCTCGCTCCAGTATGTCTATGCCCTTACTGTACTGGAGAATCCAGAAGCAGATACAGCACTTCATTTGAGGTGCCACTGGTGCTGAGCAGAGAGGAGGGACCACAGGTAAAACCCACTTTAAACAATGGGTAAATGAGCAATCTTTTGTTACACTTCAGTAAAGAGGACTGACAGAAAATAGAGCACATGTACCTAGTGTGGGTGACAAGCCAAAATCAGTGGAAAACAGGCTTTAAACAAAACAGAACAAGAGGCCCATCGGCTTGAGTAAGAGTAGATACTCGCATGTCTTTGCTACTGAAGCCTGAATTAGGTCTAAGCTACACCACCTTACATGAGACCCAAGCTGAGAAGCCCTTATTCTTGGAATAGGAACATAAGTATTTCTGGTAGGAGACTAATTGCTTCGTATGAGGATTTCTTGGACTATGGCACGAGAACAGCCAACAGGGCAATGCCATTGAGTGCAGCAATTTCAGACCTGGAGAAAATATGTGAGCTTGGTATTAAACAATCATGTCCAAGTTGGAATGATCATCTGTAGCAGGCCTCAGCACCAGAGCTGCACTATAGAACAACTGCAGCAATTACTTTGGTCCCTCTTAAATTTGGAAATCTCTTGAAATAATACAAATTGATGGAGAACCATATAACAAGATGACTCTCCACTAGAGGAAGACGGCACTGAATACTGACACTGGACTTGGATCCCTCTTGAGCAAAGGTTTTGACTTCCTGCACTGTCCTTGATCACTCAGAATTCCAAGGGTGAATATTACTGAATCTAATGCCCACCGACCCATGGCAGTCCAATAAAAGATCAAAAGGCAATCCATGCTCCTACCGCCAATTCCTGACTGCCAGTGGCTTTTTACAAGCATTATCGATGTTCATAATTACACAAGCAAACCGATGTGTATGGGTTTTTTAAACAGCAAAATGTTGGTATATTAACAAGTATTTTATTTATCAGACGCATCTCTCCTAACTGCCAAGTAGCAGAGGGTTGTAAGATACAGAATGAATTCTATTTCCCATCTCTCTTCCCCCCTCCCCCCTGCAAAATATTACACGGCACTTTGATTTGAAAACTGAGAGAAATAACTGCTGTGGAACATTTGTGTATAAGCCTACGATACCCTGGATTAACATCCTTGAACAGTGAGATAGAATGTATGAGTTCACTATCATATCCTTAATGTCTCTGTAAAGGAAGAAGGCAAAAAGGAGCCTAATTTTTGTGTTTGTTGCTTTAAGATGTTAGTTTAGTACCATGGTAACACAAAATGATAGCACAATGTTTTTGTCTACTTGGTAGTTCACTGAAAAAGAGCTCATTCTAAGACATAACTAGAGGGGCTGTAAGGAAAGGTCTGATGACTGACAGCTACATACAGCCTAGCACCATAAAGCATGTTCAAACCATCACAGCCTGTCGGGATTTGAATTGAAAAAACTTCTAGCAGTAGAAATTTGTAATAAGTTAACAAATGTTATTTCTTAAGTGGGGCTGACCAGTATCCCTAGAAACTGACAGTTACAATGAAAGCAAAAACTTTCGATTACCGGGAGGCCAATGTAGCCTTGGTTTACTGGCTTCTCTCACCTACAACCTGCTTTTCAGTCAGCTGCCTACATGGAAGGAGATGTAAAAGACAGTTGTTCTCTCCCATGTTCAGGAATTATATTTGACAATCTTGATGCACACAGTTGCAGTGAGGAAAATGGATAAGCGATGTGCCCAACAGGGTCAAATGTGTTGGACTCTGCCCCTGAGACTGCCTTTCATCAACTGAATTCCATCTTTGCTACTGTGACTACTCATGACGCTAGCTGGAATAAAAGTGCTCTACATTTTGTGGGAAATCTGGCAATGCTTTAATACTGCCTTGGAAATCTGCTAAACAGGCAAGGTTCCTAAAAGGTTTTGGCTGGTTTCCATATACCTTTGTTAATTAATTAACATGGTCAGGAAGTCAGCATGACCTCTCCAGAATGACTGCTGTAATTATAGCCAGGGTTTCCATGATACATGTTAGAATATCCTGGAAGACAACAGCTGATTGCTAGGGCACAGGCTGGTTCAACTCCACTGGGGTGTCCCATGAGGGGACAGAAGATTCATTTGTTGAAAACTGGGCTTACAGCTGTCTTATCTTGCTTCCTAGATGATAAAAACAGGTAAGGATTTCAGAGTTCAAGCAATTGCATCACTAGAAAAGTCCAGTCCCCTTCTCTTACTATGTCTTTTGTGGCAGAATGAAAACCCACTACATGACATATGGAATAATTATTTCCACTAAGACTAGCCTTGCCAAGCTAGTACATTGAATATCAGCTGATCCAAATACACTTGATGAGGGCACTCACATTTGAATCAGTGGTAGATTAGTGCCTGGTGGGGAGAACTTTTGCACCAGTTCCAAGATCACTTACAAACTGTAGGAAAGAGACCTTTCTGCTCAATGCTTAAAAAGCCTCCATCATCAGTAGCAGTTCCAGTTATATTGAATAACATGCCTACCTTGCCAATGGTAGTTACGTCACTGTTTTTTGGTCTTCCTTTTGCCATTTACAATCACAGTGTCTCGCTTTTTGTTACTATATCCTTACAGGAAAAATTTGGCTTAGGGAACATTCGTATCTCTGGGTTCTTTGAAAAAAGTCTCTTTCAGATTTCAGGATACACAAACTACTCAAACACATGAAATTTAATCCAGATATCCCCAGTTTAACGGGTCCACAATAATTACTAGAAATCTGCCTACTAAAGGCAATGTGATCATCTCCCAAACAGAGCATGCATCAAGCATGCCAACAAGAGGAACGAGTCCGTTTTGTTCAAAACGTATGTGGAAACACAAGAAATCCTTTACCTAGAACGTCTGTCAGGACTGTGTGAAAGTCCTATGCCTCCTCATACCCTAATATTCATGCTAATGGAGGCAACCATTTCACATCAGTTTTAAATGAAGCATTGCTAAACACTCAGACTTAAGAACCACACTAATCTGAGCACCTCAAAAAAATACAGTTACCATGTGCTAAATAACTATTCCTTCTTTGAAAATGCATTAGTGTGCTATTATTGTGGACTGACAGTACCTCTCTGTGTGAAGAGTAATAGTAAACCAGTTGTTTTAAGAACTGTATCACTTTCCTTCTAAGATCCATCATCTCTTCTGGCTGGTCATTTTAATGATGGTCCTTTTTAACAAACGTCAGTAGATTATCTCCTGAGGCTCTCAGAAGTCAGTGTGCTTCTGAAGCAGGCTGATAATTTTACTGATGTGGTAGAGCATGACTTGACTTTCCAAAGGGACACGAGACAACTCATGACAATATATGCACTATACGATATACCTGGAAAATCATCTGGAGATTTCCTGGCCTTTCAAGCAACTGTTGTCACTACAGATGCAGAAAATTAGTCTGAAGGACTATTCTAAGAAGGTAGTAATACTTAAGCTCTGAAGATGTTAAGATTACATTTTCTCCTGAGGAAGTCTGCAGTTTCACAAAACAAATGTCAAAGTGACTAACTGGTGCTCTGCTTCAAATGAAAGTCTCATGCCAGACCATCAATCAACTTCATCATCACATCCCTCTCACTAAACGATAAACTCATGGAAGCAATAGTGCATGTGCATTGATAGCAGACCTTCTGTTGCCATTTGGTCCATCTTATGACAATGATAATAACAACAACAACAATTTGATACTTTTTATTGTCTCTGTTAGAAAACCTTCTTGACAAATGGCATCCCATTCTATCCCAGGCCAAAAAGTCATGTATGACTACGAGACTCCAAAAATTGTCCATTTTTACTTACAAAGATACAGAAAAAAGGACAGTCAACCAGATAGATTCAGTATATGGATATTTTTACCCTTGGACCATCCTTGTGGATGGAAGTGAAGGAGTGGAAGTGAAAGAGTAAAGTTGAGCCAGGAAAAAAGGGGGGAGGGATGGTGGTTTGAAGGTGTTCTAATTTTTGTCTCTGTGCCTCGTTACTCAAAACTATTTTAATTGGCAACAAATGAAACTCATTTTCTTTAAGTCGAGCCTGTTTTGCCAGTGACAGTAACTGGTGATCAATCTTCCTGTCTTTATCTCAACCCAGGAGCTTTTTCAACCTATTTTCTCCACCTGTCCCATTGAGGAGGGGGAGTGAGAGAGCAGCTGGGTGGGCATTTGACTACTTGCCAAAGCTAACCTACCACCCATTTCTAAAAGGTAGCACCTACGGACAGCTATGTCAATATCATCACCATTTTAGTGGCCCCAGTGCAGAGCAAAATTGATCACCCAGTGTTAGGAAGGATGTCTGCCAACAGCAAACCTGTATTCAGCTCAGCACCAAAGGAATAATTTCCTTTTTTTGTTTGGTTTTTTTTTTTTTTTTTTAAACTAACCTTTGGTATTGACAAATACTTTGAAGGCCTTTTGCACAAAGTTTTCTAGTGACTCTTATCATTAAATGATTCTAAATGTACGGTTTTTCCAAGGAAGAAAAGCAAGATAAGCACATGTTATCCAGATTCTAACAAGGATCACAATGTTACAGAAAGACATAGACCTTAAAACCAATGGGTTTTGAATCCTCTATTATTCTATGTACTCTCAAAAAGAATGTCAATTAACTCAGTGCAATGAACTTTTACATCATTATCATCAGGAAAATATTAATATTTCTAAAGGTGATCATTATAATACCAGTGTTAGCCACTATTCTGAAGACTCAGAAAAAGTTTGTTATGACTGAAATAATTTTTCACACACAGCTGATGTGATACCGATTTCCAAAGCTGCTACAAGTGTTGTCTTAAAATAAGCAGTATTTTTACCTTGTTTCTGTCCTGGGTATCCACTTCTCCAGGTGCCATATGTTTTAGCAACAAAGCTAAACATTTTGGGCTTTTGTGACGTGTAGTTAAATGTAATGGTGTCATATCCTCTAAGTCCTTCTGCATCCAGTTCCCTCTACGAGCCAGTAAAAGTTTCATGAAGCGGTAATTTCCCTGGGTAAAGAAAAATATCAGAAATTTACTCATTTATCAAACCAAATGATGATACCGTTTAGATATACTTACTTTAAGCTTTGGAAACATCTAATGAAGATTTTTTGTTAAAAAACATTAACTCTTGATTTTTAAGTCTGTTTTGCTATTTGGTATTAGATACATATCTTCCATTAGTGGAGTGTGTAAGACAGCGTTCAGTAATACTGAAAATTCTGTAATATTGTCAGTTTCTTGACAGTTTAACCTCAATGAATATCATGTAAAAACTGAAATAAGACCATGACATGCTGGTTTCAGCAAGGCAGACAGTTATCAGATGAGGAATAAAACTAAACATGAAGCAAGATCACAATTTTCAAAATGAAATTAAGAAAAATGATTCAGAGAGATAAAATGTACTCATCTGAATGAGTAACAAATATATGGAAAAGTGATTGTTTCTTACATTTTTAAATTGGGTACCATATATGAGTTTTGAACTACTGTATGCATGATAAATGGATGGGACAGCTAGCTTTGTAACACATTTCAAATACTTAACTCCAGGCTTAATAGGTTTTCAAAAGAAATAATGTAGAAGTGCTCCTGTGACAAATAACTGAGGGTGGATCCCAAAAAAACCAATCTGGTTTTATTTTTCAAACCATTGAAGAAGCCAGTCAAAAAATAATGCAATCATGAAGAAGCTGCACTGATTTAAGGTATAGCCAGCCTTGACTTGCTACTGCCCCTTGCTTAGAGGTTATTTTCCATGTAACAGAGGTGCTACAGATGACATTTTGATGCTTCCACTTCACTGCAATACAAAGTCTATTGGGTTTTTCAAACCACCTTCAGCAGCTTCAGTCAAAGAGCAGTAACAGCTGGAGCGATAACTCATTAAAGCAAAACATCCGGATCTAGCTTGTGTGATCATGTTTTAAACACCCCTATTCTTTCCCCACTCTAACTTTTAACCTTTCCTAAAGTGAAAAGAGTGTTCCGTCTCCCAATTTTGCTCACTGTCTCCCAATGTTTCCCAAAATACTGGGTTTTGACAATTTCACATATTGACAGTTTAAGTAAAAGTATCAATTACCCATAAATATAATGAAAAGAGAAAGCTCAGAAGAGAAGAAAAATTGTACTAATTCCCCCCACTCAGAGAAAAGCTGCAGCATTTGATGAAGCTTTATTAGACAATGTACACAGGACAGGTGACACTCAAATCAATAGAAGTCATGTCTTTGGATTCTTCTGCCTCTGGAACTACCTGCAAATTCACATATTTCAGTCTGCTACAATTCTTTTATAAATCCTGTATGTTAACTTAGTCCCTTTAGACTGTCTTTGGAAAAACAATGAGAAAAGGTAACCATGTAGACAAGTGCAAGCAGTGCTAATGAATGGGGGCACCTCTGTATCATAAGGCTCAGAATTGCAAATCACTTCCTCAGCAGAATGGTAGGGTGTAGATGGGCCAAAGGATTCCAGAGGTCCCCACAGTATCCAGTGCTAGGGAATAAAAACATTCTTGTTTCCTTTTTCATAGCAGCCATAAACACTGGAAGGGCTGATTTTACATGTATTACTGTTCTGCTCTTTGTCTAATAAACATAGAAGAGTTGAGCTTTATGTGGGCAGAATGGATTTCACCAAGTTCGCCTAAAATAAATGAATTTGATTTTTTTTTTCCCTTGCTACACTATTTTATTTTAAAATACAAAACAGGGAAAGCAAATCATGAATGAGCTCAGACAAAATAACCTCTTCCTGCTTCTACAGTTTATTGCCATCGGTCCGTGCTCTTCCATGAAAGCCTACAAGAAAAGTCTGCCAAAAATCTTACCACAAACCTGCCTGAAAATGCAAACTTCTCTTGCCAGAGACAGCACGGCTACTGTACTCTTCAACAGCATTCACAGCGAGTCTTGACTGACTAATTCTCTTTCTTCTGCTGGGTGTCAGGGAAAGCATAACCCTAGGATTTTGCCCCTTTAATACACAGACATACATCAAGGCACGTATTGAAGTACAGAGGCAGAACAGCATAACGTCTGCACAGCTACTAATCCACGCAGAACACCCTTGAATTCATGATAAATTTGGGAATGAGTTAGGGATGAGAAATCTCCTCATTATTGCCATTATATTTTATGGGTAAATATAAGAAGAATTTGCAAAACTCATTAAAAAAAGAAAAAAAAAACTAGCAAAAAATCGCAATGTATCATGACGTGGTTGGGAATTAGACTGGGGGAAGGCAACATTAAATAACTTGAGAGAATATTAGTCTTGGAAGAAATATAGCTGCTTTTCTCCATCACAGAGGATAATGCATTTGGTTTGTTTTCAGTGTTTCCTGCTCAATGTGCATGCATACACATGAAAAAAAAAATTGATTTTCTCTTGTTGATGGATATTTATTGGAAGATTTACAAGTATATTGTGCTTTTTGAATGAATTTAGCTGAAGAGTCAAAGTTAAAATAATACATAAAACTAAGGAAACATGCATTTTTATTATTAGAGTTCCTTTCCCTATACTGTATTTTATTTTTACTGTTAGACATTTTTCCACCAGTTAGTACTACATTATTCTGTTACATGCTTAGCCACCAACAAATCCCTCTCCTTAGGAAATGAACCTGTAATAAATCCCCTCATTCTGAAACAAAAAAGATTCTGTTTCTTCCAAATGATTTAAGATTTTTTTTTTAAAACACCACCACAGAAAACACCTGCACTTATATTACTTATTTGTAATGATCTTATTCATGCTCTTACTCCTGACTGCTGTTCTTTAGTAATACCATGAATGTTACTGTGTTCCTTTCACTTGTTAGAAAATAACACCATCCCTATAAATGACAAAGGAAAAATTACCCACCTCCAATTGATTACTGCTTAAGTTTGTAAATATGCAATGTATCAACATGTCTTGAATGCAGATTTAATTTAGGTCTTACTAGGTGGAGGGGGAAAAAAAGTATGCTTAATCTGAAAAGCAGTTACTATCCGAATTCCTTCATTTTTATAAAATTCTTGTGTATAACAAGTCTTTAAGCTTGCTAGTTTTCACACATAGAAAATGCACTTGGTTGGCCTAAAGATTCCTGGGCAGCATGAAGTGCTTTGGGTCACTCCATGGTCTCTTAACATTGATAATGTCTCTGAAATGATTCTGTTATACTGTGAAAACATGATGAGCAAACTCTATTAAATACTGGTACAGAAAACTGAGTTCCTGGTAGCCAAAATTTACTATTCCAATGCTGATTCTTAAAATTCCTTTATATTCTATTAAAATTATTTTTAACCAAAAAACTCAACTCTGTATGCAAACTATAGCACCATTTCAGAGAACAGCTGACAACTAATCATAATCATAATCAACTAATCAACTAAACTAATGACAAACTAAATACTTCTGCTATTTCAGAATTTCAGCCACATACCCTAACTGCAATGGAGTATAACACATTTTTTGGTAGACAGATAGTTCAATAAGCAATCATTGCTCTGCTATCAAATAATGACTTTGAAGAAAGTTCTGGACCCCAAGCTTAACTGCTAAGTAGTCAGAAAAACTTTCCTGAATGTTTCAACAGAGAAAAGAGCAATGGGAGAAACATCTTAGTTGGAATCAATGAATTTGCCAGAATTCAGATCATCCCTGAAACTGAAAAAGTTATCCCCAAAACTGCAGATTCACTCAGAAAAAAACCCACCTGCCTAGTATTTTCAATATGACTCTATTGCCAGGAACAGGTTCCAGTGGAAAATTGCCAGTAAACTCTTTTCTACCTACTTTTCTGGGCCGATGAGATAATGTGTTTATCTCTTCATCCATCTAAAGCAGCTTTTTCAACCTATTTTCTCTCCCTGGCCTGTTGAGGAGGGGGAGTGAGAGAGCGGCTGGGTGGGCATTTGGCAACCAGCGGAGGTCAATCTGCCCCATACGGTCACCTAAGCAAAAGACTAAAGAAAAAACAAGCTCTGTACTGATAACAGTGTTGTTATGATTCTAATTGTAGGTTGATACTGAAATTACTGATGGTTGTATTACTAATGCACTAAAAACATTAGCCTCACACTTCACATCATGCCACGTTATACAGCCCGGCACAACCCTGCTTTAAGTCACCCAGTGTCTCTGTTTCAAACACTTCCTCAGAACTTGGCCCATGGTACCTTCACTCAGCAGTCGGAAGATTAGGGAAAGAACATTTCTTTTTCCTTTCCTTGGATTAGTGGCAGTCTTCTTCCCTAGCAACCTAATGGAGAACAGGAGATCTAGTATGTGACTCAACCTAACATGGGCATATGGGTATAGGGAAAGGGAGAGATTCCAGCATCACTGCGAAGCCACTTTTAACACCTAAAGCCCTTCTGGGCCAGGTATGAGCCTTCCGCCAAATGAACAGACACAGGTTCCTACTAGTCCATTATCCAAAACACTTCAATTGTACTGCAACACTTAGAGGAATCATATTTTCATATTACTGTTGGGAAGGTTTAAATAATGTTACCCACCTCTACTAGCTGGCTCTCTGGTAATAGGTAGCGCAATAGACCAACCAACCTAACATAGAAAACACTATCATAAAAATACAGCTGTGCAAATATTCCAGCATCCAAAATGAAAAAGAGGTTTTGGCAGACATTTTTGTTCCCCACATGGTATCTAGCAGTATAAGAAAGATTCAGAGTTGTTAATGGATTTTTTTAATTTACCTTTTCAATACATGTAGATAATTTAATACATTCCAAGATGCATTGTTAAAGCCTGAATCTTAAACTACCACAGAGCTAACAACAAATTGCTGCAGTTAATTCTGTTTCTTGTAAAAGGTATTATTCTACATGTAAGCAAAATTCTTCCAGAAATTTTTTAGCATATATGAGTGTTAACCTCCTTAACAGGTGACAGGATATTCTCTCCTCAACTGTGAGACACCATCCATGTTCCCTCTGACACCCAGACAGCTTAACTTGCCAGCAGAGAGGTCATGTACAGTGCTCTGCTACATTTGGTAGAAGCCTGGCAATGCCAGCAATGGCAGTTGGGATCACTGCTCAGCTATCAGAAGATAAAAGAAGAACAACAACTGCAATTAATACTTACTTGCAACATCTTACTTCCTCTCCGCTTAGCTGGCTAAAATCTGATGCTTTTGTGATTCAGAATTGAAAAGAAACTGAGTACAGTTCCTGTAAAATGTATAAAATTTTCCTTCTGTGAACTGAAAGTCAAAGCCTGTAACAGCAACAGGGACATTTAAAGTGACATCATATAAAATACATAAATGTAAAAACCTGGATTACTGACTGTTGTTATGTAAAATAAAACACCATCTGAAATGGTGGTGTCATTATCATCTTAATACCAAGTGTGCATATATTGAAACTAAGTTTCATCACAGATGTCTCCTGGATAGTCATTAAATAGATAAGGGTCCAAACACTTTTCCAAACTACAGCTAACACCAAAAGACAGTAGACAAGTACACTTATTAATAGAACAGGAACCAACCCTCTTAATCTGTTAATATTCTTACTCCTTGTATTACTTCCATTTTATATGGCTAAAGCCTCAATAAATTGATATCCCTCTCCTGTACCAGATGTGGCTCTACAAGAAATGGGAAGGATAAAGGGAAGGGGGAAATAGAACTATTTCATCTAAATCCTAAATGAAAGGCATCATATCAGTTTCACTGTAGTCCAGATTGCCATTTATTATGCACCAATCAAGAAGATTTTGCAGAATCCCAAATAAAATTCTCCTGGGCACATAATGATGAATGACACTGAAGTATTTTGCATAGCAAACTTTTAAGTATTTCAGAGACATACAAGCTTGCTTTAAAGAGTTCATCTGGGTTCTAGAAACATTCTGCTGATGTGCAACAGAGCTCTGAAAATTTATTTCCCTTCTCATGCCACTATTTCTTGGTGAGTTAACTTGGTCATTACATAACCATGTGCTTCTACACTCTGACTAACCACTTCTCCTACCCTGTAGTGTTGATGTACCTCTGAGGTTGCACTTTTCATCTTTGGATTTTAAAAACATACTACATAGGTAGATAAATATAACACCATTTTATAAAGGGAGAAACTGAGCTGTACAACATAAGGCTAAGAGTCAGAGGAATATGTGCACCTCTCCAAACACCAAAAGCACATCCATAGGCTACCATCACCTTGTCATAGAATCATAGAATCATAGAATCATTTCGGTTGGAAAAGACCTTCAAGATCATCAAGTCCAACCATTAACCATGCCCCCTAAACCATGCCCTGGAGTACCCTATCCACTCGCTTTTTGAATACCTCCAGGGATGGTGACTCAGTCATCAGTGGGTTAAAAGAGGCCAATACATATAGAAAAATTGCTTATTTCCCTATTCGTTGCTGAGACCACATTTTCAAAAAGCATAACAATTCTAATCCATATGAAATATTTAACATGACTTGAAAGACTGATTTGTAATAATTCATAATGTAGCACACATGAGCTGACTACCGACTGTTACAGCACAGCTACACTTGGTTTTCTGAACACCTACAATAGGCTTGTGAAGATTTATTTGACTGTAAGCGTTGCTAGAGAACTAGGAAGAAGGCAGCCCAGCATCTCTATATAACCTCCTGGTAAACACGGCAGGGGTCATTAAAAAGAATGCCAAGCTGTTAAACCATGAAGATGCTACTTTGGCTTCAATTCAAAATTACATACCTGCTTTCCCAGTACTGGGAGCAGACAGACCAAAACAACATAAAACAATTTAAAAGTGATCCTTACAAAGGAGGTGGTTTTTAAGGGCTCTTCATTGCCAACAGTCGTAAGCACTGAAGATGCAGTCAGGGCATATACTTCCAGTGGAATAGAAAGCCTTAGAAATATTTACAGATAAACCACAAATTAGAACTGAAGGTTAAAATTGACCTTGTAAGTTACTAAATCCAATCCTCCAGTACCATGGGGAGTAAGAACATCTAATCCTTTTCAAAAAATTCCTAGACATTTCTTTTAAGTGGAATTATGGTGTTTGGGATTTTCTTCCCCATTTCTCTCAGTTTTGGGCTGGGTTTTTTAGGTTTTGTTTGTCCTTTTTTTTAAGACACCCACACACACACACTTCACTCTTTCTACCCATGAAAGTACAGTGCAGGTTTTAAAACCTAAACAAGTATCGGTCTTTTATCTCAATAACAAAAGATAAACCCCACATTCCCCCCAAAATATTGTCACCTCTCTGTACTCATTCTAGTTTGAACTCATTCGTTTTGAGCACAAGCAAGCGGAGATTACAGAGCATACCAGAAGAGGTCCCACTAAGTAGCTTACTGAACAGCAATGATACTTGTCTATTGCTAGTGCAAATATCTTATCTGATATACCAAAACCTGCAATCTTTTCATCAATTAAGTACATTCTCCGACCAGTTAGCACATTGACATCCTTCTTAGTCATTTTCAAATAATAAATTCACAAGACATAGAATAAATTTTTCTGCCTCCCCTGCCTCCCCCCCCCGACTTGCACTTTGGACTATCATATTTCCAACCATTTCAATTACTTCCAGTGTTCTCATACTTCTGGTATCCCAGACACTCTAATCCTGCCTATGACTGACAATAATGCCTAATCTTTTGTCACTCTGAAGCGTCCTTAGAAAAAGTACTACTTGTGACGCTAAGTTTGTTAATGAAAAATATCGACTAATACTAGATTCAAGTGCAACTGTTGAGGAATTCTAATACACTCCTTCTGATGTTACAGTTCATATTTCAACTGTATTTGTCTTCAGTTCATTATCAAATTCTTTAACATACCCTTACATTTTGTGTCCTAATTTCCCATTTAACTTGCGATTTTCCATCTAGCACTACAGTAAATATTTTTGTACAGGCCTAAAAAGGCAATCTATTGAATTTATATCTAGAAAAATCAGCTAGCAAAATACCCAGTTAGTCTTGAAGAACCTACTGCTGACAGTGTGGTGCACATTTTACCCAATTTTCTATTTATATCTACATATTTATCCCTTAGAAACTAATTTTAAATTCTTGCATGCTATTGAGGTTAGCTACTCCTCTCAGCTACTTTTCTTCCTATTTAAAACATTATTTACCAGTAGTCAAAAATGTTATTGAACACCACAAATTCTGCAACGTTATGATTCCCAAAGAATGCTTCATTGATTAAAACTCTTTTGCGCCTTGTCCCTTGCTGTTTCTGTACTGTTAAGATGAGATTTATCAAAATCAGGCATTAACCACTGACCACAGCCCCCGATAGAGAACTGCAGTAACTAAGCCTGGTCAGCAAGTGCACAGAAGACTGCAGGCAAGTGGTAAAATAAAAGTCCCCACAAAAGCAGAAGCACGACGGTCAACCTGTTTAAAGGGGTGCGTTCGAAGACAACAGAGAAGGAGAAACAGTGCAGCAAGTCCACCATCCATGACAGTAGGGATTTCGGAGGTTGAGTCACCATCCCTGGAGGTATTCAAAAAGCGAGTGGACAGGGTACTCCAGGGCATGGTTTAGGGGGCATGGTTAATGGTTGGACTCGATGATCTTGAAGGTCTTTTCCAACCGAAATGATTCTATGATTCTATGATCTGATAATTATACATTCCACCATAGTTTAATAATTTATTAGCTTATTAAATTTTGATTTTTGAAATATATTCATTATTAATTAAGCAGCACTTATGTAAGACATTTTAACACAATTTTGTCAGTATTCTTTTGTGAAAAGAGAGACCATTTAATGATCAATAACTCCTCTTCAGAGGAATATAATATATAATGCAGTTACTTTTACTCTTTCACAAACAGAACACCACAAAATTATTACAGTTGAATTAATTGCAAAGATAAAACATGTCTGTTTTTCTGATAATACACCAATCATAGCACGGGCAGTAATTATACTTTTACTGTCTTTAAATATCATTCACGTTTTAATTTTCCTTTTTAAACTCATAAATCATATTTAAGAAAGTACAGCTGGATATATAACAACCGCTTGAGAGCAGGAAAACAAATTGGATCATAGTTTATTTCCTACATATTCACTCATGTACACTGTTCCTTTGGTTTAGACCCAGTTTGGGGCAGAACGAGAACTGGAAAGGTGCATGGAAATTTAGCATAGCAGGCCACTGATCTCCTTTTCCAGCGAAGCACATTCTGCCTCAAATATACTAGTTCTTATTCTAAGACAACTAAAAAAGTGAAATAGATTGCTGTGATTTTTTAACAGTCAGATTAGATATTAAATCTTTTAAATCCAGGACTCCTTAAAAGTTGGAGTTAAGATTTAATTGTTGCTCATATCTGAAACACAAAATTGTCTGTACTTTTTAATAGTGACATGTGAGTTTCTAAACTCAGTATAAATCTACACATTAACAAATAATAAATTGTATTGTGCACTCACTGAGGTGAAATATGAACAACATGGAAGTAATTTAGATATTAACTTAAAATCCAAGCAGAATATAGCAGCCACTTTGCACTACATTAGCACGCTTTGCCAACAGACTAGCACAGATGCTACAGTCGAAGTTGAGAACAGCTCTTTGTTGTTAGATGCTTTCAAGAAGCACTGAAAGTCAAAAAACTTGAACTCCTTAATTGCTATCTAAGCCTTTAAAAGATAAACATATCCATGAGCTTTCCCTTTAAAGCAAAAATGGCAACTGAATTTAACCTGCTTATGTTCACAGAGTAGAAACTGCTGTCTTTGACCTACTCAATCTTACAGAAGATAATCTTACTATATACACAAACATACATACTCACTCTCTCTCTTTCCAGTGAGTAGGTGCTGAATAGAGGATGCTTCACCCCACAGATCAACTTGGTCACAAATTTTCAAAACCTGAGAATTTTAATAACTTTGGAAAGAAAAGGGACTGTTCATGTGGTTTCTTCAGAGGTTGTTTCATCTATTAGTATCCCTTTGAGAAGCAGCACATTCTCAGAACATCAGAAACAACTTAGAATGACATGGAACATACGAAGGACTTTCTGTCACCAACACCTGCCAGTTTTAGTAGCTTTTCAGTGAACAAACAAAGCACTTACCAAAACCAGAAGCTGTGACTATCATACTTCTAATTTGATACATATAGGAACAGGATACTGTTCCAAAAGCAAATTAAATCCATACATCAAAAGGAGCATTTTGATATGCTTATATTATCACCTAACTGCCAGAAATCTGACAAGGATTCTTCAGAAGAAAAGTTATCAAAATAGAGACTTGCAAGTAGATATATTAATTAAATTGCAAATAAGGATTATTTATATTTATAAATTAATTTAACACTTGTGTTTTGAAAAATTATCTATGCATGAAATAGTGAAACTTCTTGATTTCTAATGCACTGAAACTGAATTCATATTGCCTGGTTACAACAGCTATAAGCCCTGTAAGAGCTACCCTTTAAACATATATGACTGCACCATTCTTACACTCCTTGAATATCAGTAAATTTTTTTTAATAGTTCATGAAAAAAATAAAATAAAATAAAATCAATATAGCTACTTAGAACCCCAATTTCTAGTGAAAATGAGTAAAGTTGCCATCAAAATAGCAGGCTGTCTCTCTGATTATCACGAGCTATATTGCCATACAAGTTCAACACACAGAATATTCTTATTTGAGCAAATAAGCTCATGATCAATTTTATATAAGATTTTCAATATGTTTAAATGTTAATACATTTTAATATATTTTAAATTTCAAATGCTATATCAAGGATACACAAAATTAGAATCACAGACAAGCTCCCAATAACTTTTTTCCCCATTGATATGTAAACCATGAATGGGGAAGGAAATTCTATTTTATTCATGAATCTTAACAGTTGGATCAATCATTCTTCATTAAAACATGGCAGATGCAAAAATATTGTCACTGTTGGATGAAACCACACCAAAAGGGAAGGTGAATAAATCAAATTATTTTACAAATTTAAAAGTAAGCTGATCACATTCATCAATCTGATTGCAAAGTCCTACAGAACAAATACAGTGAAGTGTTTCTATTAAACACAGCAGTTATAAGGACATTCTCAACCCTTTCAAATATTCCCCTCAACCTTTGAGACATATGCTTGGTACACTGGGCAAGAATTAGACACTGAAGATAGTAATTCTTAGCTCATTTTTGCTGCATACTGTCTACTCACCGTGGTAGTCTATACTGACTATTATAAACAAAGTCAGCAGAGGTAGTAGAGAAACTACTCCTTCCTATTCTCTGCACTCCCTAATCAGCTTGCAGAATATAGTCAGAAGACTTGATTTCCACACGCATCTTCAGTAAAGCTGCTGCGGAGTGAATGGAAACAGCCCGTCTCTGAACAGACAGATAAAATATAATAATGTAAATTTTATTAATTATAGGGAGTTAAACCAGTATTTCTTCTAGCTCTGGAACAACTTCAGTCACAGCTGGACCAGTTTAATTCAAGAAAACTTGAAATCAAGTGTTTAGGTAGTTTTAATTTGAGCAAAACTAAGAAGTTAACTCCTTGATTAAAAATGTAACTGAAAAATAAAAGTCAGTAAAAGAAAATCTTCAGGATTATTGTTTTAGACATAACCCTTAACAGTCAACCATTGAACTACAGCTTCAAAAAAATTCTTTAAGCTATTTATTACCTCTGCGTGGACAAGGATGATGCCATGTCTTCTACCTAACAAACCACTGGCGGATTTAAATATGTGATGTTTTGCTGATCCTTTCAAGTCAACCACAGCAAAAACATCACTGATTTTGACATTGGGTTAATCTCACAAAGTACCCTTTTAGCAACTTTGTCAGCAGCATCCTAGACTCAAAAGTAAAACACTCAACTGGAGAGAACCCCTCAGCTGAATAGAAACCTTATTTACCAGTTTCCAAGCTGAACATGTTCATCTGTCTGGCAAAGCATCTTAGGCAATACATCAGACAAGAACATCAGTACGACTTGAGGCCAGTTCTGACTATCAGACATTTTGACTGAAAGCAAGGCGGGGTCTGAACTTGGAGCACTTCTCCCTAAAGCCTCTCGCAAGATTGGCTTCAATATCTTGGTTTCCATAGGAATAGACAGAACTATCAACTGGCACACAGTCAAAGAATACAATAGAGAAGACAACTGACGAGTACTGTAAAAGCCAAGGTAAAACTGTTTCCCAGCATAAGTTGAAGGAAAATAGGTGTTTGTATCTTACAGCCTTTGACCTCATGTATCCATGGTCTGTACATGCTGTTTCTGTGTAGTGTTCTTGGCTCTTCAGCACTAAATTTTATGGTCTACCTATAGAAATTAGTGGCTTTCATGTAAAAAACACTTCAAGGATGAAAATGCAATTAGCATTCTCATTTCCAGTTGATCTCTTCTACTGTTACTGAACTTGTTTTCCTGTGGTGTTCTTTTGAAGTCATTCAGGCAGAAGTACCCACAACACACAATCTCTGGGGATTTACAAGAAAACCTGAGACACATCATGCATGTTTACAGGATCACTGCCCACCTCTTCGTAAGGAATCAAAGACTAAGTTTTCAAAAAATATTGTATTTCAAAAAATATTGTGATTTGAAAGATTTGGCAGCAAGTACTGACTCCCTCCTCCCCCAAAATACAAGTACTAGAAAATATTTACTACATTCATTTTCTTCATCTTAACAGCTTTAACTTGAACAGTCTTGAACTAAGAGTAGTGTTAAAAAACTAAGAAAGTTTATCCTGAAATATGTCTGTCTTTTTAAAAATGGCATTTTCATATATTCACATTCTTCTCAAATCCTAGTAAAGTTTTGATTTATGTCCATAAGTATAATGTTCTTTCCATTTTTAGTAATTATCTATATACCTCACATAACTGATGTTTTGCAGATGTCCAAGTCTCTTATTGCTTAGTTATACATACATTACCTAATGCCTCCTAAACTTCCCACCTCTCTTCCAGAAACATAAGTTAGGATGGTTGCTCAAAAGCATTTTAGCAAGACAAAAAAAAATCCTCCATAATCTGCTTACATACAGAAAAATTTAAATTGTATAAGCTCATACTTTAAGAGGACAAAACCTATATTTAGATGGACTTCATATGATCTTTCATTCTTCTAGATATGTTTCTAGGCTATGTCCAGATTTCTATTTAAAATCTAATAAAAATGTTATAAAGAACAGTATTATCCATGACAGAATTCTACCTGAAAAACAAGTCTGAATGACAGCCATCAGTCCAGTCAAAGTCCTTACTTTTTATCCTAACTTTGTGCAGTATTGTTTCATTCTGGAAGCAAACTAATTGCCATTGCTACTCAGCAGCACTGACCAGTACTGTGTCACTACTGCCTTGTACTTCTTAATTGCACCCCTCTAAGGGCTTGTGCAAGTGATGTCCTTACAGACTGCTGGAAGCAACAATGCTTGCAAAATGAAAACTTTGCATATATACTCATTTTTGAGCTTATCTTCCCAGAATTTTTTGTTATTATTCTAGCTGCTGTTTTATCTGAAAATAAATCCATGTCTTTTAATTGATTTAAATATATTTCAAACCTCTTAAGTCCCGTAACAAACCACTGTGTGAAATAGTTACAAAACTACATACCAAATTTTATTTTATGAGAAAAGTTCTCCAGCCACAGTGAAGTTTCCAGAACTATTACAGAAGTAGACAGACAACCCATAATGACAATAACCTGCAATAAAGGTAGGTTTACCCTTACTTTAAATAATCAGAGACACTTGAAGCTACTTTTATATACTGCAATATTTTATAGCTTCTATAGACACTACAGTGACGTTTGAGATTTAAAATGAAGTCATAATCTCCTTAGAGTACTGGTAAGTAAATCAAAGCCTAGTAAGCTACTCAAACTACATCCCAGCAGTAATAAAAGTACTAGATTTATTTCTCTTTGTTCAGACTATAGGCAGTTAAAATAACAATTCAAGTTTGGTGTTTCTTAAAATCTTCCCAAATCTAAACCATACTAACAGAACATTAAAAAACATGTCCTATGTGTGTGTATATATATATATATTTATGTTTAAATGTTCCCATCACAAGGCTGAACATATACAGATGATATTCATAACATAAATCACTTAATATTGCAGTAGAAATCATTCCTCATTAATAAAAATTGGTAGCTTTCTTCAATAATTCTTCATTCTTCATTAATAAAAAAACATGTAACAAAAAAGGGTTCCAAACTGCTCCACAAAGAGACCAAAAAATTATAATTTTAATAGGTAAGTTTAATTAATTTTGTATTTTATGAAATGCTGACATTAGCTGTTGCTTTCCAGGAAACAACAGAATTTGCTTACGTAGTTTATACATATCCATTCTGACTTGAGTGTGATTCACCTAATTCTCTTTAATCAACAATTTAAATAACTGTTTACAGACAAAGAGAGAGACAAATGAAAGATTAGTGCTCCTGGAGTTTGTGGCTGGCCATAAGATCTGAATTTATTTTTCAAATACCTTCTATAGCAAAAGCCTTGCATGCTGAAGACATCCCATCTAGTATACTATCGATTCAAATGACAAGCCTGAGCATCAGATTAAGGACGTGTCAGACACCTGATAGAAGATTCCTGGAGAATTCAGCAGAAAGGTGTCCTGTTTCAAAGTGATCTATTGCTGGTACTACATTTATTGAAGTGTATGTGGAAACATTTAACACAAAACTAATTCACTTAAAATTAGAATAACATTTATAATCAGTGAAAACAAATACCTTCACTTTTTACTACAGAATACCTGGAAAAAGTCACCTCATTCAAACAAAAATCACCAAACAGCTCACAAAACTGAACTAAACCAAACTGATGAGCTAATACTAGTGATAGTCCTGTTTTGTCAGTGCCAAATTTGGACACAAACAAATAAGTGGTTTCTCAGTCCCAAGAACAGTATTTCTTCTTGTAACCATTAAAGATCAGTCGTGAGGTCAGCTGCAGAGGTGCAATTAATGCAAGAATGATGTTTTAGAAAGGACACTCAAACAGGGAGATGTTTTTGGCTGTAAAGGTATTTTTTAAGTTATAGACTTAGCAGCAGACATCACTGTCCTGGGAGAAGAGCTGGGCAAGTCTCTTCCGCACCAAGAGATGCCACAATGCTAAACATGCTAAAAGAACAGCAATAAGTGAAACAAAATTAAATCTATTCAGATCTGAACCATAACACTCCAAGTATAGTTAAGACCATGTTTAAAAAGAATCCCATTTTCAAGTTCAAATGCTAGAGAAATTTCCACCTATCCTTTGAATAAAGCAAAATGAGAGAGAGGGGACAGCAATTTGATAACAGTACGTACAAGAGAGCTAGCAGTTGAAAACCATGATAAGCAAGTCAAACATCAAGCATTAAAACAGCCAAACATGAAGCAACATGGAATAACATTCTCTAGAAAAAGCATGGCTCATGCCTGCACAAAGTACTTGCCTTTGCTGGGCAAAATTTTGCCTAACTGTCCTAAAGCACATCTGCATCCTGTTCAGTTCTAGTCCGTCTTCCCAACAAAAATCTCTGAGTTGAAGTTATATACCAATACATTTTTTTAGCCTTAGGTCCTCACTTAAGATGGTTTTTTAGCACAGGATCACTTTACCTTCTCATTCTTGGTAACTGATATTCTTCATGAGCTAATACGAATTATTTTATTCATTGATAGTAGCCAGAAAAATTATTGCTATGGAAGAGGACTTAGAAAAGTTCAGAAAAATTAACAATGGGTAAGTCATCAGCTCAGAAGCTCTTCCAAATTTTACTCACAAAAGTACCACCGTGAATTTGATAGATGAAAATAAAGTAATTCTACCAGCTGGCTGTACAGATTAAGACACCATTTAAGACACCATTCCATATGCTATGCAGAATTAGTTCCTTTTCACACAGAAACACAACACAAGCAGAGCTTCTCTATGTTCTGCTACCATGGCTTGCACTTGATTCATATTTTCAAAATCTTTCAGAAAGTCACTGCAGTTGGAGACATTTCTTTTCTTATTATTTTTAATGACATTTCAAATGCTTGAGATCAAGACTGCTCAACAGAGGCACTAGTATGATAATACAATATCCTCTGGCAGCTTGGATCACGAAAGCTTATTTCAAGCACAGGAAACGTGGTAGAAGAAGATACAAAGCCAAATGGAGGAAGGAGAAGAGTTAGCACAGCAGAGATGCAGAGGAGTGAAATTACATCGTGCTTGAAAATGAGAGAGAATAGTTTGTACAATGAAAATAAGTCAATTAGGTTAATGAAAATAGCTGTGACATTGCTGGAGGAAAAGAGAAAGAAAACATCACTAATAGTGATGTTCTAGCTAGACTTAGAAGGTGAGAAAATGGGGAAACCACAGATCATTGACATGGCAAGGAAATTATCTAGAAAAAAAATAGGGCAAGGATTTTGGTAGCAAGTGTTAAGTAAAGCTCTAGAAATTAAGATACTGAATTATGACATACTTCTTATCATAATGAATAAAAACAAAGCAGGAACTTGAAAAAAAAAAAAAACATTTTTCAGAAGAATGGACAGGTTTTCAGTAAGCTAAAAACATAATTTAAAAATCTTCTAGTAATAAATGGGCCTAGGCTTAATTTATTACCAGGAAAAAGCTCATTTTATCACAGTGCTTCTATAGAGCAGACTACAACACAGCGTAGAAACACTGGGTCAGCTTCATGGATATTATGGGTACTGAAGCCAGCCTGGCCACAGCAGCATAACGCTTCTCTTGTAGCTCAGCAATCTCAGCTATCTTCAATACACTTAAAGCCACAACAGCAGGCCATGATCTCAGTTCTTCATCTGTCCTTCCTATAGCTCACACTGGAAGGTTAAATGTGATTAAATCAGATTATACAGACTCAAAAAAAAAAGTCAAGATCATGAAGTCAGAGTTGGGGAAGCAATGAAACAAAACAGGGAGAGAAAGATGAGGCAGAAGAACTGGATTATGTGAAAAGTTTGAAGTTTAGTTCTGATAAAGCCTAGACTAGAAATGACAGAGGTACAATACCTGTCAGATAACTAATTGCAAAAGCAAAAATGATTCAAGACTGATGAATCCAGACTCACACACAAAGATGGGTCTCCAAGAGCATGGCAGATAATCTCAAAGGGGAAAAAAACCATGATTTTTGACACTTCAGCCACTGAAGCATGGTAACAGACAATCCATTCAAGATTTCTGCTTCTGAAATACTCACACCATTGTCTAACCTACAAAGATAAACCTGAGATTAAGCATGGGTTTGCCAGTATTTACAGCAGACCACCAGTAAATACGATGTCATGAGTCCAAATGGCCATCAATAAGGGGAGCAGCAGGGGAATCAATCCAAACTGAAACACCAACAGTAAAACCACCAGTTTAGAATAAATGATCAAACCCAGAAAAAAAAAAAAGGAGATTTAAAAAAACGTACAAGCCTATAAAAAGGAAGAAAAATATAAAATTGTCTTTTGTTTAATTAGCTGATACAAAATAAAGGGTGCTTTTTCCCCCTCTCTAAAAACTTTACTATTTCAAGGCCATCAGCAGTTAAGGATGCTAGCTCCTTGTAAGAGGTGGCCAGTTATATTGGTAACTTTGCCCCAGTACTATAGATCTCAGGGAAAATGTGTTACTTAAAAAAAGGAAATACTGGTATGGTTGCAGTTAAGACTTGCTTTGAAAAGCATGACAAAATAAGATGACAAATAAAGAAACCACTATTTTAGTAATTTTATAAATAAACAAATCCTCCTTTAAAATCTAGTCCTATTATTTATTCTGGTAAGGTAAATAGTAGTACTGTAAACCTTCTGAGACATTAATCTGAAAAAATTATTTGTTCTACTAGCATACTGGCTCTTTCATTGGATTTATCTTCTTTAGAACAACACAAATCTTTCTCCAAGAAACAGGCAGAGAGCAAGGGATCAAAAGCAACAGTAAGAAAATACAGACAAAATTCAGCTGACAATTTTACAGTCCAATGCTGGACTGGGTCATAGTACTTACTCTACTTACAGCAATGTTGAAACAACTGTTTATAGCTCAAAAAACATGTTGGTACTATCGGACAGCCAAATCTTTACAACAAAATATTAAAACAAAATATTCAGTTTCTTTATAGCTTCTGCTAAGTGATTCCTTCCATTGGTGGATATTTTCCTCTTCTATGTCACAATCTTTTGCATTTATATTCCCCATCTGAGTAGTTAACTGGCTTTTTCTCAAAACATAGAACCAGTCTGATTTGGTATCATGCTGCCAAATCTGTTTCACATAAATTCTGTCTCTGTGTGTGTGTGTGCGTGAGAGAGTGATACAGAGAGAGCACACACCATGCACCCTCATTAACTGGAGAGATATATAATTAAACAAGAAGGGGTTAAAGTGTATGTTAGCCTATTCTACTTTTCTATCTATTACTTTTTAAAAAGCTTTCATATGTCTTCTTCCTTGTTTCTGAAAGCTAACCAACCCTTCTTCCTTTCAGGAAGGCTGACATTTGACAGCTTAACATAGCTGACAGGGTTACCCAACAGCCCACCCTCCCTATTCTCAATCCAATTAGACCTCTAATCCTCCAGATGAAAGGCCCAACTACTCACGTTCCTCATGACAACGACAGCTATTGATTATTTGTCACTACAGCTAACACCTTCTCTGTCGAGGCCACTCTGACAGAAGCAAACCTACCAAATTAGACAGCACTTTATCTGCCCTGGAGGCCAAATGGCACAACAAGTAAAGGCTAATAAATGGTATAAAAATGAACAAATCATAACATTATGACAGGTTGATCGTTGCCAGCAGCTTCACAGCTCAAGCTTGATGCTCTGTTAGACCTGTTCCTTCTCTTTTCTCTTCCACTCGTGCTCCAACTTTGACTGAATTAAAGGCCAGAACAATTAAGGCATTTGACCAGCAAAGATAAGCTAGGATAGAAGTATCATCAAGGGACACAAATGTCAATAGCAGACTACCGTTTGTCAATAAAAACATTCCAGAGATGCAAATGCTCGTGACTCTGCTCTCCACTAGGCTGTACTGACTCCCTTTGTACAGAGCTCTTCTCAAGCCCAGGCAGAAACTCTGTGAAAATTAACCCCAGAAAACCAAGCTTGAGCTGGGAAGCATTCTTAGCAGGCAAGGATTTGTATCATTAAAAAAGGAATCCCAATACCAAGCTACATGACAGAGAGATGTTACTGTTGTTATTCCTTTTATTATCTACCAAATATTCCTTTCTTTTTAGTGGAATGATATAAACCAGAACTACATCATTTGAATTTATCATTATAAATTTTCTTCCATTGTTTCTCAAGGAAAAAAAAAGTCTGTTTCTAGGACAATATGCAGTATCTAGTAACATAGGACCTCACAAGTCACATCACTCTAAGGCAAACTGAAAAGCAGCAACGTTTATTATTTTTACAGTGGTACTATCCAAAAACATTAACAGTGAGATCAGAGGCACAGTCCCTGAACTGAGGCTGTTTAATGCAACAAATGACAGGAAGAGAACATTAAAAAAAACCAAAATAAAACACCACAACCACAGGAACATTGTTAAGATCATGCAATCGCAAGAATAATGTGAGTAAAAATACCCAAGTTCCTGAAACAGTCAAAAAGCAATTGCCCTGCCAAAATTAATTAGTTGATTTCTCAACTATGCCAAAAAGAATGTATTTTCCAGCAAGGGATTCCTATGCTTCTGCAATTGCTTACTAACAATAAAATAGTATTAAATCAAATTACGTTAAAACTTAAATAAAATAAAAGCTTCTTTAGTTAAAGAAGACATAAGACATGAATATCTGCTATTCTACTTTGGAAAAATCTACAGTTTAACTGAGGAAAATGTTCCTGTGTAACATCTAGGTTGTACAGATATAGGAAACTACATGAAAGTGCAACACAATTCTATTTAAAAAAATCTAAACATGGTAAAAAGATTTATTCAGAAAAAAAAAATCAAATTGCATTCTATTTGTCCTCAGACCACTTTAATGTCTTAGGTTTACAAAATACTCTTGGGGATGAACACATATTTATTAATCATTTCAATCAGACACAGATGATTAAACTCTTCAAAAGATGGGCATTTCAGTAGAGTCTTACCGCAAAATATAGGTATTTAAATTAATAGTTTGGCAAACAGATCCCTTCAGATTACTATTGCCCAAAGAAAAACTGAACCTACAGAACATTTAGGTAAGTTGGGTCTCAAACTCAAGCAAACCAGTAAAAAAACTGAAAAGTTGAAATTGTAAATAATATTTCTAGGAATAAATTTATTATTATTATTATACTGCTCTAAAATGTACTCCAAATATAATAAATCACTGCAAAGAGGTGGAAAATATTTTAATTTTCAAATACTGTAGTGTACCATTTAGTAGATATATGTTTATTTACAGTGATAAAAACCTGTTTTTGATACCACATACCGCTATGTTTTTCAAGTTGTGTTCCAGGAAATGCACCTCCCTGAGAATCGTATCTGAACATCCTTTATACATAGCAAGAGCTAATCCATTAATCTTCACAAAAACCTTAGATGTATTTCTTCCTTTAAATTAGGTTTGTAACCCTCACAATTAAAATGAAATCCTTCAAAATATGGATGCAACAATGATGGCTGCCAGTCATCAACTGCCCCAGGCAACTGGAGATCACCACTTCATGTGCATGTAAAAGAGAAGGCACTACACTTGGTCCATCCCTTTCCACACAAATATACTCTACTATGTAGTATTTGCCTAAATATGCCAGAAGTGCTCCTGCTGCAAACCCTCTCTTTAAACCTTCCCCATCTACCTTCAACTTTTGCTTCTACTATTCTAAATGGGGAAAAATAGTATTTTGCTATTATGAGTGGAAGTAGATAGAAGCATTCTGTCTACAGCAGGCTATAGAGCAAACTTGTCAGATATTTATAGTTTAATGCATTTTAGTGCCTCAGCCAGCTTTATTTGTTCTCTTTCACAATCCAATCCTACCGAAAGACAATAACAGACACTATGTTTTCTGTTTAGCCGTGCTATAATTCCTTTGATGCTCAAAATGACTGCTGGAAAGTAGGTATATTCAGGGAGGCAGCCACAAATTGCAAGCAATATTTTCAAACACATTTTATTAGAGTGAGTAAGTTTAGTAACCCAACAGTTACTAAAATAATTTAAAAGTCAATTTTACATGTGCCATAGCCTCTAGAAATTCATACCATATTTATCAGTGCAGTGTGTATAGAGACAGAGTCTGATCTTTAGCTACTCTGAAATTCTGATCTTGAACTTGAAGTCAAAAGAACTACTTTGGCATGTAAATTTTTGCATAACCTTGTCTTAAAATGTGATTTCATACTAACAGAAAACCAGTGAGAAATCAGAGTCAGATGCCTTAGTATCTGCTGTGCAACTGAAACCTGACTTGTAGAACAGTACTTCCAGAGTTTTACCTTCTGGACTACCTTGAATTTACTCATTAGATAAGACTTGGAAATAAGCTTTCATAAAGTAAGTGAACTAAAGACTACCTCCTGTTTCTAATTTTCTGCCATGTCTTATGCTTGCCACAGGCTGTCTTTTCTTACTTCCTTCCTTTACCTGTATGGTTACTGGTGGGTATAAAGGAACAACCATTTTTTCTAGTTTAAGAAAAATTAAAGATCATTAAAATATACCCTCCTACTTTACACAGAATTCCTAACTGCATCCTGGATGCACTGTTATTTATCAATAACTGTGTCAGCAAAGAATTAATATAAGCTACAGAATATTTAATGCTTCTAGATAATGAAAGCCACATTTTCCCACTGGGGTGGTATTAATCTTCCTGAAGCCAAAATTAATATCCTCCTGACAGTTAAGCATCCTGATAGATTATTTTAAGTGCATATTATTAGCATCAACAACAAAACTATTGAATTTTTTCTTCTATCCCTGTTAACACAAAAGGCTGTGCTTAGGGTATTCATAGAGATTGCTACTTCCCCAGAGTAAACAGATTGCTAATAAGTGAGCATCCCCTGTGAGAAATTCTGAAAGAAGCAGGCCTGGTTTTCTCCTTATATTAAACTAGAATTACTTAATGGAAGATAAATGAAAAAATCATATAAAGGTAATTTGGGTATGTAGAAACATTTCTGTTCAGAAGCATCACATGTGGGTGTTTAAGCAAGTTGCAATTTAAGACTAGAAGCAAATTGCTACCGGAATGCTTACAAGTGAAAATGAACGTCTGTAGTTAAAACTGCAATCCCAGTACTCATATCTGTCTCCACAGCATGTTTATTTCACAATAATCTAAGTTCTACCAGCTTAAACGATCTGTACCCACATAGTAATACAATTCCTTAGTGTGAAATCACTGGCAAATTATGTTAATGATTTTACTTCTGTTGCAATCAGTCGCTGTTTCAGCTCCCACTAAATTACATCCATGTTCATGAAGTCAACATTGTCCTCTGAAACTCCTATGACAATCTTCACAGGTGCACTCCTGCAATAATTTGTATAATTTTCTGGTGGGTTTAGGTTTTGGGGGTCTTTTTTTTGTTCGATTGTTTTTCGATTTAAATTTTCTGAAGTTAACGACTTGACCTTTTTTCTTTTTTCTTCTTTTTTTTTTTTTAAGGGTGTGCACCCTTTCAAAATTGCTTAGGACACCTGTCCATTTAACAAAAGAGACCAAAACATTCTATCTTTATAGTGGAACAGAAGGAAACCCAAGAATAAAAAACAAGTAACTTCATTTACATGGCCTTCTGCCTACAAAGACTGAAACATCTCCATCATAAGGCTGATGAAGAAAAGACAGATACTACAAAAGATCATGTCAATGAAGATTCAAAAAAGATGACTTGCTAAAAAAATGTATGCCTTGGGTGAGATTCATTTGTCACAATTTAGACATCGACATCAAAACCTGCATCAGTCTAAAAGGATGACTCAGCTAGTCAGTGTGTCCTAAGGTACTTATCTATACTTTAGGGTGAATGAACTGGACCCTAAAGCGCGTTAACTTTAAAAGTAATCTAGATGACTACCTCAGATGTAGATGTCTGCAATGTAAATTTCTACAGTTACATGAGATTATTCTCACCCCATCGTCTCACATTGCATTGTAGTATATTTTTAATATTTTCCATTAAGAGAAAAGATGTATTTGTTACATTTAAGCAAAGAGTTTAACTTTCTAACACCTATTCATGCTAAAAATCTTTTTTAGACCAACAGATGTGTAAAGCTTAAAAGCTGTAATACAAAGGATGTCTATCACCAAATGGAAAACTTACCATTAAGAACATAATTATTAACATTAAGCAACCACTCATCAAAGGTTATCATATCAACATATAACCACAGTTGTTTTCAAAAAGCATTGCTATTTCAAGTAACATTAACAGCTGAAATTTCTAACCCTACATTATTAACTTCAGGAACTTTCTGCAAAGAAAGCTGTGAGAACACTTAAGCTTAATCTGCTATCAAAGAAAGGTGGCTAGGTGGACCAATAAGTAAGGGAATATCCTAACTCTTACTTCTTGCAAATAGCCCAGAATGTCATTAATGAAGTCTGAGACACAGAGGTTACGAGAACCCTTTGTTGAGAACCCGATACATCTTTCCAGGTAACTACTGTTTTGTAGACATGCGCCAGTGACAAAAGCCATTTGGATGAAGCATGGCAAGACAAGGATGACATAACAACTTTAAGTTCTGAGACCTCAGTTTCCTCATTAACTGGTAATGATGACCAAGATATAAAAACTGCATTACACAGGGTTACTGAAATCATCAAATCACCTTCACTTTTTACCTATGTTGAAACCCTTGGAACTGAAAGAACATGGAATAGCATGGGTCAGTCTGCCTTGCTATGCTATCAGAAATATTTTTGATAGAGACCATGAACAGCATTTATATCAAATACAGAAATTTTGATACTGTTTATTGATATCCAAAGCAAAATAGAGCTATTTTGACAACTCACAGTTCTGATAGATGGCTTCTAGGACACTTGTGGGACAAGAAGCAACTTGAGTGCACCAGAATACCTGGGAGGAGATCAACTACACAACCGCAAGTAACAAAGTAATTCCTTAAAAAGGAGTTAGAGGTGCCATTACGAAAAGATGAAGGATTAAGAAACTACTGTGAGACTGTCGTGTCAGATAATGTTTTGCATGACCATATGGGTAAGGCTGTAATCTTTAGCAGTAATTTAGGAAGAACTCTGTATTATCAACAAATGAGAATTTGAATTTTGAACACTGGATGTGATTGTTAGCATTTTGAAGGACTGGAAGAAATGCTTTTACAAAATAAAATCCTTATGCAACAATAATAAAAAACATGACAGGAGCAAAAGTCTGTTATTCTGCAGAAAATAGCTGGAAGTATAAAACTTGCAGAGAGGTAGAAGTTAAAAATAAAAATAAAAAATAATAGAGAGCTAGTATGTACATATGTGTATGTATACACACACCCACCGAGTATAACCAGGTTTGTAAATCACACAGGTGCAGTCAGAAGCTAGTTATGCAAGCGTTAATTGAATAATGTTACAGCTGTTCATTTAAGTCCTATCCAACCAGAAATCCATCCTAGAGACAAAAGGCAATTACAGTCCTAATTCATTTTACTTAATACTAATGATTTATGACTGAATTCTGGGCTATGCCACATTTCTGAATGTTTGTTCTGTAACAGGGATTAAGAAAACCATACAAGCTATTTTACTAGGACTGAAAGATGTGAACTGGCAGTCCTTTTATCAGTGACATGTCCAGACAGAAAAACGGAACAGTTTCATCTCAAGTGAGCAGGCATTTCTACCAATACCTTAGCACAGTTATTTGATGCTGGAGAGAAAACAAAGAACCTTACATTGGCTGCAGTTTTAGCTGATACTGAGGGAAAGAAGTATTGCAAGATTCTCTGCATCCTGCAGAGAATGAAACCAACTTTTCCTTCGATAACCAGGATTACTAATGGGAGAGTCACCATCTTGAATCTAAACACATGAATGAAGACATTCAGCTTACTTCTGTCCAAGATGGCTAAATCATTCTTTCTGTTTGGCATTAGAAGAGTATCTTCTCACAAACTCTTTGCCTCTGAGACAGTTCTGTGGCTCTGAAATATAGCAGAGACCATTTTTTGTCAAATCAACTGCAAGACTGTTTCAGAGGAACACTTGTGAAGGGACATGTAAAGGAAGCCTGTAGAATAACAACCTAAAGAGACTCAAATATTCTGGCAACAAACTCTAGCCCTCAGGACATCTGTTGTGATCTGATGCGTAAGGTGTTCCAAAAGCACTCTCAAGAGACAGCAAAAAAATGGCAAAAGTAATTCTAGTACCTAGAGAGGAAGGTTCCTACTCAGGAAACCTTACTTCATTTCACATCCATCTGCTTGAGTTGAGAACATGTGTGTGGAAAAGTGTCATCTCTTTCCTGCCTCTTCACTGGTTGCACGTAAAGGTCTGTGCATTAATCTCTAACTTCTCTCTCCAAAGAAAATGAAAATTAGTATGCAACTCAAGTGCAATTTAGGAATCTGAATCTCCAAGCACTGTCATTCTAAACAACTTATACCCATGACTAGAAATGAAGAGAGATTTAGAAAGTCATGTAAACCTGTTTTTGATGAAGTGCATGACAGTGACTGACTCACAAGCTTGAAAACAACAAAAACTATACAGTGGCCCTGGTAAATATGTAGATTCATGATTAACCAACACTGACAATAAAAATTTGGAAATGGGTGATCTCCCAGCATTTTTCTTTTTCTGTCTGAAAGTCAACTTTCAGTATTGGTTACTGAGAAATTTTTTTTTTTTTTACTTTGGGAAAAAAAAAAAATGAGATTATAAGCCAAAAGTATCAGAGAGGAATAAGAAGAATGCAAAACATTATTTAAACAGCCAAAACTGCATGGAACATGAAGTTGGTTTGAATTTTAATTTTATATATTTTGCAGAAGGCATTCATGACAGAAATGCAGATCTTAAAATGTTAATAAGGAAACACTGAAGACAAAATTTTACACACATAAAATGTTAATTTTGTAAGCTGACATCAATAATGAGTAACTGCTCAGAAGACACAGAATGCAGTTTTACAGGACGGCTAAGTCAGCCAAATGGAAAGCAGCTGCAAGGGCTGTGTCCTGACCACTTTTTGCCACCCCAGCACTGTGACGGCACAAGCACTTACGTGGCTATGGGGTGAATCACATCTATCTAGTACATTACACAGTAAGTGGGTGCATAAAATCTGCTAAAACAGCATGAGGTAAAGACGGTACCTTTTTTTCAGCTGCACTATCAACTGAAAACACATCTAAAATGGTCCAAGTTATCACATGGTACAAACTGCCCTTTCATGATTGCAGTAAGACATAAAGGAAATGGAGAGCACATGTGGTTAATGCATATTATGCCAAGGCAAAGTCTCTCTTGCCCGCAATACAAATATCCACAATATGAACATACAGAGAAAGATTTAAACACTAATTTATATTGGTTTAATATGCTAAAATGTATTTTAAAAATCTGGGGAAAATGTCATTTTTAAAATTAAGTTTTTAATATGATTAAAATGTTCATGTGCCTATCAAGTCATAAAATCTAAAGCTTGTATGAACACCAGGCAAGTATAGTATCTTACAGCAATTTTTTAAGTCTCTGACATTGTTCCGTTTATGAAATACCTATATTTGAAACAACAACATTCACAGTAAGCTGATCACTAAGGAGTATCAGAGTGTACAAAATTTAGTCTTTACTTAGAACTGGCTATCCCAAAATGGACATGGGCTATTTTTCCTTGAAAGTACAAGTTCTTAAAACAGCAATGCATTATACTCTCTCTGCAGACAGCTACAAATACACTCAGTAAAAACACTAAAAAATGATAAATAACGCTCCAAAGATTTACTCTGGGATGGGCCAAGTTTTTAAAAAACTCCTAGCATTATTTGCCTCTAAAATAATGAAAACCTCTAAAGACACCACATGCTTACTCAATACAGGAAAAATCTCCTTTATACCTGTTGTGAATACTGCAAGTTTATACTATGGCTGAGCACTTGCAACAATTACCTTTTGTGCAGCAAGATGGAGAGCAGTTCTTCGGCTACGATCAGCTCTATTAACATCGGCTCCAGCCTTCAGCAATGCCTCTGCACAGTCCAGCCTGTCTGCCAATACACAGTACATAAGTGGAGTTCTTCCAAACTGGTCTTCTTTATCTTTCAGCTCAGAGTTTCCTAAAAAAAAATAATCACATAAAAGAGTTAAGTCTGTGAGTATCTAACTAAAAGTAGTACTTTTTTCTTAAAAGAGTATCTTATTACAAATGAACAGGGTGATCAAAATAATGGAATATAAGATAAACTAAAAGTTACTACTTTTTACCTATTTTTACTGACATTTATAGGACATTTCAAAATATATTTACAGAAAAATGTACATTCAGAAAACATTAGCTCCACAAATACACCTAACCACCAGTAACATTCTGCAGTGGCATAATTATAAATAATTTTAAAACAGTTATACAGATCTTGGCTGCAAAGATTACTTTAAAAAATATCAACAGCACATAAACCAAATAGTCCTTCTGAAACCTGTAAACACTGTAACTACAACAAGATTTGAAGCCTACTCACCGCAATGTTTATTTTAAAAGCATAAACACGTCAATATTACATCAATACTATTATTTACTTCATAGTGCCTTACAATATGGAAGCTACTAAAATACTTCTCGAGCTTTCTTGAATTGATAAGGTTAATAAGGCAGCAATTAAGCTAAATAAGAAGTCTGAGCTCCTATTAAAAAAAAAAATCAAACCATTGTATTCCTATTCAGTCAAAAAAAAACCCAAAACAACCAAACAAACCAGTATGCACCCTTAACTATAAAGTTTCGTATTTCTATTATGTCACCACATAGAAACTAGCACTTATAAATTCATGGGTATCAGCTATCCTACACACCCCAACTCTAAATTTGTCTACAATAACTCAAGGAACATTGAATTTTAGCAGGTAAGTTAATTTTTCTTTTCAAATATTCCCTTGTTTGCATGACTGTTGATGCTTCAGAAGAACTCCAGCAGAGACATGGTTCTTCTTTACAAACACAATCTTTACTTTTCTCCAGCATATTATACTTATCTACATATCCAGTAATTGTATTCTTAATTATAATTTCTATTCATTTACCCAGCAGAAGAGTCAAGCAGATTAAATGTGAATCAAGGGGAATATCAAGAATTAAAATTCCCTACAAACCAAGCCTCTTGCAAAAAAACACTGTTAAGCAGCATATTGCCAGTTAGAGCAATCATTTGCTTGCTCACTCCATTTCTGAGTTCCTTTAAAAATGTTGAGTGAATACCATGTCATTCTCATGATTCATTCTGTAACACCTTCTCTTGCTTAGAAATTGTAATTAGCATTGAGAAAACTCTTTGTGCTCTGTAAAAAACAGTTTAGGAATGTTTCTGAACTCTTTTGTGAATGCAGATATAGAAAAATTCTTTTTGTTCTTCAACCGTGGCCTTGTCTTCCCTGACTGCCCCTTCACCTTGACAATCCACTAGTTTTATAACTAATTTTTATGTCTCTAGCAAATTATTCCTAAAAAAAAAAAAAAAAAAAATCTTTTACTGACCTGCATCTACCTTCCTCAGACACAGGTTATGTTTTTGGAAGAACACCTTCCTGCTTTTTAATATCCACCCTCACACTGCTGTTTAGCTTGCTTCCCTTTGACCTTCCTAAACTTTTTCTTCTGTTAAGTGCTTTTGCATTCACTTCACACTGCAAACAAGGAGTTTACTCTTTAGACTCATCTTTAGATTCTTCCTAGCAAGTTTTTTTCATTTTAATATCCTTCACCATTTTTAGAGTATGCAACTACAGCTAGCTGCTGTTGCTTATCCATGTGTACTCTGGTCAAGAGTTAGAAAATCTTGCTTAGTTAACACCGATTCAGGTCCTACACAGCAGTCGAGCAACTCAAGAGTTGGTTGTGTTCTGGGTTCACAGAAATTTCTGTTGGCAGCCCATTAATGATTTCTAACAATTTAGTTTTAGGATCATATCCTCAATAGCCATTTACCCAAAACATATTAAAGTAACCTTCATTACTATTGTGTTTCCTGTCAGTTCAGACTCTCTGATCTTCCTTAGCATGTCACACATGTCACCATCTGGTCAGATGGACAGTAATAAAACGTTAGTGCCATAGTTTCTTATTTAGACCTGTAAATGCAGTCATTAAGCTTTTTTTTGTGTGTGTGTTTAAGCTTGATTTATATGGTCATTTGTTAATCTCATTCAAATCCAAGACTTGTTTTCTGCTTTGGTTTTCAAATGCATATCACCACTCCTCCACCTAAATGGCTTCCATGGATATATCAGAATACACAGTATACAGAAGTAACATTGTCCACATTGATGCCTTCCCTTCCACAAATTTTACATTCTCACTATACGATCAATAACCTCATTTAAAACATGACATCCTAGTTTTTCCACCTAATTTTTTTTTAGACTTCCATGTATGTAGAAAAATGCATATGTTTGGGATTTCCATGCAACTTCAACTGGTTTGAATAGGATGCTATCTTCTCCTACTGCATGACTGCATAAATGAAGATACAAAATAGCTACAACTCCACCTTCTGTAGATAGGCCACTGGGAACTGCATGTACCCTTGTCAGCTTTTCCTCATTTCTTCCTTTAGAAACCTTCTCATAATGAGCATAACAGCCGAGTCCTGGATTTTTTCAATAAATAAATGACCAAAGTACATTTTTATACAGAAGAAAAATCAAATAATAAAAGAAATAGTAGAAAATTACATTTGTAAATTTACACAGGTGATTTTTTTCCTGTGTGGTTTTGCTTAAAAGCTGCATGAGAGTCTGGTCTGAACTTTGCTTAGAATGCGAGAAGGTCAAGTATTGGATATATCTTATTCATTACTCTTCAGATCAAACCAATAGATATCAAAAAAGCTTAATTTTATGGTAGCATTTTTAAGACTTTAAAAAAATAATATGCAATGTTTCTAAAGGGGAGTTAAAAGCTGTGCAAGTTGAAACGTCTTTGGATTATTATTTATGTCCTGTTATATGTAACTACATTTTGATGTGGAAATATAAATAAGTAATGTAATTTTTACTAACGCTATTTACATATTGATACTGTTTTAACACTTTTTTAAACACTACTTTTTAACACTTTTTGAGATAAAAGCTTATGTATTGTCTTTAAATATTCATTTAAGTGTCATCTTATTTTCATTATTGAAGAATGTAATTCTTTATTTCTGCTCAAAATGACAAGTTGTACTATTTACTAAGTGCATTAAAAAGCAGTATATAGAAAAAAATTACATCACTAGCTTAATTAATGCCATGGCCATTAGGAAATAATTCAAAATGTAACATATGACTTAAATAGGAGAATCCAAAATTTTTATTTTCCCTAACTTGATTTGCTAGACTTTCATTTCACAGTATTAAAATTTCATTGCAAACTGGATGCAGTTTCAAGATAACTCTTTCCTCTACTATTAGAAAAAAGTATTTTAAAACTTATATGTACATATTGTGAAGCTGTCAATGTCTCCTATCTCCATATTTTAGCTAAGAATAAATGCTTTTTCCATTCAACAGAGCATAGTACAGAAACATCAGTTATGAACAACCAGACGGCCCTATGCAGCAACATACAGATACTGAGGTCCAAAGCATAACTTAACATGTCACTGCTCCCAGCCAACAAGCCAGTTTCTCTAATTAGCTAAGTACAGTCAGGTTCTCTTCCAGTATTAGTTCAGCCTGATAATTTAGACATCACTAAACCATATTTCACTGTTCAGTGTTAACGTAGCCTCAACAGTGTCTTAAGTATGTTGAAGCTGATGGGACTTGCACAATCACATATATTTTTAATAAGAAATACATAAACATGCATTTCTCCCAATAAGACACATGCACATGGCTCATGCTCATGTAAGACTTGTTCTTAAATCAGCAGTGTGCGAAACTAGTCCCTCTCCCTCAAATTCCAAGTTGCCTTTCTGTTATATAGTTAGAGGATATACAGAACGTAGACACTAAAAGAAAGAAACGGGTAAGGTCAGGATGAGCAAAAATGGCCTAAAGCTCAAGTACAACCCAACTAAGTAAAGCAACAGACATCTACTTTCATTTACAGCTCTCAAAGAGCGATGTAGCTGATGACAAAGAGTTTCCACGACTGCATAGAGTCTGAGTGAAAAAACGAGCAAGACCTTCAAAACTTGATGCCGGTAATTTGCTTGAAGCTGCTGCACTGTTTAAGGTAAAGAAACTACCTTCAGCTAGCAGTAGGTTTCCTGTTGTTATTATTTTGTTTGCTTACAAGACTCTCTAAGGCCCTTAGAATGGTTAAAATCCTGTGGGCATTTCCCTAAAAGGATGTCTCTGCGCTCAGGCTAAGAGACAGAACAAGGACTACAAGCTACTATATCACCATCAGGTGATAAGGGGGACTAAGCTGATGAAATTCACTAACCACAACACCTTGTGGACTTCACAGTTGCAGTAAATTATTATTTTCTGCAAATGAGAAAGCACAGGTAGCCTTCAAAACATTCACATATCGGTATATCTAAAATGTGCTGTGGCAAAATTAAATTCTCTTCCACACGCCTGCCTAAGAAAGGAAGTTTGTTTGATCCCTCCCCTTTCAGGATCAAATCCTCACCCCATCAGATTATGCATTCCATAAGCTTGTTGCCAATGGAGGTCACGAACACCATGGAATCAAGTGGCCCAATTCCAAAATTTAACTCTCATATTCATACCTCATCACTTCCTTACAGTCTACGCAAGCAATCACATCAGACTTTAACATTTCTATGCATTTTTCAAATCAGAAGAGGAGAAAGGGCAGGAGGAGGACATGAATTCTGCTCAATTATTAAAAGACAGACCATCTCTTGTTACTTGCAAGAATCTTGCCTTTTGTAATATCTGATCCGAGTTTTATTCAAGCTCCTGCATTGCAGAACATGGAAGAGAGAAGCAGAGAGGAGAATCAAACAAAAACATGCAACTGCATATCTGCAACCCAGAATTTATAGTTAACATTTACAATGAAACATCATATCAGAGACTTAGAAGCATTTGTTTGCAAGCAATACATGATAAGGGTTTTAGAATGGGGAGTTAGACTGAATACACACGTCAGTATAATGACTACTATACACATTATTGTGTTCTTATAAACAATTAAAACAATTAGATGCATTTTCCGAAAACTCTACATAAAAGCATTAAATGCAAAATGATCCTCCAAACAAAAAATTAACTTTTGCTCTCTTTTTGCCTAGGATTAAAATCATACAGATGGGTTTTAACACTGAAGAACTGTTAATTAAAGACATGTTCAGTGTTGTATAAAACATAGAAAAGAAAATACTGTGAGTATTCCCCAAAGCCTGAGATCATACAATTCTAAAACAATGTGATACAGTACTAGGCAACTCACACAATGCAAACAATTAGCACACTTTTGTTAGAGCACTGGTTATACAATAAACACTTGGCATGTACTGTACTTTATGATATTTAACCCATAGGCTGTTTAGAAAGTCCCGTAATTAAGCATCAGCAGTGGTTAACATAAAGGGACACTTTGTTCCAAAACCCACTTTCTCTGTATAAATTTTCTACTTACCTTTGGAACATAGTATCCAGAACACACTGTATTATTTCAAACACCGTTCCTTTAAAATCACAGGCTACTGGGTGGCAGATTACACATGCATCCATGCTCATGAATTATATGCAAATACAATGTATATGTCTGTATACAGTCACACACACTCCATCAAGCTACAGATGGGAAAAGCAACAATCACCGAACAGGTTAGAGGGGGCTACTCTAAGAGACTGTTTAACCAGCCTCTATGCACCTCCCATGTTAGTAACTGAATAGGGAAAACTCAAAGAGGAAAGTAAGAATGAATTTAGCAGTAAAAAGGTCTCCCTAAAAGTAGAAAGTCAGACTGTATGTTACTGCATATACTGCTAGCTATATAATCAAGATGCAAAGCTTGGCTGTGCTAGGAGAATGCTGTTAAGCGATCCAGCATACGCACACATACTGCTGAAATACTGTCCTGAATTAGACGCTGCTGCTAAGTGCAGTCATGAAGTTCAGTGAATAACACCAATTGCTCAATTTACTTCTGGCGTCAAGTTATACTTTCAACAGTGCCTGGTAAACAGCTAAAAATATTACTCTGATGCATTCTTCTTCTGCTAGGCAATACTTTTTTTTGGGGTCCTGTCCTGGCAAAAGTAAGGTTTGTGTCATATCCTGTCAAAACACGACAAAGCAGAAAAGCCAAATTTTGCTTGCTATTTGCAAGGATTATGCAGTTTTCTCTCCCATGTAAAAATAACACAGAACATTTTTATTTTGTTGCTGCATAATCACCATTAAAAGAATAGCAATTTCCTTATCTGGTTCTAATGGTTGTTTTGTGGTATGTTTGACAAGGTGTACCAGCAACACAGAAGTACTTGTTCCTTTGTGTTTTCAAAATACATCTTTTGGCTGTGAGATTAACAAAAACACACTGAAGTTAGCAAAAACTCTTTGTTGTTGTTTCTGATTGTTAGCCAAGATTTGAAAGCTCAGACTTTTTTTCCCTCTCCACATGCAGGCAGAAGGTTTTTTTAAAAACCCAGGTATTTAAAGCTACTCTGTAGTTGCATCCCACAGATTTCTAGAAGCATCTCCATATCAACTGCTCATCTGTTGTTTGTAAAATGTCCTACAAAAGAGTGAACAGATAGCATTAAATGCAAACAGTATATGTTTGAGCCATCACATGACAAAATAAAGTTGAAGGCCAAACAAAAAATACTTGTTTCAAACAGCGGAGCTGCTAGAAAGTCAATTCCCTCAAATTTTTTCTTTTGTTTGAGTCAAATCACTTCTAATTGTCTTTTGAAAGAATTAGATATACCTTGTAAAGAAGAACCACTTACTGTTTTCTATACAGCTTAGACAATAGATCCACACAGCTTACTATCCTGTCTTCAACACAGGTCAGCAGAAGATACATAAAGAAACTTGACTGTTGGTTTAATATGATTACCATTAAATCCTTTACACCCATTAAAACTGACAGTTAATGGCACAAATACAGATTAAGTTTCTTATTATTTCACAGTCCTTCCCCCTTACCAAGCTGCAGGAATGGGATCTTCAAAAAACACTGAGCAAATAAAGCTTCTACAGTATCAGCTGGAATTGCATCTAATCAGAAACTCAGAAAATCAAAGTCTTTACCTATCATATCATAGCCTTCCAAATGTATGTAAGATTGGTTTTGGAACACAGAATATATACTGCTTTTGAAAACTACTAACCTGGAACGCCATACAGGTCTTGGACATAGAGGGAAGGCAAAATCCTGTTTTTTTTCATGGATGGGAATTTTTTTTTTTTTCCACTTCAGCTTCAGACTCTCTCCTTACCTTCAATTTGTCTTGAGAAACATGCTTAGTGTATCGGAATCAAAGTAAAAAACAGGGCTGGCTCATTTTGTCCCCAAATACTACACAGTGACAAGACTTCATTAACTATAATAAATGACCTGTAAGACAAGTTTATCAAATTTCCCACAAAAGCAATTCCAAAAATAAGGATTTGCAGCCAAAATATTTCAGCCCAAAGCACTTCTCCAGAATTTCAAATTCCCTGAAACAGGAGTCCTGAATAACTCTTCTGGTTGTATCACTTGCCAACTTTATATTTTACTTCACACAGAAGTACCAGTCAAAGGCAACAGGTAATAAAAAGTAAGGAAAATCAGTCATATTTTCAGGACTACATTTATTCTAGAAATACATATAATCAAGAAATGAAAACATATATTAAAGATCAGAGCAGTAAGTCAAAACCAAAAAGCTTCAGTTCTGAAGTAATCCAAATGCATCTACAATGAAAACATTTACCTGCTATTAGCTTTTGGAGGGTACTCTTATCTCCATTAACAGCAGCAGCATGCACTTCAGATGCTAATGAGGAACCACTGAAGAGGCAGTTTGCTGAAATATTCATACTCTTTCAAGGTATTACCATAGATCAGATCTGCACCACCAACATTTTTTTTAGGAATTCAGTTCTAGAAAAAAAACAATAAAATAGAATTAATTTTAGAATCAGTCGTTAAAATTACTCAAACAATGCTAAAGAGAATACACTTTTCTGTTGAAAACAGGAAAGAACAAACATGTTTCTTATTTAATGGATTAAATCTACCTCTAGCCAAAATTCAACCAGAAAAAGCCTACATTAAGGAGATATATACCTATATATATACACCTATATATTTATCTACAAATCCAACAGACTGTTCTTCAAAGTGTTGCTGTGCATGCTTCAATTCAGTAACCAATGAAGTTTGTTATCAAGTATCAACTTGATATAGTCTTCCAGTACTTGATATCTGGTGGTATTTTACCATGATGGTCTACGGACACATGCAGGACAAGGTTTATAAGTTGAAGCAGTATCTTTTATTTGACCAAATGGCATACTCAAACAATCAGATCAGCTTTCTAGATTGTAAGTGTTCTTCAAACCTGAACAGAAGTGGGAAAACGCGTAAGAAAAGCCACAATAAATTAGACCAGAAGTCTGGCTCTAAATCCTGTCTCAAACTGACCAATGGTAGATGCCAAAGAACAGAGCAAATATATATATTTATATAAAAAAATTATATATATGAATTTATATATATGAATATGATTTTTTGTCCCCTTCTTCCAAATACTCTCCCAATCTACAATTATTTCTAGTTCAACCACTTCCTGAAGTGGACTTGGTTTCTGTGTATTTAGTACTTTGCAAATTCTGCTTATTTTTTTAATTAATTTCTCTACTATGAACGTGTCCAGTCTCCTCTTAAGATTATGCAAACTTATAGCATCCACAACGTCCACTGGCAAGCAGTTCCATGCCACAACCGAACAGTATACGTACAAACCGCTGGCTTTCATCTGCCTTGTCCTGGCTCTTGCCATCTGAGGGCTCTTAATCCTTGTACTGGAAGGGACAGTAAATAAACAATTCTTATCCATCAGAAATTATTCTACAGACTTTTAACATATCCTCCCCAATCATATCTTCCTCTAGCTGAAAGAGTCATAGCTTACTTAGCTGTTACCCAGGCAGCACCTTTTCTGTATGCATGACCATGCTAATTGCCCTTTTTTGGACCTTTTCATGGTTCTGTTCTAACCCTTTTGACATGGAAAGAAAACTCCACTAGTCATGGGCAAAGCACAGATTTATGCAGTGGTACAATAGCATTCTCTTCTTTCTTCTCAATTTCTTTCCTAAATCACATCTACCACTACAGTTGCCTTCCTAGCCTCTTCTGAAATGGAACTGCTAACTTTGCTGAACTACCACTGCCTCAAGATATTCATAATGATCAGCTCAGTCCACACACTATTTTGTGTGGACTATATACTGCTACACAGCATCTGTTGTTATTAAGATAATTGCAGATGCATACATATCAACATTGAAGGGAAATGTTATTAAAATACCAGAAAAACATTCACATTTATGTAAAATGAAGTGAAAATCTCTACAGCAGATATTAAGCGTGAAGTAATAAAGGTAAAGGCCTGTACCTGAAAAAAAAACCCAACCCAACCCAAACCAAAAACCCCAACTTAATACTCTAATATAATCGTAGACTCTTCCTCACAAGCTCCAGACTTCCTTGGAGAGCTGACAAGAAAATTAATACAGGAAGCTTCATGGCAAATCTGATCAGTTACTCAAAGAACATCTGCACAATCACGGTATCAGTTCATACCACATCCCTAGAATAAGCACAAACACGAAACCATGTGGTTGTGCAAACCTGCTCAACAACACATCAATATACTGCATCCACTCTACATGAGAACACACAGATATAACTCAGACATTGTCTAAAGTATACCACACAATAACTGCAGACAAAGCTTTTAATACACTAGTGTCTAAACTGCTGCTTCTCCATCTTGTCCTCAAACAGCCAAGCACATGCTATGCCGCTTCTTACAACAGCTAACAGTATCACTGAACACTCCTTTCCTGAAGTCTGAATGGTTGAGTGTTCATGAGCCATGAAAGCGGGTTCACCATGTTCTTAGAAATATAACCTTACCTTTCAACCTCTCTCCCCTACAAAAACTAGTAATGGTGTGACAAGAAAGGCATGAGATGCTAGTTTCCTTGAGTACATATACTAGAACTCCTTGCTACTGAAACGCTTCCTTGCTTGTGTTCACGGCTCTCCCTCTGCCATCTGTCGGTCACTTCAGAACCAGGAGTAAGTACGGTATTGCCTAACTTTACCACTCCTTAAAGAACGTGTGTTATGGAAACATGCAATGGCTCGCTACGCTTTATTAAAGCAAGCAATTTCCCCAAACTCAACTTTTGTTTCAGGCACCCCTATAAAATTATTTCAGAAATCACCCTAGTCACCCAACAACCAACTTGCCAACACCAAGCATGTATGGCATTTGTACCTGTCTCAAGTGACCAGTTATTAGACCACAAGAGTCACTTGCTTCTACACCAGCACTGGTGCACTCTGTTGAGAATGCTGGTGCAGAAGCGTGAGGACAAGCTCTTCACATAACTTTATGATCTGGAGCCATTTCTGGTCATTTGAAACCTATGGAACAACGTGATCCTATCCTACCGCTCTCCTCTTCTTCTGTGAACCTCAGAATAAGATGAGAATGATGATGTTCAATATCTCTTGGAAGTCATGAATGCTTCCATCCTTAGTGAGTTTGGTGAACCTCTCTCTGTTTCAGAAAAGACATCAAACATTTTTTTTGACACACTTGTTTTACCACATAAGTAGGTGATCCTTCCCCTAATCAGAAGCGTGTCATTAATGGGTTCATGGCTTTGCTGACTTCTAGGAGCAGAGAACAGAAAGGACTTCAAAGAGTCTAATGCGACAGGAGGTTAACAACATTTCCACTTTTAGAGGATATAAGACAGGCTAGTGGTGCCATAATACACCACGACAAATTACAGAAAAGCTCAACTTGACTTGGTGCTTAAGAAAGTCGAAGAAAGTGGAGATGCATACACGACAATGCAAGGTAGAGCTTACACAAGCCCAAATACACTGTAAGACATAAAGCACAATTGTTTTAGTTTTAGCATAACAGCCCTTCAAACATTCCCAGTGCTAGCTACAATCGTTTTCTTTTAAGGAGGATAAAGAATACGCACATCGTTCAAAATACTTACACCATTCTCTGCATCCCAAGTATCCTCTGCTCCTTGAAAAAAACTGCTTTTTTGACTTTTTAGGACACATAGTTGATATGTTTCATTCAAAGCTACACTATTCCTCCCAAACTAGCAGTATGGCTTATGCTTTCTGTTATCTGCTCTACATTATACTGGATAAAAGCAGATGAGGCATTTCTGCTTCAGGCAAATCTGAAGAAACCAAAAGGGACAACATGAAGCTGAGTGTCAGTTACAGTGCTTCCCCCCAATTAACTATTACATTTTTCTCCTCGGTTATTTCTACAGCTATATAAATTTGCCTGCTATATGAAGGAAATGACAATACTCAACTGCAATCTGAACAAGAGGAAAGAAAGAGAACGTAAAAGGCTGCAGAGATGGATCATGTACTACATAGTTTAACATGCACTTGGCATACAAGACTACAGCTTATCTTTAACCTGCCCCCACCTTTTCCTCGAAAGCTTCCTCTGGGTACAAATAAATACATCAGGACTCTCTACATTACTAGGTGGACCTATATGCACCATTGGAATTTTACACTTGTTGGAATTTTAAGATACTAGTTTTATTCCCCAAAGTTACCGCTGATGTCTTTTCCTCCATTTTCTTTATATTTTACCCTTCCACAAACAAATAAACTATAATACAAAACATCCAGAGGCAGCAGTGTAAAATTCAGCAAATACTGAAGAACTTAGTAAAGTGCCAGAAGCACCCCAATTACATGAACAATTACTTAAAACTTACTGCATACAGAAGAGAATTATTAATGAAAGATGTTCATAATTTCCAGAGGAAAACAAGAGCCACATCTGCATAAAGTGTCAGTAATCATACAGGTGAGAGAAGCAACCAATTACCTCTACAGCAATTCTCAGTACAGTATCATAACTCCATTGAAAGAGCTAATTCTGCATCCAAGAAATTCTGAAATATTAAGAGGAACTATAAAAGGAAAATATGTAACTTTCCTCAGATAAATCTCTCATGTATATGAGAAACAGATGAACTGGTATCTGGAAGACCTGTTTGATAAAGATCCTCATCAGCAGAAAATGAGGTATTTATTCACAAGGGATGAAAAACAACAATAAAAATCAAGAAATAACTACAAGGTCTGCTTATAAAAAGTGACATAATTGACATTATCTGTAATATGCATTTTATTGCTGGAATCAAGTAAATAATTAACTTTTTCTTCTTTAAGCTAACATGCAGAAAGTGATTAGCCTTGTCGAGTCACCTGAACTGAAGGGACAGTCATATGGACACCAAGAGCTCGCCAAGGTATGTAAAATTTCACACCAAACTGTGATAAGTCTACTTTGCATTACGCAGATAATCAGAATCACACCATTTTTCTATTCAGCAAAACAGGAGTTTGTTAAAATTTAAACAAGATCACTCTCTCAAATTTTACCGATACAGTTTCCAAGTGAAGAATGAGCTGCTATGAAAAAATATCAAAGTATTTTTCAAATATGAATTAATTCAGAAGCTAAGACATTCATTCTACAGATTGAGGGGCACAGGTTCTTAAGGTAGACATAGCAGAACTCGTAAAAGTTAAAGTTCCAGCTTCAGCCTATAAAAAAAAGACATGATTTGTGTGTCTATATAGGTGGTTGTGGCTCATGAAACTGACAGACCAAATGATTTCTTGCAGGGTCACACATAAAGTCTGAGCCTGCCGGGCTTTCTCTGAAGCCAAATTGGGCTCGACTTGCAAAAAGCTGATGTAAAGGATTTTCTTTTAAATGGCGTTATGCCCCATTTCACTCCTTACACTTGTGTACATACTGGAAACATGAAGAACACCAAGTGCAGCTTTCCATGATCTTTTTGAGGCAGCTCTGCAAGGTCTCAAAGCATATATATACCATAAGGTCCAAAGTTTTACTGGAAGAGGATGAAGCGCCGCATTTTAGGCGTTGCTCCTTTTCAGTATTTAGAACTCAGGAAGTGACAAAAAGCACAAATCTGCTGAAGCGTCGAGGCATAAAAATGAATGATGACGTCCCACTTCAACCCTATTACCAAGCTGAAGTTGCCCAACCCTCCCGCGCCAGCCGCTCTGCCCCCTCACGCAGGGCTGCCTTCCCCCGCCTTGCGAACAGAAAGTTGCTTCCCCCACTCTGAGGAAACGAAGACACCCCCCCCCCAAGGCGCACAGCGCCCGAACACCCCTCCATCTTCCCTACACCCAAAGCCGTTTCCTCAGCCTCGGCGGCTGAAGGGCCGAGGCGGGACCCAGCGACGCCAAACTCAAACGTGGAACAACTTTCCACGGGCGCCTAGGGGTTGCCCGTGTCCCCGCCGAGCCGCCTCACCCACCACCCGGCTCGGTAAGGGAGCTGCCCGCGCGCTTCCCGCCACCGCTGAGGGCTGGCAGGGACCCCTCACCCCCCCCGCCACAGACAGAGGGGCCCCCGGGACCCACACCGAGCCCCAGCGACCGGGCAAGAGCGGAAGGGGCTGCGGTACCACAGGACACCCCACCACCACAGGCGGAAAGGGTTAACCCTACCCTGCCCCGCCCGGGCGGTGATGGCCGCCTGCCTCCCTGCCTCCCTCCCTCCACTCCCTCCCCGGCGCCTCAACCGCGCCCCGTAACTCACCTCGACCCCACCCGCCTCCTCATTGCGCCGCCGCCACCAGGCCCCGCCCCTTCACCGCCCGGGCGGGGCCCGGGGCCCCTAGCGCGCGGGCAGGCCGCGGTGCGTTCTGGGATCGCTTCTGCCCTTCGCTCCCTCGGGCGGCGGCGGCGGAGGAGGCGGCGGCGGCTTAGGAACTACGCTTCCCGGCGTGCCCCGCGCCAGCGCGGGAACCCGGAAGCGGAGCGGGGGAGGCGGGGAGCGTGGGGGCCCGCGGTGGAACTTGCCCGGGTGTTTCCTGGCGACGGGGGAAGTGAGGCGCCGCCGCGGAGAGTGGGAGCCGCGCTTCTCCCCCCTCCCGGGCGCCCGATCTACCATGAGACCCGCCATCTTCCCGCTCCTGCCTGACCCTGGCTGCCTCTTCCTCCTCCTCCTCCTCCTGGTGAGCGACCGGCTCCCCGCAGCCCTTCCCTTCCCCGCCGCGGGGGGAGCATCGGCCTGGCCTAGGGCGGCCTAGGGGTAGCCGGCGTCCTCCCGCTCGCCCCGCTTGTGGACGCCGGGAACGTGCCTGGGGCCGGGCGGCGGTCCCCGGTCCCGGCGCGGTGCCTCGCCTCGCACCTGCTCGGCGGGGGAGGGGAGGGGAGGCGAGCGGCGGCTGCGGGAGCGGCCCCGGTTGGCGGAGGCCGGTGTTGTGGCCGAGGCCGATAGGCTGCGGACCCGGAACGGGCCGGGCCGAGGCTCGGGAGCCGGCCGCGGGCCCGGGGTAATCGGCCTGGCGGGCGGTGGGGGCCTCGCCGAGGCTCGGCTTGCCTCCGCGGAGAAGGCCGGCGTGGCGCCTTCCTTCTTCAGGAACCGAAGAGGGGAAGCGGGGGGGAAGCGAGCGGCCCCTCGGGCGGTTAGCGGGAGCCGCCGCTGCCGGGAGGGAACGGCCTTAACGGTGCCTCCGCGGAGCCCGCTTGTCGGCCGTGTTTCGGGTGCTGCCGCCCTTAAACCGAGGGGAGCGGGGTTCCCCTGCCTGCAGCCGGTGCGGCCTTGCCGTGAGGCATGGCTTGCAGCGAAGTCACCCCGTCCGAGGTGGGAAAAGTTCCCGAGCTGTCTTGCACCGCCGTCACGTTTATCTTTAGTTGTCAGGCTACAGCGTTATTTTTTTTTAGGCTGGCGTTACATGCGTGACCTAAGCCACCTCTGGCTTTGCGCACGCACGCGCAGAGAAACTCAATCACCGGTGCGTGTGTTTTCTGGAGATAACTTGTCTGTGTTACTTTTTTTTTTTTTAAACAGGCTGATGTAGTGATTCTTACTTTCCCAGAATTATATTGGGCCAGATTCTGGGCCTTTCATAGCGTAAGTGACTTGCAGAGCTGAAGGGGACTTGTGTGAATAAGTTTAATGGGATTTAGGCTTAGGATACTAATGTGTTTAATCGATCTACTTTAAACATTTGGGGGAGTAAAACTGGCCAGAAAATGAAGGAATAATTGGAGGTAGAGGTAGACAGAGCTTTGGGGATCGAAAGGGAAGTACATAGTAATATAGCTACTAACGAATGAATTAATAGAAATGTGAGGACAAATACTTATTGAACAGAACAAGCGCTTGTTATCCCTTTGAAATGTGCACTTCTACCTGGATAAGCACTGGTTATAAACTTGCTGCAGTTTCAGGGTTAGTAAATATATGTGATTGGTAGGGTTTGAAAAAACACATTTGAAATGTTTATGTATAGATGGCTGTTTATAGTGTGTTCGCTCACTATATGAGAGACTAAAGTGAAGAACCTAGTATTTACCAGTTGCATCTGTGCCTTAAAACAACAAGGATGTTGCTTATGCACTAGGTTGTTTTTTTACCATTGTTTTAAGTACAGAGTCCAATGAGCAAAAACAAGGAGCGTGTACTGTTTTAAAGTGTCATTTGAATGAGCAAGTACAAGTTTGAAAAAGTGGACACGAGTTGATGAACACATTTTTCTTTCTTCATGGTACAGTTGATCAATGCAAATCTAATATGCATCAGTTAGATCTCTGTGTGCTAACTACAAAATAGGAAATGGCTAAGATCTGAAATTTCCCCATGTTTTAGTTGCTGTTTCTTTGTCTATGGGTCACTGAAACCAATTCTAGTGTGATTAAAAAGAACTGTATTCATAAAACCTTAAAAAGAATACAGGTCAGAGTTGTTTTTAAGAAAAATAATTACGTAAAATGTTATATCTGTATAATTCTTCAGCATTACATCAGGCGTGGCCCTGTGTTGTAAGGTGCCTAGTTACATACTTGGATCACGCCAATGAATCATTCCTCGTAGTAGATGTGTTAAGAGTTTTGGAAAATTTGTCCTGAGCAGACTCGGAGTGGGAAGGGATCCTTTTTCTTTAAAATAGCTGAAAAACTCTTTTACGGAGTAAAAATGGTGTTTGTTTTCTTGTGGCTTGTGGAGAATCTGGCAAGGTGTACCAGATTAGCTTCAAAGTTCTGGTAACTTTGGTTTTTTTGTTACCAACAGCCATGAATACTTAAGACCAGCAATGTAACCGTGATCTTGGTTGGTAAGGTTTGGGAGAGCCGCCTTCTCTGCATCCAAAGGATGTGCCATCTAGCAGAGCTTCTTTGAGCATGGCAGTTGGCATATTTTGTGGATAAGTGAGCTTGTTAGTGTTACATCAATGGTTCCTAGAACAGAATACAATGATACGTAGCTGTGAAAACAGCTTGCTAAGCTGGTCTTGCTTCGTAATAGCAATGAAGTTAAAAGAAATTATTTAGATTTCCAGACTTTTGATAAGTATATTTCTTTTCTACATGGGGAATTAAAATGCTGCCAAAGGAAGAAAGATACAGTGTCAATATCAAAAGAAGTTCTTTTGTCTGAAGAAGTTTGACAGTAGGAGATCACTAAAATTTTAGAGGGCTTTGGGTCTCACTCTGTTCTTCTCCCTGGTCTCACTGAAGGTTGGGTGGCTAGGATGGAGATTGCAGCGCAAAGCGTTACAGCGATACCTGCCAGTCCCAGCACAGCCCTTTTCCCTTCTAACTTTTCAACCTCGTGCTAGCATTGTACTGGGCCGCTGGGAGACGAAAAGGGCCTGGAGAGAGGATGGGGGGAAGTACAGGCTGGTGTGACCCCTGCCTCTGCAGCACTGGAGCTGAGTGGAGGGGCGAGCAGCGCACAGCACAGGCTGTAGAGGATTGTGTACAGCTGATTGCAAGACTGGAGTAAGAGATGCATAGTAAAGTCATGTGGCCCCTTGTGCTTGTAGATTAAGATGTTTCTGCCATGTTGGTATATATTGCTTAATGCTGGGTAGGACAGATCTTTAAGATGAATCCAGGACAGTGGAATAAAAGCTGATGGGACAGTGGCTCATCACATTCTCCTCTAAGGCAAGGTGTGGTTCTTTGTCTTTGCTCTAACCAATCATTCTGTATGTTTGCCTCTACTTGCAGATGTGTATGCTTTGCCTATAAGGAAAATTCTAGAACAAGACACTCTGTTGCACATGCTTCTTATGCATATGTTTGAAAGACATTTGTCGTACTACTTAGTACTCCACTGGGAGGCTCATGCACAGTGTCCCTGAGCAATAGATGTGACTAGAGGAAACCACCAACTGATAGTGAGGGAAATGAAGGGGGAAGTTCTCTGCGGGCTTTTTTTTTGTTGGGTTGTTTTTTTTTCCTTTCCCTCAAACAGCTAAAAGGATTTCCCAATTCTTCCACTTCAATTTATTAGGTTTCAAAACACCACTACTATACCTTTACTTTGTAGCTTGTTTGGAAAGCTGTCATGGACAAACTGAGAACACCTACTTCTTAATATATTTGGCAACACATTTGGAAGAGCATATTTGTCCTCATATTCTGAGGATGTGAAATGTTGGAGTGTTTTCTGAGTCTTAACTAGTTTTTTAATAAGTAGTAGCTTCTCTTCACTTGGGGTTATTACGGAAGCCTGGTGTATATTCCATTTATGATTCAGTAGCCCCACCGTCTATGTATGCTCTTCCCTATAAATTGATGCAGTTTATCATTGCCAGATAATATTTAGTGTTACAGTTAGTCTTACACTATAATGTTTTATATTTTTAGTGAAGCTTTCAAAATACTAGTTATATAGCAATGCAATTGCAGCTGTTAGGAGCAGTAACTTAGAAGAGGCACAAAAGTCAATGAACTTTTGAATTTCCTATGTAACTTTTAATTGGAAAAATTACTGTAGGGTAATATTTCTGTTTCTTATTTTACTGCCACTGCCTTTCATGTCTTGTTAATATGACACCAAGTACCCAAACAGTGAAAGTAAAATGAAATAAAATTATGTCTTTTAACTTAATGTTAAATACTGTAGTAAGTAGCAAGTTGCCTGAAGAGAAGTTGAACACTCTGTACATCTTACGTATAGAGCATATTTCTACGCATTTGCCTCTTTCTGCATATGTATTAACAAACAAATTTTGTAGTCGGGAATCCTGCTCAAAATGTAATATTCTGAATTTGAGCATTAGTCAAAGGTTGTAGTTACAGGCAAATTTAGGCCACTGAGCCTTAAACAATGAAAGGGGTTCCCTCCAAGAGTAGCCTGGGAGTTCTGAGTTGTTCATCATCTGTTATGACCTCTAAAGAGTGAAATAGTAGTTAACTGAGGAACTTTCCCTAGGTTGGGGCAGGGGGCCAGAACTACTAGGGGATGCTTAGACTCTTGCTATGAAGAAGAATTGCATTCTTCTTGCTATGCCATGTGATGGACAAGTTTTCTGTTTGGAGTGCTCAGGAGGGAAGAGAGGAGGAACTGAACTGATTCTTCAGACCGAAGACTCGGACAATGCTGGAAAATGTATAAATGAGTTATTGACAGTAGGATGTCACAGATCATATTGCTGGCAGCTGAAGTACTCTGTAGTGACACACTCCTTGATTTTCTTTTGATATCCTTACCATTCTCTTCTGTAGTCTGCTTTGGGTTTTTTTGGCAGGACAGCTTTCTTAAGCAAGAGACTGGTCCTCATACTGCTTTCTTGGGAAAGCACAATTACCACTGGTTATTCTTACACATGCCCAGCAGTTATCCCCTGTGTTTTAATCAAACCTATTTCTTTTGAAAGACTTAAGGATTATATACTGCTATTCAGGAGGACCAGTTGTTCACCTCGCAGGCTCTTTTGTAAGCCTCACTTGTCTAGTTTCCAGATACTTTGTTTACTTAAAGGGAGGGAGTTGTCTCATGTGAAAAGCAAGTATACAAATATGCTGTAAATTTTATAGCAAAGCTTCTTCAAAAGCTCATCAAGAGAGTCTGGAGATACATTCAAGTAATATGTGCTTCAAAAATGGAGTAGTTTTGGATGCAGTAGCAATACCTCTTTTTTTTTTTCCCTTCTTTTTTCATTTTCCTTTTCTCCCCCCCCCCTTTTTTTTTGAGAGTTCTCTAGTGATTTAGAGGAGGAACATAGGAACATTTAGGAATGTTAGCAGAAGCAATATAGGGTGTAGATGTCAGAGCCTAAGGAATGTTTTCTTCCAAAACTCTAAACTGGAGAGAGCTCCCCTGAGAAGCAGAGGAGGGCAAGTGCATTGTAGAGAATTAGGAAAGGAAAGTGAGATCAAATTTCCATCAGAGTTCTGCCTTTGCACTTCTTTCCTCCCCCATATGTCTTCATTCATCAGAAGCATGCTAACCATTGGTAGAAACATACGTAATTTTCTTTTTCAAAACTGTTAGTAATGTCAACTGCTCATATAATCTAATTTTTAAAAAAATGTTCATAACTGAGATTTTAGAAGTTTGATTAACTTCAATTTTTTTTTTTTTTTAATTTACTGGCTCTCAGGTATTTATCTTACATTGTTAAGGGTTATTCTGTAAAGCTATTGCTATACTCAGCACTAACTCAGAATATTTTTTTCACTGCCAGTTGAGGATGGTGTATTTCTCCAAACCAGCTGTAGGACCTTGTCCATATTAAATTATACTCTGGTGATTACAAAAAGTGACAAGGTATATTGCAAGAGAGTTCAATAATTTTTCCTTTTTTCATGTATGCTACTACTGAGAAACTGACAACCCTGATAATACACCCTTAAAGCTAAGAGCCGTTCATGCCATTAAAACATGTGCAAAGTTCCAGTACTGTGCCCTCCAGATAAGCACCTGTTACTTGCAGCCTCTTCTGGGAGTGAACCAAACCTGGAAGCTCCTTCACATGCGTGCACATACACCTTTAATCTGGTAGTGATCCACAAGATCTGCTCTTTGTGTAGCTGGTAGAACATAAATGTTATCTTGGCTGCAGTGGCACTAAGCAAAATGCAAAGTACAGTGGTCTGTATCTTGAACCATATAGGAATTGAAATGGCGAAAGCAATGAGGACAGAACATCATACGTGGTTATCTAAATACAGGTGCTCTATGCATACCTTCAGCAAATAACTGGTTCCCAAGTAATTGCATACGCAGTACAATGTTTCTGGTAAACACAGCAAATCTCCTGTTCATCTGTTTTTATTGTAGTAAATGTTTTGGGTTTCTTCGCTCCCCTTGTTTCCTGATCTACATTAGTTTGGAGTACTGAGAGTCTCACTGTATTTACCCGGTAGAGTCAAGTTGTAGAGTTTTGGTTTTTGATTGCCACTGGAAGTTTGATCACTTAAATTGGGAGGGACCTCTAAAAGTCATCTGGTCTTCCTTCTTGCTTAATGCAAGACTAACTTAGATGGGGTTGCTCAGGGTTTTTCCCAGTTGAGATTTGACTGTCTCCAAGGACGGAGGTTCTACAACTTCTCTGGGCACCTGTTTTAATGACTGATCAAAACCTTGTTGAAAGTTTTACCTGAAAAATCTACTTGGAGCTGCAGCTTGTGTCCCTTGCCTCTTGTCCTGTCACTGTGCATCTTTGAGAAGAGTCTGTCTCTGCCTTCTCTATAACCTCCAACTAGGTCGTTGGTAACAGCAGTAATAGCTTACTCTTCTTAAGGCTGAATAAATGCAGTTGTCTCAGCCTCTTCTTGTAGACCCTCTTCTCCAGCCACTATGCATCTTGGGAGCAATCTGCTGGATTTCACTCCCATATGTTAATGTCTGTCTTGTACAGGCAATCCCAAAGCTGGGCAGAATCCTTCAGATGTGGTCCCACAAGTGCCAAATGAAAGGGAAGAAACGCTTCCCTTGGTCTGCTGGCTACACTTTTGCTGATGCAGCCTAGTTTGCAGTTGTCTTTGCTGCAAGGGGCATGCTGCTGACAACTGTTCGACTTGTCCCTCAAGACTTTTTCTGCAAAGCTGTTTTCTATCTGGGTGGCTTCCAGCCTATACGGGGTTATTTCACCCGAAATGCAGGACTTTGCCTTTGTTGAACTTCAATGAGGTTTCTATCAGGCCATTTCTCCAGCCAGTTGAGGTCTCTCTGAATAGCAGATCTCCCCTCTAGCATACAAGCCACTTCCCCCGCTGCAGCATCCTCAGGAAGTTTGCGGAAGGGGCACTCTCTTCCATCATTCTGGTCATTGGTAAAGACAAACCTTCTTACATCCAATATTGGTCTGGAGAAACTCCATTAGAGACCAGTTGGACACGGTATCTTTGGTTACAGCCCTTTGAGCCCAGCAGTCCAGCCACCATGTCACTCGCTTCATAGTTCACTTATTCAGTTCATATATCACCAATTTAGGTCTAAGGATACTTTGAGATACTATCTCAGAAGCTTGCTAAAGTCAAGGCAAACAATGTCCAGGATTCTTCCCTCATTTGCAGAGCTACTCATCTCACTACAGAAAACAGTCAGATTGATTTACTCTTTTTAAATCCATGCTGGATGGATGTGGCTTCTGGAAAGAAAATTTGCCTCCATAATGCTCCTGGGGACCCAGGAAATGCATTTTGTCTGGTTCTGTGGCTCTGTGTATGTCTAACTTGCTTAAGAGCTTTCTAACTTGGTCTTCAACTCGTGGTAATGCTTCTCTTCCCTGGTACTCTACTACTAGGTTCAGACCTCATCAGTAGAAAATGAGACAAAGATGACATTGGGTAGCTAAGCCTTCTCCGTGTTGTTTGTCGCTACATCCCCTGCTAGTTGAGCAGCAGGCCTACAGTTCCCTTCATCTTCCTTTTGTTGCCAGCATACCTGTAGAAACCCTCTGTGCTACCCTTAATATCCCTCTCTAGTTTCAACTCCAGCTGAGCTTGGGCTTTTCTAATTTCATCCTGCCTGCTCAAGCAATGTTTCTATATTCCTATCAGATATTTACTTTCTTACCTCTACCTTAAGTGTACTTTTTTTTTTTTCTTTTTTTATAAAAACTCATCCAGAAATTCTCTGTTAACCCATGTAGGTCTTCTGCCATACCTACTTTCTGCAGAGTGGAGTGGATTGTTTTTGTGCTTTGAAGAGGTTGTCCTTGAAGTTCAACAGGCTCTCATGGGCCCTTTTGGCTTTCAGAGCCATGTTCTATGAGTGGACTGAATTGTTATTGAGACCTGAGTGTCTTAAGCTCTTGTCGGTTTTTTTCAGGGTTCTGCAAGATACGTTTTTCTATTAAAGAATAAGTATTGTAGTAGGTGGGAATTATTGTGACACCATCATTGGTGAGCTGTATCTGAAAGTTTCATCAGCAGTGGCAATGAAATGAAACACTGGAGATCCCAATGGCTTGTTTCCTGGAAGAAGCAGGTTACCACATTTTATGTGCTGGAGTCTCCCACCTGCTTCACTTTGGGACCAAAAATAAGAATATGCTAACCCACAGGGAGATTTCAGGTATATGGTTTGCTGCATTCAGTTTCAAAGGAAGATACTGCTCTATGGCATCGATTTCTTTAATCACTGAAACTTTGTATCCTAAATGGTGTTCATGAAATAGGAACCTGAGCAGAAGGCAGAGCCCTGGAAATAGAGTGTAGTAAATGACCTGGTTCCTTGGCATACTTTTTGGAGCCAATGTCTCCTATCTTGCCTGGCATCAGTGATTCTTGCCAGGTTTCTGTGTGTGTTTCATTGAGGTGCACCCGAAAAGAAAAAAAAAAAAAAGTAGTCTGTAAGGATGTCAGGTTTTTTTGTCTTTATTTTTATAGATTTGTGAAGAGAAGTGGGGAGAAGAAAAGCAATCTAATCTCTGTTGTAAGATAACTGGCAGTAAAGCTTACATTTCATCTCCAAGTCAATTCGTGTGGCAATTGGGCATAAACATGGAGAGAACTTGTTCATTAGGAGCTCTGCAAGGAAGTATTTTGAAAGGCAAGGAATAGGTGCCCGTTCCAATGGTCTCGAAAAAGAAAACAACAGCTGTGATAGTGTTTTGCTGTTTCCCATAGCTGTCGTGATTATGAAGTGATGATATAATTAACTTTCTCAAAAGCTTCACAAAGGGAAAGCTTTTCAATGATGTATCCACATTTGTAATCCCAAGAAGAGCTTTTTGTTCCTTTAGTCACTGTCTATCACTTCTGTCTCTTATAGTTTGTTGAAATCCTCTTTCTTAAATCTTGCTGGAAACACTTAGCCCCTAAATTCTTTGCCAGTCATAAAAAATTATGGATTTTCATAAAAGTGTATATGAAAATCCTTTTTTTTTTTTTTTTCTTCTTCTTCTTCTCCCTGTTGAGTCAATTCACTTGGGATTTTGGACAGAATGACTGAAAGACAAATTGGTTGCTTCACAAACGTAATTAAGACAGTATGTGGTGCAGGGGGTGAACAGTTAGGGGTTCTTTCCTACTAATGATCCGTTAATTAGTGAAGGGAGCTCAGCGAGTGTATGGGCCTCTCAGGAATTACCTTTGAATGACATTTAAAACTGCTTTGGTTAAGAAGGTATCATCGCAGGGGAGAGAGGCCTTTTTTTTTCTTTTTTTTCTTTTTTTTTTTTTGTATTTTTTCTGTCAACATAGGCCAGCAGAATTTGCTAAACCAGTGCAAGTATGTACATATAATTAGTGTTACATAGCTATTAAAAGTTAGTTTAAAATAAGCCAATACACAGCTGTGATACCTTGCTGAGGATTTTGGTAACAATTATGGTTGCAGCAGTCCTCTATGTTGAGAACAGTAAGCTCGCTACATGGAGCTGGTTAACTGCAGAGCCAGCGTGTCTGATACTTGCTACCAGTTCAAGCACTGCACCATGTGAATGTGTTAATATTATTTTTAGGACCAGTCTGGAATACTTGCTTGAATATTTTTGTGGGAGTCAGCCTGAAGCTGGCAGGGTTAGTGTTCCTTGGGGGAGGTAAACCAGCAATGGGGTATCTCTGTATCATGTTATTTTGTGTATTTCAGAGTATCTGTGGCATGTGTCCTGTTGTCTGCATTCTTTACTCTTCTGCTGTCCAGAGTTATCCAGGATAAATCGACTGCATATGTGCAGGCCCTTAGCAGCTGTTTAGGGTAGAAAGAAAATAGCTCCTATGCAGTCTGAAATTAGCCGCTTATTCTTCAAGCTACGTGCAGCTGTGGTCCCAAAGGTGAATTTTTCTCTTCAGATTCAGGCAGCATTTCTTTAATCAATGTTCTTCTGTAGATGATAGCCAATGGATTAATTGTAAAATGTATTTCTTTTTCCCCCCACTCATTTAAATTGGGAGATTTTTCCAGTGCCAACATGCCAGTTAGAATGCAGCTGTGTAGTAGTATTTCTATTACTGCTTATTTGGAAAGATTTTATCCCTTATCTTCTCAGATGTCATTTTAAGATAGCAAATAATAAATACTAACCTAAAAATTGAGGCAAAGCATTTGTTAGAGACAAGCTAATAGATTGCCAGTGAGCTTTGATATACTTTGATTGCTAGTCTGCATGTGTAGAATGGAAGTTTGTGGAGTGTGCATCACAAATTTCCTTGGAATGAAGAAAAGAAAATAATCAAAGTAACATAAATTTAGATGATGTTTTAAATGGATTTATTCTAAAGTTCAAAGTTCTGATGTTAAGGGAATGGCAAGCTGAGGCAACAAAACCCCATTGTATTTTAGAAAGTTTATAATTTTGAAATCTTAAGGTGTTCTTCCTCATTTTGATTCCTCAGAAAGAGGGAGGAGCACCAGCAACACAGGACTGAATCTCAAACGGTTTTAATGTATGGACAAACACTTCATATGCCACAAATGGCTGTGTCGCAAAGGACTGTAGCTGTCTTTTGATAGTTGCGCAAAACCTTAACCTCCTGCTGAAATATTAGGAGGTAATCTGAGGAAATGTGGCATCTCAATCATGCTGAAGAAAGAAAAAAAAATCTGTAGCACAAGGAGGGTCTTAGTGATATTGAAAGTATTATTGCTAAAGGCTCTAGATCTGAGGTTAATAAATGGGGGTGGTTGTGTGCATATTCATGTGTGGGTTAGTTCTGGCTGAGATTGCAGGGCATAGGATGACCATGTAATGTTAAAACTGGAAGAGGGTAAGAATTTAACTTGAACTGCTAATTGTCATCCATACATTTGCTGCTCTGCGTTGGGAGTGTTGCTCCGTTGTTTAGTTCTAATTGTCATTGCCTTCAGTATCAAATAAGGATGAGCCATATCAAGCTGGCTGTCCTATGCTTTCAAACCGATTTTGTTATTCGGAAGTACGAATAGGCAGCAGCACTAGTATGAACAGTACAGTCGAAACCATGTTATTAGAGACTGGGTTGTCTGCTTGTCTTCCCTTACGTTGACTTCAGAGTGGCAGTTAAACCAGTATGCTTTGCTTCCCTTTGGGTGGACTGGGTGAGGAGAATGACCCTAGCTGTATTCTTCACTTAAGTATTTTGTTTGTCCAATTGTCACTTTTACTGCCTTTTTTTTTTTTTTTTTTAAACCCAGTGCCTCAGCTGCGTAGTTTAAAGCAGTGTGGATTGTGCATCTCTGGAGTTGCAGGATTGTGTTATTTCATCTATAAATGCTGATAAGAATATGTGAAATGCAGATTTCTCTAATGCTGCATTTCCGTTATGCCACCTGACTGCAATTTTATCTAAATTGATTCTTAGGTATTTCTGTTATGGAGGGCTAGTTTATACAAGTTTATGATAGCCCTTGTATTTGTATTTGAGCAGTTGGTTTTGGTAATTCATACCTACTTTTAAAACAAGTTCTAGCCTGAAAGGTAAAACTGAACAGGCTTGTCTTTGCTTAAAGCTCCTGCCTTTCTTGACACTGCAAAGAGATAGGAAACTTGATGTTTTGGAGCAGAAGAGCGAAAATGTATTCAGTATTGCAAATAGATTATATGGTTAATAAAAAGATAAGCAGCGAAAAGTGAGTAGGTGTTAAAGTTGAGCATTTCGGTTGCAATGAGTTGATTTTTGTCTTGTTGAACAATAATCTCAATATGTATTAAAATCTACCAAAATAGAAATTGTGTGTTGTTATTAAAGCAGTAGAATGTGTGTAGGAAAATTCAGTTATCCACTTCTACGTTCAGTCCTTCAGATTATTCTAAAGTAGCAAATGTTCACGTGACATAGGAAATAACTGTTTCTCGTGAAAACACTATATGTACTTTCAGTTTCTTCCTCTAAGATTATGCTTTAAAGGAGAGATTCTGAATTCTGTGGCCACTCCTTCCACAGAATACCGTAAAAGTTTTGGTTTCATTTTAATATCCATTTTCATCGCTAGTCCAAGAATGAACAAAACATACATATATATATATATGTGTGTGTGTGTTATTAAAGAAAAAAATTTCTCATTTCTTGTTCTGCTGTGGCCCAGTGTGTAAAGACAAGAATAAATGGCACAGGAAGGCTGTAGAAGATCATAATCACAGGATAGTATGTTGCTTTCTATAGTGATCCATGTGGCTCTCAAAACACAGTTCCTAATAAGCCTTCTATTTAGACTCAATTATTTATTTGAAATGACTCACAATTTCTTCTCTATTGCTACGCATCAAAATAATTTCCAAAGTATTTTAAGGGCAAAAATGGCTTTGACTTTTCTCAATACTTTTCTCTCTGTGTTTTAAGATATGATTTGCATTTCAAGGTTACATATGTGATCTCTGACTTGAGGAATGGAGTTACAAGTACACAGTCTCCAAGGTTTAAACTCTCTACAGTGAACGTTTTTGGTAATGTGTTTTATGTGTAATAGCAGTGGCCAAAATAGAGAACAGGCCTTTTTCCTTGGCTTAGTGAAAAGGGGCAGCAAACTGTTCTGCTCTGCTAGCCTTATCAAAGTTTTGACAAGCCAAGACCGAGCTACCCTTTATTTCGTATTGATGGATCACAGCTTTAATAAGTTCAGAAACTTCAGGGTGCTGGCTTTCATATAGAGCAACAGCTGCTTAACTTGCGGTAATCATTTTGGAAATTGCATTTGTATTTTGTGTGCTTTATTCCTTCTTGAAAGTGAATCCTTGTGTTGTTGCCAGATAATCAGAGCAGTTGGTAGATATGTAAAAGAAAGAATGAATTATCAGAACATGAGGTTGTGTTTTCTTCCTAAAAAGCTGCACAAATTATACCTTTTTTCCAGGGGAATTCTAGCTTCTTGTGTAAGAGAAGAAGGTTGGTAAATAAAATATCTAAAGATTCAGAGTTTCCAGTAGTTTCCTGGGAAGCTGAATTCATGGCTTCAAAGCTGTGAAACAGGCTTTAAGGTAGGTTCATATTTCTGAGGACGTGGAGCACTAAACATTATTCATTAAGTAATACAGTTGTTCAGACACCTGTTTACATCTTCTGTAGGGATATGTACTCTGTTGCCTCTAAGTGGATGTTTAAGACAAGGAAACCAGTGCCTTATGGCCCTGACTGGAGATTGCCCTTTTCCCTTCAGGCCAAGAGAAATAACCGCAAATTAGAAATAGTTCAACTGAAAATAAATTACAGGTCTTATCTCTGTGACTTTTTTGTAGACATGCCTCATGTCATTTTTTGAGCCCTGAGTTAAACATGTCTATAAAAGACAGCGATCCATAGGTTTGTGCTGAGCTTTAAAATTGTGTTTGTGAGCATGATTCTGCTACTAACAGCTTTATGGAAAAAATGCAATGCATTGAACTGCACATTGTGATAATGAGGTTTAACTTTCATCTCTGCAATGGACTTTTTTAATTAACATCTTGTGTCTTATAATAGTTCATAAACTGTTGAGAGGTTAACTTGCCCATTTTTCTGGGAACCTTCAGTGCTGTGGTAACAGGCCATTGAGATATCTCTGTGTCTATGAGTCGTTCCCAGTCACACATGACAATTCTACAACTCCTTTGTGTGTTAAGTTCAATTGTAGGAACCATTAGCTGTGAGGTTTTTTCCTGATTTGGAGTGTCAAATCAATATAATTTGGAATTTCAAAGATACCGTTATAAATTGTGAAAATTTTTTGTTGTTGTTTCCAGCATTTTCATCGGCAAGAAGTTCTTCAGTATTAATAATACATGTGCCTACACCAAGTATTCCTGTCAGACACTTAAAATGGGAGTAGATGACAAGATACGTGGAGGAAAAAAATTGCACTACCTCTTTTTAACATGGTGGTCTCTCTACCTAGCTGTGTGCAGTTATAGCACTGTTTGGCTAAAGCATTATAAAATTTGACTGTCTATCAAGGCTAAAGAAATAAGTTTACTTTTCTAATATATGTATTATCCGTATTTCCATTTAGTTAGATTTTTGTCTCTGTTCTTGTGGAAGTTAGTAGCTGCAATCCTTAAATCTATTTTCAGTAGCTTCCTTTCAGTGTTTTAAATTTCCCTGATTAAATTCAAGATAATGGCTCTTGAGAGGAAAATAATAGGAAAAGGATTTTTTGGTCCCAGTTTAAAAATTGCTCTGAACACTTAAATATAGCTCAGAAGTGATCATTATTTAGTGTTTTGAACTAATATAGTTTTGTCTCATAGTCTTATAATGAAAGTAGTTTACATTACTAATAAAAATCCTGCTTAATCAACAGGGATGGCAGCAGTTAGTCTAAATTATGAAAATGTTCAGGCACGGTCTGGAATCAAGTGGTGACAATTAAGAGTTGAACTGCTCTCACTGAGAGGGTGAATAATGTCCTCTTTTTATTTTCCCCCACCATTCTCTATTTACTGTTATCTCTCTCTGCTCTGAACTTTGTGGTTCATTATAGGGCTTCTGGGAACACCGCCAGCGAGATGCTCCTGATTGATGGTTCTGAAGCCAAACTTCAGGGGCTCTTACAATGTCTGTCAGCTTCGGCGTTGCTGTCTCCCGGGATTGCTTTCAATTTGTATCATCCTACAGCAGGCTGTAAACCCGTCTGCTTCCTGTTGTCCAGGAGTTTAATGCAGACCTCAGAGCAGCAGCAGATTAGCGGCATGCATAAAGAAAAAGCTACTTGGGGACTGAAAGTCAGCCGCAGAGTCCTGTGGGGCTAGGACTTCAGGTAGTAACTTCGACATGTCAATCTGGATTAGATGCAGGCTAGAGCTGGTTGCCAAACATAAAATGATTTTGTGGTAGAGGAGAAAGATGGTTTAGTCGTGTGCCTTTAGGATTTCCCAGCAGGTGGAAAAGGTAAATGGAAAGTTTAGCAAGTGAAAATGAAGGCTGTTCTTGTTGACTGCCTTGCAGGTGTAGTACTAATTAGAAATCATAATGCTCCAAGAATAGATTTTCTGTATGCTTCAGATAGTTTGCTCTGGAAATGAGGACCTCTGTTTCATTATGGGAATTAAAAAATAAAGGCATGAAGGACACATAAATGCAACAAACCTGGTTTTTTTTTCCTTTTCCTGTAGTTTTAAGACTGTGCACAGTTATTATTAAACTCTTTTGCAAGAAAGTTGTGTGTAAAGTATGATAAACTTGGAAAAGAAATGCCACTAAACCTATAGGCCTGTCTCTTCTGTCCAGTTCGCAATTAAAGAACTAACAGTGCGAACTGGTAAGAGTAAAATGTTGATAAAAGGTTGACCTAAATCTCCTGAATAACCGGTGGGCTTCATTAATTGCATGTGTGGAGTGGCAATTGAACAGCAACACTGTCAGCACAAGATGCTGGGTGTGCTTTTATTTCCCCTTTGGAAAAGGGATATGAAGCCTGGCAGAGGTCTGCCGTTGGGGGTGAATGGAATGGGTTTTGTCCAGGTATTTTGTTTTGTGTAAGGCTGCTTGCGTAGCCTTGCACTGCATGTCAGAGGAGGGTAATGTTGTCTTTTGGGCAGTGCTTTGAGGTCTTTCAGTAGAAAAAACCAGTATAAATGCCAGCTAATTTGTAGTTACTCCTCAGAAGCAGCTAGTACTGGCTCCTGGCAGAAGTGGCTAAGTCATTTGCTAACTTGAAGTGAGGATCGAAACTGGATCAGAAATACTAAGATTTCTGTACTAATTAAACTATCCAGTAAAAATACGAGCAGTGTTATCTTCAGAAACTTCCAGGAACCTGAGCTGATATATTCCTGCTTTATTTGACAGTGTTTCGGAGGACGAGAAGAGTAAAAATACATGTGCCATCTCCTCCTCTTCCCTCCCCCCATATGAGTTAAATTTTATCTATGTGAATGCATTGTTCAATTCCTGACTTTTTCCCCTCAGCAATGTGTTCTGTAAGCGTATAAAGCTTTCTGCATTCGTTTTAGTCTATAGTTCGTTTTGTCATTTTTCTATAGTGTTAAGTGATTTTGAGTAGATTATAAACATGCTTATCTAACTTGTGCAGCTTCACACTCAAGTATTTAGTATTTTAATATTCTACTATATTTTTTTGAAATCTTTTTCTTTCATAACTACTTAGTTTTACCTTCAGATTTTAGTAGTTTAAGCATTTAAAAAATACAAATATAAAAAATAGCTAATTTTATCCAATATAAAGGCAGCAACCTGAGTTCTTTTCAGGTGTACTTACATAGCCAGTTTTCCTTTTGAATTATTTTTGCAAGATGCTTTCTTCATTGAGTTTGCAGCTATTTTGTACGGTCAGTTGGAAATTTTTTTTTTTTTTTTCCCCTCAGTTACAAATATAAACAGTCATCCATGTGTCCTTCTGATGTAGGTCAGTGGAATGCAAAGTTTGCATTTAAAAGTAAAAAAACTCTGAAGAATTTTTTTTAGCCAGTATGTTTTTAAGAACATATGTTCAATGCCTGTTTTATAAAGTGCGTAGCTGACATTCAAAAATGATTTCCTCAAAAATGTCTTGTTTTCCGCCCGTGGGTATCAAGCACGGGCCTCATCAAAGGTCAGAAAATATTCTCAAAACAGTGTAGCTTCTTAGCAATTTAAATAAGAATTTGTATTCCTTCATGTTAAATATTAATACTAGTAATATCATAAACCCTCTTGCATCTCACGGGACAGAAAGATTACTGGGTCAAAAGGATGTGTTTTCTTCCTTCCAGGCAGTATACCTTTTCTGAAAGCTTCAGCTGAAGTGAGTCTTGCATATTTATTGACATTTCTTCAAGGAATGCTTTTTATTCCCCTGAGTCTATCTACTTATTTTGAAGGTTTTGGCACCCACAATTATTTAGTCAGTATAAAATGTTTAAGAATGTGATTATGAATATATTTTGTCAGAAATTATCATACTTCTAGTGGAAAAAATATGTCAGTTATCTAAGGTTTTGTGCAACTTTGGGGGAAGGATGTTAGTTGTCTCAGTATTTTTCCACTACTCTTTAATATAAAAGGGCAATAGGATATACAGCTTAATTTGATTTTCACCTTCAATATATGAAGACGTTTGAGGTCTTTGTTTTAGTACATGCAGCTTGCACCACGTTTTTCCACAAAAAGAGTTAAGAAAGCAATCAAAAATTTTATTCATGCTATAAAGAAGTATTAGTTTTAATTTGCTTTTTCTGCACATAGCACACTCTAGTAGGGGATTTTGTTGGTTAGTAAGCCCTGTGCTTTGATTTTGCAGTTAAATATTTTCATTGCAAGTTAAGGTGTATTGTAGCAATCTACAAATGAAACTACAGTTCCCAATCTATTTAAGTATATCTGCTGAATAACAATAGCCTATTTCCTGATTGCAAATAATATGCTTATCTATGTTATGTTTAATTTATGTGTAATTTATCCTATTAGGTAAGATTTGTGTTTCTGCTGTAAAATTGTATTAGAAAAAGCCATGTGGGTTTAACAAATTGGTATCTTACCTGTTCGGTATGTTTAGACAATAAAAACTGCTGGGTTCCTGTGAAAATAGTTTCACCAAGACCTACTGCGGAAATTCTTTCCGAGTATGAATGCTGATGCAGAGCTGTGTGCAGCAGCTAAGAAGTTCCTGCTTTCTAGAGGCTTATGTGGATTTTCTGTGTAAACAAGCATTGTCCAAGATCATAAGCAGGATAAGTAACTCTGTGGTTTTCAAGGGTACAATCAGAGGTTCTTGAGTCCTTGCAGGGCAGCTGAAACCTTGGAACTTAGATGAGTTTGCAAAGTCACCTGTGGTAGGATCGGATGATGGCCAACAAAATTAATGTTGAGTTATACCGTCCTTTATTGCCTAGAGCAATATTCCAACTGTTATTGTTAATCATAGCTACTGCTTCAATTGTACACAAGTTGCATCTAACTTAACACTTGCGACAAAACAGCATGGGCGTACAAACAAGAACTATGCCAGCTCATTCATACAGTTAACTGACCCATTACTACAAATCTAACTACTACTACTACCAGCACCTCCCCATAGCAACACCGTGGAAGTTGTCATCCCATGCACTACCCAAGGGGTGATGGGGAGGTATCTGCACTCATAGTTGCCATCAGCTGTCACTCAACTGGGGGTAATCTGACCAATGTGGACCAGGGCCCATATATGTAGCTTCTGAGAGAAAGACTGAAGCCAGGGTCATCTCTTCTGTTGTTGCAGTCAGCAACACCAGCATCTTCAAAAGAACTTCCCCAACACTGGCCTGCTGCAACTTATGCATTGCATAGCTTGCTTAATCAGATATTTTTTGGCAGATCATGTCATTATGCTGTTAGTTTTGACTATGGACCTTACAGCTCAACTGTTAGTTTTGTTTCTCTGTAGTCATCTTAAAGCCACAGTTCAGACACTTGTGTCGGACAGTTTAAGTGCCACAGGAAGGCTGTGCAAACACCGCCACGGATCTTAGACTTGCATATAAGACTAGTATCTTGCCCAATTACCAAGTGAGAAGCACTGGTACATATTTTGTGTTACAACAGCAAGTGTGTTTTCAGCCTGTAGTGTAAGATGGAATGTATATGCTACCCAGTGGCCTCTATATGGGAAGTATGAAAGGATCAGTATCTTCACTGAGAAGTGTTTAGTGATCCATACATCAGAAGGAATTGAAAATGATTGCTGCAAATACCACTGTAAATGGCATGCAGGTGAGAGTTTGAGAGCTATTGACAGTGTCTCACTGCAGAAGTCTTCCCACAATTTTCAAAGCTGATCTTAAGGAAAGCAAGGCATCCAGTTTGGCCATTCCTTTTGAGGCCAATATTTGATATACACTTGTGACAAATGTGAGAAAACTTGATGTTTGACATTGAATTAGTCTTTTGATAAATTGTAAACAGTGTCAAAGGCAGGTGTGCCCTGGAGGCTTGCTGCTTGTAGTCATGGTTCTGCTATAGGTCCAGGATAGGTCTCAGGCTCTTGCATAAATAGATGGAATGTATGCTTGTATCACTGGATTCTTGTATCCAGCTGCTCTAGGTGGCATTATTTGGATGCTCTTTATGCTTCCAGCTAAGTTTTTCCTTGGTGTCTTTAGTCAGCTCTGCCTCTCTAGCCATGAGCAGATTTTCTTTGCAGCTGCAAAGAGTAAACTAAGACTCCAGGAACATCGATAGCGTGCGTATCATACGATACCACATCTCAGTGCGAGGACTAATTCTTGGGGTATCATTGTGAATCTCAGGTCTCTGTCTGGCTCCTTGACCCGTGCGTTCCTGTCAGCTCTCTACCAAAAACCTTCCTTTTCCTTTCCTGCCATCTCTGTCAGCTGAGGAACCATAAGATTCATTGAAAACATGAGGCTGGAAGGCATCTCGGTGGAGCGTCTGGTCCAAGCTCTGGCTCTGCTTAGAGAAGTGCTGACTTTCTGAACAGCTTATTCAGGATGGGAACATCCACATCGCAGACCAGAATCTGTATTGTCCTGTTCAAAAACTTGCATGCTTATCTCTCAAAGCAAAAATAAGTTGTAACTCACTGATAATATTTCTTACCTAGGATAGGGCAGCAACTCTACCCCCTTTTTCCTCACTGCATTTTGAGATAAAAGAACTGAGCCTTTTCCAGTGAATATGAGAGTGCTCTTCCATAAAACTGCATGTTGCTGTGATAGCTGCATTAAGAGTAATGCATGTGTTACTTTATAATTGAATGATCTGGCTGATGTGGTGTCTCAGTTTTTGTAGTCTGATATGCTGATCGCATGCTGGGACTGAAGCAGTATCAAGAAAAATTACAGAAGGAGATAAAAGACTGTAGCTAGTTGAGTTAGATATATTGAAACTGTTTTAGCAAACAGCAGTACAAATGGAGGTAATTGCAAGCTTTACCTAATGAGAAACTTTTTAACCAGACAAGCCCTGTAAGTGACAGAAGGAATTGCTTGTCTCTGGGTGAAACCTCCATGCCTACACGTTTCTGGGCTGTGTGAGATTGTTAGGTGGCTAAAATGGGGTTTCATTTCTTTCTTCAGAGTGAATTTATAAATATAAGTTATTCTTAAAGGTACACAATTTACCTGTAACATTTCTGCCAACATAATAGAGAATCATATGAAGAGATAGCCAATTTTGCTTTAAATGTGAAAGTATATTAAATCTGTAAATAGTGTTTATTTGTATGTTTGTAGTGCTGCTGTCATCTGAAATGCGTTGACTGAATTGCAATTCTTTTACTGTTTTTCTCCAGCTTTTGAACTGCAACATTTAAAATCATAGATATGTTACTCCTTTATTCATAGAATCATAGAATGGTTTGGGTTGGAAGGGACTTTTCAAGATCATCTAGTTCCAACCCCCCTGCCATGGGCAGGGACACCTTCCACTAGACCAGGTTGCTCAAAGCCCCATCCAACCTGGCCTTGAACACTGCCAGGGATGGGGCATCCACAGCTTCTCTGGGCAACCTGTTCCAATGTCTCACCACCCTCACAGTAAAGAATTTTTTCCTAATATCTGATCTAAATCTACCCTCTTTCAGTTTAAAGCTGTTGCCCCTTGTCCTATCGCTACATGCCCTTGTAAAAAGTCCCTCTCCGGCTTTCTTGTAGGCCCCCTTTAGGTACTGGAAGGCTGCTATATGGTCTCCCCGGAGCCTTCTCTTCTGCAGGCTGAACAACCCCAACTCCCTCAGCCTGTCTTCATAGGAGAGGTGCTCCAGCCCTCTGATCATCTTAGTGGCCCTTCTCTGGACTCACTCCAACAGGTCCATGTCCTTATGCTGGGGGCCCCAGAGCTGAATGCAGTACTCCAGGTGGGGTCTCATGAGAGCGGAGTAGAGGGGGAGAATCCCCTCCCTCGACCTGCTGGTCACGCTTCTTTTGATGCAGCCCAGGATACAGTTGGCTTTCTGGGCTGCAAGCGCACATTGCTGGGTCACGTTGAGCTTCTCATCAACCAACACCCCCAAGTCCTTCTCCTCAGGGCTGGTCTCAATCCACGCATTGCCCAGCCTGTATTTGTGTTTGGGATTGCCCTGAGCCACGTGCAGGACCTTGCACTTGGCCTTGTTGAACTTCATGGGGTTTGCATGGGCCCACCTCTCAAGCCTGTCAAGGTCCCTCTGGATGGCATCCCTTCCCTCCAGCGTGTTGACCGCACCACACAGCTTGGTGTCATCAACAAACTGGCTGAGGGTGCACTCAATCCCACTGTCCGTGTTGCCAAAAAAGATGTTTAGCAGCGCTGGTCCCAATACCTACTTTACATACCTTACTGGTTTCCTTTCTCTTTTTAGGTGTCTTGGCTTTTTAATCCAACAAGAAGTGAAATAACAAGTCTAGATAGTGGAAATATAGATGACATTTTAAGTGAGTACTTTGAATATTATTTTTTTCTTCGTATGTCTACAGTCACCTCTCTGTGTGAATCTTGCAACGTCATTAAAGGAATACGCATACCCTAGCTTTGAATATATTAATTGCAATCGGCATAGAAGTATTAAATGCCTATGATTAGAATTAGCTGTCTGAACTAATGTATCACCTAACAAATTACTTCATTGTAATCTCAATGAGGATTTGAACTGTCTAAGAAAAATACCTGATATCTTGTTTGCAGATGGGAATGTTTGATATGTAACCAAAACCTGTCAAGAGAGCTTTTTAAAAGTTCCCCCCAAAGAATAGCAGCAACTGAAACCCATGGTGATGGGCCTTAAGTATCTTGCTTGTTCAGCTATGCTTTCCCTCAGGTAAAGCATTGTCCTGATTCTGGTGACTCATAGAAAGGAGACCCATACATTAAACAGATGTGTATTCCTTGTCTGAAACCTTTTGGTCTGAAAAGTATGCAACTTGCCTGTATCTGTCTTAACAGGAAAAGTTATTACATTGTTTCAAATATGTTGAGAAAAAAAAATCTTTATACTCTTTTATTTAAATCTGTACTAGAATCTGCTTACTATTGCAAGATTGCTTTGTGTAGTAAATGTATGATTAGGTGATACGAGATCTGTTTGTAAATACCTTTTATACAGTGGAAAAGATAAAATCCTTTTGTAAAATGTTATTCATAAAAGGGAATATATGCCAAGTGTAAGTACTTTTAAAATTCATCCAATTACTTTCAATTAATACTTTATGCCTTGGAGGTAACCCTAAATTTCTCCATGCTTGTTAATTTCCTGTTCACCTCTTGCATTGCTTGCTGATAATGAAAATCTTAAAGCCATAATTTTAATCAAAACTGTAGTTTCTCCCAGCCTTGTCAAGAATTGTCTTTTCCAGCATGTTTTCTTTTCCAGGCTTTCAACATCTTAATCTTTGCTTGTAACTGCGTTGTAACTTTGTCAATAGTGCAAATTTGTCTAGCAACATTTTTGCTTTATAAAGCTGTGACTGATACTCTATAGTTCCAGTATTTCTTTCACCTTTTTTTTATAATGTCTACACCACTACTACTACTAAAAATCAATTCACGGCATGGTTGTTATATTGTGTAAAGATCACAATTTATTTTGGGGCAGGAGATTTATCCTTCTAGTTTTGATATATTTTCCTTTTTTTTGGTATGTGAAAAATAATGTATAGGAGCATTATTTCACTACCTCATCATATATATCCCTATAGTATTGCATTTTTTTCAAGTGTCCCTTAGCATTTTTCTTTTTTGGGGACTGAAGATTTCTCTGCTACCTTTTGCCTTAGTATCCAGCTTCTTAGCAAATAAGGCAGGTAAGGACCAACCAGAGCAAGTTGCACAGGCAGGCTGCATGTTAGTCATTCTTCTAACCCAAACAGTTGACATTTCAGCACTTAACTGTTTTTTAACACTTACGAATAATCTAGATAATGCTTAAAAGAGTTGTACTAGAGAACAACTGGCTTTGAGTGCCTTAATTTTAAATCCAGAATTACTTTTTGTCTCACGTGTCACTTAATTACTTCTTTTGTGTCTTAATACCTTAAGTATTGACATTTTTAATGTCCAATATATCAATAAAGTCAATAAAATACTTGGCTGAAGGCCACTTTCATCACTTTCCCATTTGATATAGATTATACTTCAGATAAGATTTATCCTATCAGTTTTCTAGCAATCAGACTAAGCTGTATGCTGAATAATCTAGAAGTATTTACTTTTATAGTTTTTGTGCGTATTTTTATAATCTCAGGTAAAAGCACTAAGAAGTTTGCCTTACAATGTGACATTGTGTTTTTTCTTTTTCTTTCCTCTCAGACAATGCAGATGTTGCTTTAGTTAATTTTTATGCTGATTGGTAAGTTATACAAGCTTTTTTTCGATGTTTAAACTTCTGTCTTTTGAAAACTGTCATGTTTAACTATAGTTTTCTAATTGAAAATACAGTGGTATGTTGCTTTCAAACTAGTTCATTCCTGGTTTTTTTAGTGTCCTGATTACATCCCCTTCTGCTGTTCTGCCATCTTTTGTTTCATTCAGGGCTCCTATCAGAGGAAAAAGGCTTTTACAGTAGTATGGAATAACATGCTGTGTAATTTATTTTTTTTTTCCTCTTAGCAAGACAGATTTAATTAACTTTTTGCTCCTTAACATAGTCCAAAGTATTCCATTTTTCTGTTTTCTTCTCTGTTGGTCCCATGCATGTGTGCTAGAAAGAAAAGAGGCTTGAAATTACACTAAAACCCAATTTCTTCTCTAATCTGGAAGACCTTCTAAGTGGAGGACTAGAGAAATTATAATTGAGGGATGAAATTTGAGCAACTGGAAAAGGAAGGAATTTGGGGACAGATTGGTTAGACATTGTGAAAGACATACTTAGAGGGAACTGTTTACTTTGGGGAAAAAAAAAAAATTGCATACTGTTAGATTAAAAAATCACTGTTAGAATTCATTTAAGCACCATACCCCTCTTTTTATTGTGTAAGAGGTAATTTTAAATGTTCTGTTCTGTTCCATCATTAATATTTTTTAAGAATCTTTAGTGAGGAAGAAACCAGAAAAGTATTCAGAGAAAACAAAATTTAACATGCAAATTAATATAGAAAATAAGGTTAGAAAAAAAATCATTTTCTGTCTCCCTTGATTAAAGTAATCTTGGATGTAAATAGCTTTATAATGTAAAGCAATATTTAAACCGAAGTACTACACTTTAAATATTCCTCTCCCTGCTGTTTTGCTTTGTGAGCATAAAACGTTGGCCTTCAGAATCAAAGGTCGTGTAGGTGATTAGACTTCTGATTCCTTTCACCTCTTTCACATCCCACTCTATGTCTAAGTCTGTAGGTTTGTGTGGCCTAGAAATAGCAAGTGCACAGAGCTTTACGTGAAAAATTTACACTTCGTCTTTACTAAGAATTCATTCAACTAGTAGCAGGCTAATTTTAATTGTTTTTTAAAAGTGATTTTGAAAAATTCATACCCAGTCTTTTCATACAGAATGAAGTTCTCAATAAAGATGTTTTTAATGCCTTCGTTTAAACTTTGCATAAAGATAGACATTATACCAATCTAAATCAGTCTAATAACCCTTGTATATACCTCTGTCATTTTATGGACAATTTTTATGTTCAATTAGTTTGCATCTGTTCATTTGCTTCCACAGACTAAATTGCTACTAGGCACATTTAAACCAATAGAATTTTTCTTTAGAAAGGCTGCATTTGTTTACCAAGTAAGCTATTTGTTTCAAATGTCTGTCTTTATAACAACAGTACAACTAAGTAGCTAAAGTAAGAAACTAGGTCTAATCTCTTACCTGTTCTGTATAGAATTATGCTATAAAGGGTGTCTTTTAAAGTAAGTAAATAAATGAAACTTTTACGATTGTGATTTTCAGTTTGTGATATGCACATACCTCGTGGATCATGGACTACTTCAAAAGGTTTTATTAAAGATAACCAAAGAAAGCAACTCTATGGGGAGTAAATTTAATACAGTGAAATTTGGGGGGTGTATTGCCATTGAAAAATCATTTTTGGATTTTGCAAAAGACAAACTGCAGGAGGCTAAAAATCCATGTTCTGATACTTCTGTGATAAAGGGAAGATACCAATATTTTAAAACTTGATACAGCAAGGTAACAAGCGTCCTGTTTTAGGACCTTATTAGCACGGCTCTTTCTGCAAATCCTCACTGTTATCAAATTGTCTGTAGAATGGGTTTGCTTTGAATTTAAAGATTTGCGTGTGCTTGCAAGTTGATTCACATTAGAGTAAGCCATAATTTTAAAAAATTACAGCCTTAATTATGATCATTACATGTAGGCATTCAGTAATAACCCCCTCAACATAGCATACTGCCAGCCTATGATGTAATGTGACCTTTGAATGAGAACAGATCAGTTTTGCTGATGTGGATTTTCTGCTCTAAGGGTGGAGAAGAATGAGGGACAAGGAAGCCATATGTAACATATACATGCTACATAATGTGTAGCATACAGTTGTGCTGCCCAGATTCAGGTTTATTTCAGAAAATGGCCTTCAGCCCTGTTTGTGTTTTGAGAGCAAATCCTGCCTCTTGACTTGAATGTTTGCTGTTGTAGTTGTAACAGCATCCCCAGGCTATCACTTGTTAAGTTTAAGCAGGGCTTCGGTGCAGGCTGTTTTATTGCAAGTCTGCTCCATGAGGTCTCATTCTGACAACTTCTACAGTGCCATTATACGTATTCAATTTAAAATTCTGCCATGTGTTTAGAAGAACAGAATATAAAACAATTTTATTGACGTATTAATAATGGCCTTGTGCACTAGTGTTATCCTAAACTCCCCAAAGCCACCAAAGCATCTTTGCAGTCCTACAGCCTTTTCCATGGGCAGAAAGAGAGGATTTGCTTCAAAATCTGACATGACTGGAAGAAGGGACCCATGGGATTCTCTTTGTTCGTAGTGCTGTAATAGCAGTCTGTTCAAATTCTACCAAACGAGCAGTAATACAGTAAGCAATACTTATAAGTTCTATTGTTGACCCTTATAAAGTTACTGCTGTGATATTTCTTCAAGGTGATGGTGAATATTGGAATCTCAACAATCCAAGTAACTTCTTTTACTATATTTGTAAAATTACTTCCCCGGCAATATCTCAGGTAGAAAAAAATAAAGAACAGACTTTCTGAATGGAATATATTTCCTAAAGGCTTATAATTGATTAATGGTCTTTCTTAAGCAGGTAAAGCAGGGGGCACATCTTGAACTATATATTCTTTTACAATTATTTTTTTCCCACCTGAATTATTCAAATTACTTTTGAACCTATTTTTGTCCACTCAGTTAGTGGGATGATTACAAGTAGATGTGCTTTTCTAATAGCTTTTCTTTCTTATTTTTTTTTCTTCTTCCTTCAAAGATTGAAATATTCCCTGAGTCATCAATTAAAATATTTCTAATTAATATTTTGAAGTTATGATTTTGTGTTCTATCCACAGGTGCCGCTTCAGCCAAATGCTGCATCCTATTTTTGAGGAAGCTTCTAATGTAATTAAGGAAGAATATCCAGATAAGAATCAAGTTGTGTTTGCTAGAGTAGACTGTGATCAGCATTGTAAGTAAATCCTGATTGAGGTTTTTCTGTGCTATCCTGCCAGTAAGTTACTAATTGTATTGAAAAATATGCTAGACAGCAATCTAAAGTGTAGCTGTATCTGCCCCATCATTTAGACCAGAGTTGCTTGTACACATCAGTGAACCTCTTCTTCCAAATTTGTCAGGACAATCTCCAGTGTTGCTTTCTCATTGTATCTATAAACATTCATTTGTATCAGTTCAGCCTATCTCACTTAATGGGGAAAAAAGGGCTGGGATTATAAATTGAATTGGCTCACTGAGGTGTCAGAGAAGCACTAGTGCAACAAATGGTGCAGGTCTTCACAACCAAGAAGAGGAAGGGGTAACCTTCCATTGTCAGCATCAAGAATATGTTCTGCTCAGGTCTTCCTTCCAATTAGGAGTCATGGTGGACTGTAAGTTGCCTTTCACACAGCCAGGAGGGTATCAGAGCTTTTCTGCTTTGCTGTTTGTACACATGCCAACAAATGGTTCCGTTTGGGTTTTTCCCCTGCCCAGAAATACATGAAAATGATATGCCAAAACCTACTCATTTTATGCTGGTATTAATCCCTAAAGTTGCTTTTTAATCCCATAATAAATAAAATGTAAGGAACATCTGCTGCACATTGAAAGACAAATGGATAGCACTGAGGTTTTTGTTATGGTGCTTTTTATAGTATAGGATCGGCTGTATTGTTTTATGCTTCTGGAAGAACAGCATTTGCAGGCATAATTTCTTTACAGTGGCTTGTGATTCCCAAAGAGTATTAATAGCAGAAATTCAATTCTAATCAATACTGATTATACTATCTGGACTTTACAAAACTGTTAATTTCTAGGAAGGATCACAGTTAGAAATGTGAGGAATCACTGCACAGAGTTATTAGTTTGTATCTGCAGCATATCCCTGAGACTTACTGTTGACCTAATGGTTGTGTTTTAGTGCTCTGTTAAAAAAATCTAAAGAGAGAACCTTACAGGACAGGAAAAAAAGTCAATTGTGTATCTATGAAAAGTAACTGATTTAATTTACATTTTTCTTTCCCATTTTGACAATCTAACTTTTTTGATGTTAGAGAAGACTTTTTTTCTATAATGAGAATTCTTGGCTTGAAGTGTCTTTGGTTCTTAGTTGCAGATTTAGAAGTCTACTTGAGCCTCTTGCACTGGCACCATTTTGTGCTCTGTTTTGTATGCATGCCTGTAATTGCCCAACAATAAGAGCACCTGTCTTGTGGTCTTGAAAGGGATTTCAAGCATAAAAAAAACCCCAAAACGTTTAAGGGAGCAAACAGTATCAATTCAGTATCTGAAATGTAAAATAGGCTGATTCTTCAAACTGTCAGGAGTGGCCAAGGAGATTCTGTTTTGTCCCTTCCCAAAGATCAGTAAAACCAATTCATGACCACAGGAAACTTAAATGCTTCTGGGATTAAGTCTTTGAATCACTGGGATATGGAACCCTCTTTATAGCCTCAGCTGGAAAAGAGGCACAACAGTATTCACCCAGGCAGGGTATGTGAGTAGCTTTGAAGCATTCAGCTGCCTTCCTATGTTGTAGTGGTAGGGATGTGTTGGGGAACTGATACAAAAGTTTGAACTTAGGTGTTCTTGAACAGCAGTTACATTAGACACGGTTATAGAACCTCCTCCTCTGAGCAGATTAGTGCCTTGAATACAGTGTAGAACAGTGCACTTCTGTAACTGCCTGGAGCATTTACAGAGCAGCAGCGGAATGGAGAGGTGGGACTAAATGTGCTTCGCAGGATATGCTTTAGTTTCCTTGACTTAAAAGTCCAATAGTATTTTTTCTTTCTCATTATAATGATGTGTCTGTTAAGTGAATGTTTTCCTACTTCCTTCCTGAACAGCCTTTTCTAGAATCATAGATTTTTGGGGTGTTGGTGGGGGTTTTTTGGTTTTGGGGTTTTGTTTGTTTGTTTGTTTGGGTTTTGGTAGGGGGGGTTTGGACCTGGAATACCTTCCCAGATCTCAAATACTTGACTACATTTTCAGCTTCTTTCTTTTTCACCCTTGGTGTTCTCTTCTGCTTCCAATCATCTGTCTGTATGGTGTGTGCTTGGGAGATCTTAACGAAAAGCATAGCATTAAGTAATTCAAATTTGCCATCCCTAAAAGTCAATTTTCAAGTAAGGTGATGAAATTCTCTGGAGGAGTATATTGAAGACAAAGCCTGATACGCAGTCTTTGCTGAAGTTTTCTTATTGAGTTTTTTGTCTGTCTTTGTTCTGGGATCTACTGCAGGATCTCCACAAATAAACTGCCCCTGATCTTTGCAATTGTAGAAAATAAATGCAGTTGTAGCAAGCATTCTGATTGGTTTTGTATCAGCTTATTAAACGAGTCACTCTACATACTTGAAATTACTTTTGCATATATTTTTGTATATATTCTACTGCTTTTATCAGTGATAGTTTCTCAAATTAACTTGAGTCAATTGAGGGGGAGGGGGGAATTAAGGATATTCATACTCTGAGTTTACTTAATTTTTATGGTTGTCCTTAATAAATAAGTCTTATCTCAGTGTTTAACAGTCTGGCTGGCTCATCTTTTCATTGAGTCAAGATATTGACATTGAAATTTTCTATAGAATTCTCACAAAAGACTGTAGTAAAATCAGCCTGTGTTGATTAGTTTTATTGTTAAAGTTTACATTAACAGCTGAAGTCCTCATTTTGTTTGCTGTAGCTTTAGTTGCTTGGGTAACCCAGAGGTCTTTGGGCTGCTGGATGTCAAGTGTTTAGCCATGAGATGTTCTTGTCTTAGCAGTTATGTGCCTAAGAAAACCACCCCCTCCCCCCAAGTATTTGAAACACTTTAGAAGCTTGTTCCTTAATCTTCTCCTCATAGACTCATTGAATTGAGCTCATCAAACCTTGTTATGGAGAGCTAAGGCCTGGGTGGAGAAGGAGATGCTACAGCAGAGATTGTTGTCTTCCTTCCCCTGGGAGTAGGTGTAGTGGGCTAAGTAGTATGAGGCAGCCAAGAGTTTTGGTCTTCCTTTTTATTACTGGAATATCATGAGTTCTCTGTATTTACTCTTTGTGTCCTTAATTTAAGAAGTAGATGAGCATGATTTCTGCTGCAGAAGCTGTAAAATGTGAGAATTAAAAATAAAATCCTATAATGACAGACCAAGTCTTTTTCCCTAATTTGCATTGCCTTTTTGAATTAAAATAGCAAAGCTGTATATGTCATTCCTGGTTTCTAGTGTTTTTGCTGTGTTGTAAGCAATGGTACATTTCATGGCACACAGTTATTGGGTGTGTCCTAAAGTTTCAAGTATTTTAACTTTGATTTTAATGTATGTAATAGCAGCTCTTCAGTAAGAGGGTGAATGCTACTATATTATCCAGCTTGGGCCTGCTGTAGTAGTTTACTAAATGTTGGAGTCAAAATTGTTATTGTCTTTTTCCTCCCCTGTTTTACCTTTGTATTTTTGTATGTGTTTCCATATGTTAGCAACACTAAACAAACACTAGAAGGTTTATGCCTGCAAATTTCATACCACTACTAGTTAACTGTTAGGATGATATTCTAGAGATGGTGGATTATTTGCATTACAAATGCTCTGTTTCTTTTTGAAGCCAAGACTCTGTAGGGAATCCAAATAGCTGATTTCAGGCCACTCAAAAACAGCTTTCAGAACGGTCAGCCAGGCATAGATACTTTCCATTTAATGCACTATTATTGAAGCACACTGCAGGGCCCAACAGCTCACACCAGCTTCTGAGGGTAAAGCAAATTAAAGAGAATTATTGATGCACTGCCAAATGTTTGATGCTTAATGACAAAACCATCATTCTGTCTGCTCTTATAGCCAATATAAAGATGTTTTTCTGGAAAGTGATAGGCCCCAGTGTAGTTAAATACAAAAACTGAATATTAACACTATATTAAGCCTCTGTATATGTTCTGTTTTACACTAGTGTATAATATTGTGGAAGATAACTTCCACATTTCAGTTATAATTAAGTCATCAGGCTGTTTTTAAGCTGATGTAGAACATACAGTAAAGGTAAATCTGATGAAGCAGGTAGTTGAAGCAGGTATTCTTTCAGTTTCCAAGACCTCATCCTTCTATAAATTAGAAATATCTAAGTTCCACTACATTGTTTACTGTTAAAATTTTTGGTGGTTTTGGTGTGTTTGATTTAGTAATTCACTTATCTTAAAAAATATGCACCTCTATTTTAAGTGTAATACCTAGTAAAAGTGACCTTCCATATAAAATAATAGAAGATCTTTCTGCATATACATTATTAGGAAGGTTTTGGTTTGGTGGTTTGGGATTTTTTTGCTTGCTTGTGGGTTTTTTGTCTTTTTTTATCCTTTTTGTTAAGCAGCAATGTTGGAAACTCACTTGGTACCATGAATTTCCTGTTTCTGTTCTCTGTGAACGAATATTGCAATATAGAACAACTCATGTTTCTGGAGGAGAGTTTGTATTTTGAACAGTTTCTCTGAATTCAGCGTTAGGAGTTATGGTACAGAATTCTTAAAAATTAAAGTATATATTGGGGTTTTAATTCTACTGCACCATTATTTCCTTTGGTTTCCAAGTTAAAAAATAAAAAATAATAGCTGGTTTCAATAAATCTTTGTGCTTCCAAACAGAAAACAACTTCTCACCGCTGGGTTGTTGAGAGGTGTTTTGCTAGACAGACTGTTTAGGGAGCTATTCTTCGTTCTTTCAAAACACCCATGAGTGGTACTCTCATTCACTACTGCAAGCTGCTGATCTCTCTGGGTCTGGCCATTCCTGTAATGTGTGCTAATGTTAGTCTTCAGAGAGTTACTTAGATTGTATTGCTACTGTGCCTTTGGTAAGCAAAATAAGTCAGTATAATAACAAATTTGGAGGTTCATAAATGAACTATAAATGAAACTGTAAACAAGTGTGAGGATTTCATTGCATTCCTGCCACTTTGCCTGGAAAAAAAAAAAATTGGTCTGAAAGAGTTATCTTTGGATAAAATAAAAAGTGGAAGTGATTCGGAGAGGTTGTTGATGGCTCTCCTCAGGAGAGCCATTTTGTTAGCCTGTCAGAAAAGGTTATGGGATGCCTACTGATGAGGCCCCGCTAAGAGCAGGCATGGCTGTTGTGAATGCTCCTTTGCAGCAGAAGGTGGTCTAGATTTGCTGTTACCCAGCCTCTTAGTAGCCAAGTTTGATGTAGAACATTGATTGCTTTTCTTGTACCTGTTTTGGTCCATCATACAAGTCGCCAGTATCACAATCACCGGGGTAGGATGCCTAGTTTAGATGGTCTTCCAAGTTCCTTTCTAATTCTGCTTCCTATGAATATTCCCAGGTCTCATGATTGCGTGCAAGTGTCATGAGAGGAGTAGTTTAACTGGGGAGAATTAAGGCTGTATTATGAAATAGTTAACAATGAGGTGAATGTAGTGCTGTATGTAGGCAAGTAGGAAGCAAAAAGGCCTTTTTAAGTGAACTTGAGAGAAAAAAGCTTGCAGAATAATCAGTAAAAAGGTACCTATCAAAGACAGATTTCATTTCTTATCTGTAGTGTGCCCTGGCAGGTGGCCTGAGGGACTTCAAAAGATGCAATTGATCTCAAGTGAGCAAACAGAATACTCATTTGGTAGTCCCAGCTTCAAATATACAGCTGAAGGAATTTGGTACCTTTGAGATGGAAGGTATTGCATAATGGTGAGGAAGAGGTAAGATGATTTGACACAAAAAAAAGATTAGTGTTAGTTCCAGTAAATTCAGGCTATATATATGTTTATGTAGCTGTGTGATTCCTATAACCATCATTTAAATACAAAATTAGGAAATGCAGTAGCTTGGGCTCGTGCTAGCTCTTCTTCAGACAACATGAAGACCCTCCTTAGAAAAAGGGACACTATGAGTATTTTCAGAAAGTATTTTAATGAGGTTTGAGTTTTGGAACTTTGACTTTCTTCCAGATCATTTTTCAGGCTGTTGTAGTCCTCTGTTCGGCATGGGAATTGCTTCAAGTGGCGCCTTATATTATGAGGTGGGCATTTAGGATAATTATCAGTATTGTTCAAATCCTAGTGGACACATTTTTTTGAGACCCAGTCCTGTAGACTTAAAATCTAGATATTTGTTTGGTGGTGGTATGAATTATGACCCTGGAAGACTAAGACAGCAGACTGAGTTAATGGTGGGGTGATACGCTGACCCTTGTAAATACTGCTGGTCCTTCAGTGGGAAGGACCTTTCTTTTCATAACTACATTGTGGGTGGGAGCCTACATCAATATAGCGTGTCTTGGTGCAGTTTTTCAACATATCCTTCATCATACGTTTAATTTTAATTTAGTGACAATGGACTTGAGATTCTTGGCAATGTGACCTGATATACTAGCTGAACTCTTTGGACAGTGTGGTGTGGTGTTAACCTAGGACAATGGAGTCTGAGGCATTCTGGGAGTCAAGTCACAGGCTGCGTGGTTGCTTGAAGCTGTAGCTTGGGTAACGTGTATACGCAGCTACGTGAAAAGCCTGATGTCCCCCCAAAAATGGGTTTTGGCATTCCTTTGAGTAGAGGAACACACGCTGCTCAGACAACAGAGAAATGGCTGACAGTGCAAGAGAGATGATAAAGATACGGATCACAAATGATAGCTCACGAAGCATGTTTTCTTGGAGGAAAGACAATGTGGGAGATGGTCTTAGAAAACATGGGTGTAAAAGTCAGGCTTCCTGTAAAAGTTTCTTTCAAAACAACAATAAAAGCTGCTGTCTCATCCCTATTGTAGGCAGCAGCTTTCCTTTCTCTTCAGTAGTTCAGGAGGAGTACCAATACAGTGCATCTATGAGGAGAACTGAGTGACTGTGAAGACATTCCTGTTGGAGTTTGTAGAATGAGTAGTAGAAAATAGTCTGGGCAGTTTAGAAATCGTTGTACACCAACAGATATACATGCAAAACAGGGAGGAGAGAATAATCTGAATTCAACAGTCATTGCTCTGCTTGAAATTTCTGATTTGTCGATGGCAAGAAGATGATCAAGTATGTCAGTAGCTTCCTATCATAAATAGTGTGAAACTATTCTGGTAGCATAGACACTATGCTTGCAATTTAATGATTAATTGGGCAAAATACAAACTCAAGGTTTGTACCTTTTAGGTACCTTAGTACCTGAAGAACACGTAAAGTTGTAGCTGGGAGACTTTTTTTTCTTTCTTTAGGTAGGTTACCCTTATCTGTTTCAAATACCTCTTTTCATCAGAAAATCGGCAGTGAGAATGTCTGGAAATATTTTTAAATTTAATTTAGGATTTACTATAACTAATGCAATCTATGAATTAGTTCAAACAATATTCCATGTGTTTGCATTGTGTATTTCCAATTTTAAAAGGAGTATAATTTGGTAGTTGCTCTGCTTGTGCTAACTCTACCTGTATCAAATGCCAGGGCTTAATGAAGCATTTAAGGTTTACTCTGTTTGACTTTTGAATGAATTCAAACAATTTTTCATGTACTTGCATTTTATATTTTGTAAAAAGATGGTTTTCAAATACTTACTTGTGTAGGACTGTCATCTCTCTGTGTTAGTTCAAATACCAGTATTCATGGAATCTCAGTGTAATTTGTAAAGAGCATGCAAGTTCTGACTTACGAAATAATGTTTGAATTCAGTCTCAACAGTGGGCATTTTATTACCATAAATTTTTTTACACCACTTCAGCTCTTGATGAAGATCCACATCCCTCGGGACTTCCATCTCCATCTTGGAGTACCTTCAAGACCCCCTGAATGCCCATTCTGCAGTCCATGCATCCTCTTACAACTCTTATAACTGTGGAAATAACTTGAAGGAAAAGTCCGTGTTGTAACACAAAAAAGTGTGGTTTTGGTGTTCTCTTGCTGTGGAGTTCTGTAACGGTAACAGTCTTTAATGTAAATGTGTTTCTGCGAAACCTTGATATGTAGTGTTCCTTGTCTCTTATCAGAACCCGGTCAAGTTTTGATAGACTGGCGTACCATCAGACCAAAGGTCCTTCTATCAACAGGGCAGCCTGGTTTGCTGACATTGTTTGTCTTCCGCTGAGCAGATAGAAAGTGATTCTTCCCCTGCTATACTTGCCACCTTCTTCCAGGCAGCTCTTAGGTACTTTTAACTAAAAAGTGATGGAATTTAAAGGAAGAAAACAGTATTGATCTAATACTCGTTCATGTTGAATATATTGGCAACTTCCCTTGAGAAATTTGTATTAATTTGAAATAAAAGTACTCTGAATTGAGGACATAAAATGTCTTGCCCTTAATTTTGACTGTAATTAGTACATTAAGAAACTCTTCTGGGATATTTAGGAAACAGGTCAAGTCCTTTCTTAGTCAAAATTGATAGGCTGAATTCTGTGATATTTTATAGCGATGCAAAGCTTGTTAGGAACTGGGCTTAGCTGGTGAAGCTTTTAAGCTTACTGGTTTGAGGGATGTTAAAGAACATTTTTGTGGAGTAGACCTGGTTCTTATTCCTTTACTGTGCACGTTTTGTTTCCAGTTCTCAGACTCGTTTAAGTTGTGCAGCTGGTACAAAGATTGTTTTCAGTACCTAAAGCTGCAAGAGATTAGTAGTGTTTTAGCAGCAATTAAAACTACTGATGGTTGCACTGAGAGTTCTCCAGTCAGCAGGGAATTCAGATTTTTTGTTACCTCTTAGAAGTTCAAAAGAGGTGGAAAGCTTTATGTGCTGGAGGACAGTTACAGGCGCAGTTCCATAGGGGAATGACTTATTTCCAGTTGCACAGGGTTTTAATTTTGGTTTGCAACTGAGAGGTGTATGTTAGCTGCCCAGTATCAGCAGTTTGCTAATGACAATTGCCTCTAAATAATAGTTTCCACAGGACTTCTGTCTCCATTCTTTTTAAAAAAAGAGTAAGATAGAAAGCGAATCTGCTTTGTAGTAAATATGTAATTGAGAAGAAAGGACATTCTTGTCAGAAAGGATTAGTTTTTACATCGTTCAGTGCTGTGCCAGATACGCTGATGGACCCTCATTTGGTTGCCTTCCTGCTGTGGGCTGATCCAGGTCACGTGAAGTGTACCCTTTGACTTCTAAGGAGTCATTGAAAAGTAAGGGGACACGCATTCAGCCCACACTTTGGATGCCTTCCTCTCTCTGTTGACTGGATGAAACTTGTCTGTCTCCAAAGTATAAACCAGTCTGTTGAAGTTTGCGATCCCTTTCTTTCCTGGAGAGAGAAAGGGAGAAGGGGAAGCAGGGTGGGTGTGGTTGACTGGAATGAGTCACCTCAAAGGATTAAGCAGCTCTGCAAAGTGGGCAGACTGCTCATATTTGGAGATTTAGTTGGATTTAGGTACAAACATGATTGAGGTTTAGGTAAACTGCATCCCACTCTGCAATAGAGGACAGTTTTCACAGGGGCTGTGAGATTTTTTTTGTTTCTAGATATATTTCCAGTGGGGGGGGTGAACAGGAGGGCATAATTAAACAAAGCAAAAGCAAAAAGAAAGTACTTGTGGAAATCTACTTGACATTACATGCTTTATCTCTATTGTTTGTTTTTAGTCTCACTTTCCTAAGAATCCAAAGTGTATCTTGCCTTGTTTCTCCAGTCCTTCCTCATAAAAACTCCTTGAAACTTTTTGCTCAACTTCAACCACACCTGAAAGAGGGATAGAGCATTCAAAGCTATTAAGTACTTAAACTTTGATTAAAGCAGTTGCTGAGTATTGGAGATGCACAGAACCAATTTCTGCACTGTAGCAAAGGTTGCTCTAAAAACTCAAGGCTGATGGATCCTGCTCAGTGTGCCATGAACCCCTTGCTGGTTGGTTATGTATAAGTTTCCCTGTCAATGCGTAGCTGGGAACTACCTGCAACACCTATTGCAACCAAAGTGGAAGAGGGACAAAGGGACACTCGAAGTACTCTGGTGGGGCGTAGTGAAGAACCGGATTATTGCCTTAGTAGTGGTTGGAGATAAGGGGCACGGGATGCACGTTCATGGGAAACTGGGCTTCTTTGCTCCTGCTCGGCTTTCTTTGCTGCTCTTCTAATTTTGTTGTACAACTTCTTTCCATTTTTTATTCTTCTTTCACATTTGTAAGTCTTGTGAATAAATAACTTAATAACTGACCTGTTATATAAAAGGTGAAAATAGCTAGTGCTCTTATGCTAGATGAACACAAATACACGTTACTTTGTTGTATGAAGCTCTGTGCGATCCAAGTCTAGAAGAAAGCTGGGCTGCGTGTATAGATGTGAATGAAGAACTGTCTTGAAGGGAATGCTGACACTGGTTGACCAGAGAGGTGTTTGCCTTAATTTGGAAACCTGAGATTTTGTGTTCGTTCAAAATCTGAACAGCTCAGAACTGTGCAGTCTTCTGCCCTTCAGAGGCTTCAAGAAGTATTTTGCCCAGGCTTCATGTTCTCTAAAATTTAAGACATGACAAGTATATTTCCAGCTCTGTAATTGAGATAAAAGTCATAGTGAGTTTAAAGAAAAATAGGGGATTATTTATTTTATTAAAATTTTCTCATGTGGATTAATTAACTGAGATTTGGCGAGCTTTTTAGATTCTCATGTTCTTGTTATGCTCTTAAATTGGCTTTCCTAGTTGTTCATAGGAAGTGTACTGAATGAATATAGCTGACCAAGCAAGTCTTTACTTACCCCAGATTTTGGTCATCATTTATTTCATTTTTTTATGAAGATCAGTACATGTGAGAAATACTGTAGCTGTTATCCATTCTCTCTCCTGTGGTGGCGTTTGGTTTTTGGGTTCTTTTCAGTTTGCTCTTGTTCAAAGATGTGGCACTACTGGTTCAGAGATTCCACTTACGTGTGCACATATACATGTATAAGATACCACGTTCAGTGTATTTCTGTATTTGTAGGGGTTTGGGTTTATTTTCTTAATTTCTTTTTAGCGGATATAGCTCAGAGATACAGGATAAGTAAATACCCAACTCTGAAACTCTTCCGGAATGGAATGATGATGAAGAGAGAATACAGGGGCCAGAGATCTGTGACAGCAATAGCAGATTATATCAGGCAGCAGAAGAGTAACCCTATTCGGGACGTCCAGGATTTGGAAGAAATTAGTTCTCTTGATGTAAGTCTTTCAATTTTATTCCCTCTAAATATATTCTTTTTTGTTAATGTTGAACTGGTGAAACATAATGTATTTGAAGTACATATTTACTTCTTTCTTTTTTTTTTTTCCATTCAGAAATGTTGTGAGTGCTTTTTTTAAACTGAGTGGAAAACTGGGTCATTTCCAGTATTACAAATTATTCCAATGTAATCACTTTCAATTGCATTCATTTTGTTACAGTAACTCCTCTACCAAATTACTTATTTTACTTTTAATCATTTGAAAAGAATCATATGTTGTATTTGACAAGATACTTCTAATATTCCTCACTGGAAAAATATTCACAGGGATGCTTCTGAATATTGAAAAGGCAGAAAAGAAATAAATTCTGCACAGTTATTGACTGTTGAATGAATGGCACCTCTCTATTTAATATTCTTAGGGAGTAATGATAGTTTTTGATAATTTAAGGTAAGTTATAATTTAACCTTTGTTTTTTACAGCGCAGCAGAAGAAATATTGTTGGATACTTTGAGCAAAAGGACTCTGACAATTACAGAACCTTTGAAAGAGTAGCGAATATTTTGCATGATGATTGTGTATTCCTGTCTGCCTTTGGGTAAGTTTTAAAATCTGTTGATTGCATGACTTCATTATTGAAATTATGTTAATGAGTTGTATATAATTTAATTGAATGGACTTCTTTAATACTTTCAGTGTGGCATAACTGAAGAGACTAGACCTTAACAGATAAATATAGAGAGAAGGATAGGAGAAGACTCCTCCTAGCCTTAATATTTGCTGTGAAATCCAGCTTTCATTTTTTGCCTCCTTTTTCTTTTTTTCACTCTTTGTCAGTATAGTTTAAATGTGACTGGGGAGGTTTTAGGGGAAATGCTAGACAGCTGTATCCCAAAGGGAGAGAGGAGGAACAAGTAGGAAAGAATTTGAAAACTCTTTGGCAAAAATTTTATCAGCTTTGCAGGCTGAGTAACTCTTTTTTTGCAACCTCTTAAATTTTTTTCAATAAAATATGACCATTTTTTGTAGGGTTTTTTTTTTACTTCCTTTTTTCCTGTAAAGAATAGTTCAGTAGTTCCTCGTTCATTTCTGCTTGATGTCAGGGGAGAGGACCTTGTTCCAGAATGTCCGATTTCTGTGCCTGGGTCCGTTTCATGCGAGTTCTATGTCACTGCATGTGGTAACAGTTTAGAAGGGCAATTGCATTGATGAGCTACATAGTGTGAATCTAGAAGAAGAACCTACAGAAATTCAAATTTCTCCTTGTTATACAGATTTACAGCAATATTTTAAAATATTAAAAGATCTTCACTGGAAGAAGAACAACAAATTGGGAGTGATTCCCTTTTTAAGTAGCATAATAAAATGCAATTATAGATTCTTTCTGCAGTGTTTAATGTGCCAGCACCACTCAATTTAAAGTGATTGGGCATTAATGTGAATGCAGTGGTTTGCAGTCTTGTAAATCTGTGGTCTGCAGGTCTGCTGGTCTTATCACCAAAGAGTGGCCATTATCTCAAATGTTTTCTGATGAGTGCATCCATGCTTGTTCTCAGAGCAACCAATCTGAGTTATTAGAATTTTAAATTATTTTTTGTCCCCTCGTATGACTTTTCATTCTTTTCAGGAATGCCTTTTAAAAAATCATTACTTTTAAGTAATGAAAACAATACTTTTAAGATTCTCTCTCCTGTTGTTTGAGTCTGTTCGTCTTTGGTTTGCTATTTGTAAACTTTGTATAATGAGAAATAGTCTCCCACTGCTCAGTGTTAGCATTTGGTTGTCGGATGCCATTCTTGAATTAGTTGCTATGGGGCTGCTTTATTTTTTCTTTTTGTTTTCTTTAGTTATAGGCAATAAGCAAACATAATGGAATGGATCAGAGTTTGATTATTTGTAACCTTCCCATGTAACTACAGATTGCACAGCAGGCTTGTCATTATTCTCTTCTCCAGACTCCCGTCCCTTCCTAGCCTGAAGCTGTTAGTGTTTTAAAGTGCAGCCTTCCAGACAGCAACCTTGGGAACTAAATGTTTTCATCTCTGAGTGGCTGTGGCTCTCAAGCTTCCTAAAAAATTATATGTGAAAAGGCTTCCAAGGGAGATACTAGCTATGTAACAGTGTTTTCTATTCAGATTACATATAGCAAAATGTTTCATGGGGAGCTGGCACTGATGACTCGAACTCTTCTGACTGAGCATCCTAACAGCCCCTGGGAGGGATTTCTGGTTTTGCTATGGACAGAGTTCAACAGTTATATGGTTTGGGAGGTATATGGTAACATGAGCTGTCATGTTCAAATGTCTAGTAAGCTAAAATAAACTCAAAATGATCAATTTGACAGGAAAAAATTACTTCGCTAACTTCTGTCAAGGCAGAAATGTTCCCTGCTATGCCAAAATTATTCTGGCTTTAGGTAGTTGTAATAGCTTATTTGTAAACTGTATTAATGGTACATAGTTGCAGATCATCTTGATGCTTAAAACTATTCTTAAATCAACTGATCCTTACTGTTCTCTAAGATCTCGGGTAACCACAGAGCAAGATTAATGAGAGAAGACTTGTAAGCAGAAGGAGATAGGAGGATACTGATGAAGAGATATTAGAGGTAGATTTTAGAAGTAGAACGAGAGAGGGATAAATCTGAAATGTCTGTAGACATGGAAGAGAATGGCATTGTGCCATTAAGCCATAGCATAGGAAGCCAAATGCAGAAAACCAAACAGCCAAAAAATAACTTTTACCTTAAAAGGCTATGATGAACTGTAGGTAACTCATGGAGGAGAGTGACTAATCTAGGAACTGTTTTAATTTTATGTTAGCAATCAAATACGGGGGGGCGGGGGGGGGGGGGGGTGGTGGTCCAAGAGCTTCACCTTCTAGGTTACTGCTTCAAGAAGAGGCAAAATGCTAACTGAAGTGTTTCCATTTTGGTAGTTGTTTTAAAAAGGTGTATCTTCAGGCATTTGGGATTTTCACATCATGTCCCCATGTTGACTTATCTGAAACAAATCGGTCACAACTGGAGCTACTGAAGTGGCAGGACACAGAAGAAGACCTTCTGCGTTCCACTGCAGGCGTACCCTAGAGCTTATATTTCATTATAGATTATTATCAGCTTACCAAGCAGTGATTGGGCAGGTGGCTTCTATCTCCACTTTCTTCTTATTCAGTGAAAGATTTATCTGGCATGCAAGTGGTTTACCTCAGTGATGCTGATCACAAAGAAGCCTAATTTCACATTCTGGGAGCAGTCATCATGTCTGGAATACAAAAGTGCATTTTAAAATACATGTATCTAAACTGGTGCAAATACTGATAAGTGTGACATACTATGCAAGGTGCCTTTTGTATGTGATAAGAAAAGGATAATTGGATCAAATTAAATAAATAAAACGTAGGTACTTTGAGTTAAGTCTTACTATGTCTTTTTCTTTTTTTCTTGGCCCTCTAAATTGTTCAGACCCCTGGAAGATTTACCTCACCTTGCAGTGAGATAAATTGAGATATTTTTACTTCTCTTTTTTTCGTCCCCCTTACATCTCTTAATCAGTCTTCACCAATGCTTATATTGAGTCCCCAGAACAGATACTATAATTGGAGAAGCTGGAACACTTGGCTAATGTTTCCCAGAGCTGACATGCTTTCTTTTTAGCCTATGGTAAAAGGAAAAGAGATGGCTAGTTCATTTTACTCTTTTGTGGCATATGCAGCCAATCATTTCTGTCTTGCCAGCATGAGTTATGTTGCAACATAACAGCAAGGCATGGGAGAGAAGAGAGGAGGCCTCTTTTTGCTGTCTGAAGGTGGTGAAAGGGTTTATTTTTGTTGAGAGCTTTCTTTCCTTGTTTTTTTCTATCTCCTGTGTTGGATGCATACCTGCCCCCATTTGTTTGAATAAGAAATGATAATTTGGGGGGTACAAGCTAGCAGCTTTCAGGGTGCTCTGTTGTGACTGGGATTGAGGAACCACAAAATATTCCAGAGGCAGGGGAGAAACTTACTAAGGTGACATAGAAACCTGAATACCGAGGGGGAACTGCATGTGTTCTCCAGGTACACACGTACTGGATCATCAGTGGTCAGAAACTGCATGCTGTGTCTTGTGCTCTCTAGATCTGTTTTGAGGGTAAAATGGACAGTGTGGGCTTATTTGCTATCCATTTTCTCATTGCCTGTGCCGGTAGAGCACCTCAAAGCCCTTCTTTATCAGGATAGATAAGACATAAATTTCTAGTGTAAACAGTGGAACAGGAAGAGTAAATGCAAATGAGAATCCACCTTTCTCACCTTTCCTTCTGTAAGACTAGGGGGTTTTTTGTTTGGTTTTTTTTTTTTCAGTTTACATGATTATATTAATTCATTAACATTTTTCTCTGATTGTCTCTTATCCAAAATTGTACCAGCATTCATCACTTGCACTTTGATGCCTTTAGCCCACACTTCCAATCTTAGGGATACATCTTGCTGACTCCCTTAATGCCCTCTCATCTAGCCAGGCCAAGTTTCTGTGGAGTCACTTTACAGTTTAAAGATCAAGGATTTTAATTCTCAAATTTTGAAGGAAAAAAGAAGTAAAGAAAGGATAGCAAATTAAAATATGATTTTTGGTATCTCAGTTATTTTATTTGTCTGTACCAAGACATGCTTACTGGTTGGTTTGTTGTAGGGCTATTTCAAAAGCAGAGAGATTTAGCGGAGACAATGTAATCTACAAGCCACCAGGGGTAAGTGTAACTATGTATTTTATTCTGCTTATTGTCATTATATGCGAATATGAACTAACGGAGACTATATTCAAATCATTCAGTATGTCACTGCATCTCAAATCTTAATTTTATTTCATCACTAAATAGTGTGAGAAATAGGGTCATAGGATCTAGTGTTTCTGAGTAAGTGAAAATGATCTTGGTCTCATTTGTTGCCAATTAAGTGCACAAAACCTAAATCTGTCATTTTAAATGTCAATGTCCAGAATTTTATTTTTTTTCTTAGAAATGCGGTCAACTCATCATGTGTATAGATACTTTGTGTGCTGTAGAAGTCTTAAAAATCTGTGAAGTTCAACAGCTGGTGCACTTCATGTTTTTCAAAGCAAGTGACAATTACTAAGTATTTTTCTGACTGCCACTTGCTAAGAGCTGTTCTCTTCACTTAAAAAAAAAATCAAAACAGGAATAAGTAAAATTAACCGTATGTTAACAAACTCTCATAAACATAGTTTTACTTGAAGAAAAATTCAGTACAGAAGAAAATCTGCAATAATCGCTTTTTAGAAACATAATTAATATCTGAAAATCTCTTTTCTCAAATTTAATGTATGAAAAGAGTTGCTTACAAAAGAGAAATAAACAAAAAAAGACCTCAGGGAGGAAGAAGTTTCAAACCTTTTTCTGTGAAAACAGAATTCATTAGGTTACCTAATTTATATAGCATTTCTGAATTAAGGTGTGCTTAATCATGGCTACAGCTTGCGAAGTCATGGTTCATTTCATGTTAACCAAAATTTTAATTACATTAAAAGATGGCAGCACTGAATTCTGAGTTAAAACTACTAGCAAATAAAGGAAAACAATCATTTGTTCATATCTCTTTGGCAAAGCACATGTAAAATACCAGTTTCAAGTCCTGTAAGACATTGGGAGGGATTTTTGGTGAGTCTTTGTAACTATTAGCATGAAGAAGCTTAATAGCTGCATTTAGTTTATATCTAAATAGGTTTTTTTAGGTATGGAGATACTATTTCTCAACCTGACAGAAGTCTAAATAGCCTTTATTTGAAGCATCCCTAATTTGGAAACAAAGTATCTTTTCAGTTCTTTTTAAGTTGCCTTAAGAAGTGGAGTTGACTGCATAAATGATCATATATAATATTTCTTTTCCTGTTGTACTTTTGTAACATAGTTAATAGAAATGTTGCATGCACAATGGTTGAACATTGGTATATGATTGGCTTTCAATATTTATATGGATATTGTTACTTTTATGTCAGGTAGGTAATCTTATTTGTAGGTAGCAATGTCATTTTTACTGTTTCTCAACTAGTATATTTTTCTTTTCAACAGGAAAATGCTCCAGATATGGTGTATTTAGGCTCGCTAACCAATTTTGATTTGATTTATGCATGGACACAAGACAAATGTGTACCACTAGTTCGAGAAATTACGTTTGAAAATGGGGAGGTAAGAATCTTTTCTACCATTCTACTTCTGGGGGTTCTCAAAACCAAAATGTTTTTTTCAAGGTCTTTAATCCATACCAAAGAACTTTCTGCATGCTTTGCTTTTGACAGAAAATAGCTGTCAAGTAATGTCTTTTCATTCTTTTGGAGCTTTTTGATTAGACTTGAAGTTCACTGGAGGCAGATTTGTGGTAGTTCCATATGATACCAAAGAAAGAGGTTATGATCATGCATATAGATCATATAAGAAGTCTCTGTTGATTTGCGGAGTGTGGATACTTGGATGCTAAGAATGTGTGTGTGTAAGAATGTGTGTGTCTGTATGTATGGGTGTGTAACACCTTGGGTAGGTTGTATTATTCATCTAAAGTAAGTACACATTTATACAGATGCTATGTCTAGATCTTAAATCAACATTTAGTCATAAATGTTATTTAAGTGCTTTTTGCATCTGATATGACCTTGAAAAAAATGTTTCTAGTCAGGGTAGAAAATACTCATGTCAGCATGTACATGACAGTTTGAAAGAGTAAAATAGTTGTGAACTATCCTTAAGTTATAATCAACTTTTAAAATTTAATGTTAAAGTTAGTAGTAGAAAAACGTTAATGTATTAACAACTTCCAAAGCATTATGTAATAAACAAGCACATTAAATGGTGGCTGACCATCTATGGAACTGGCAATCTTCTGGGAATTGTAATAAAAACCATGTGAGGTTTTTTTGTTTTTTTTTTTTTGTCAGTCTGTGTTTAAGCACTGGTACCTTCTTAATCTTTTTAGCTTCATGTGCTCCCCCTTGGGTTTCTATTTTTAACTGTAATTTGTAAGATGGAGTTTGGGGGTTTGCTTTTAAACATCTCTTTTCTTCTCATTCTCCTTGTTTTCTTTCAGTGCTTTTCTGTTTTCTTTTGTAACTTACTTCTCTCTCATCTATTTCCAACTCCATATTATAAATTTTTTTGTAAAATAACCAACGGGGAGGGGGGGGGGGGGAATCTTTAGAAAATTGGCATAGGTTTGTAGTATCTCAGGAGTATTTGTACATAGCCACAGCATCTGCTAGGAATTCTGGTGAGGTATGTAACAAAATGCAGTATGTTGTCCATACTGGATCAGAAACCAAAGAATCAGTCATATGATTCGTTCTCAGTTTACACACTGAATTTTTTTTTTTTAATCCTGAATCTGCAGTGTATGTAACACTGCTGTTCTGGGCATGCACAACATGTCAGGTTACATGACAGAGGGAGGGGTAGGGTGGGATAGACAAAATGGTTCAAATACAACCTTCTAGTCAACCCCGCCAACTTTTATTGGAAAGTTCTGTTAAACAAATTTTAATTCTTCATTTGCAACTCAGAATGTAAAAGATGCCACATGTTAGCATGTTTAGAAGTGTGTGGTAGATTTTCAGTGTACTTTTCCCATGGTAAAATTGCATTCTGAGCCTTAGAAGCCAAGGTTCATCACTGTCAGCTTGTACTACATTGTGTCACGGTTTTTCTGGTTGTTCTCTCAACCCTTGATTCCTGTTTGCTTAGGCAGATATTTACAATTCCAATGTGGCATTTTGCCTAGCAACATTTGTTTAAAAATTTCAGTGCTGCCAGTACCCAAACAAATTTAAACATGCCAAAATTGAGATACTTCTGCCTGCTGAAATCCTATGGTATTTAAATGGGCTCTTAATGCATACTGCACAATATTACAGGGTAAAAATATGAAGTGCTATGACTGTTAAGCTGTGTTTATGGTACTAGAATACCATATAAATAAGGTAAAGACAACAATTTCTACTACTGACTTCAAAGTCAATTTTAAAAATCGAAATTGGGCCCTGTAAACTGCTGATAGATTTTTCCCTCATTTTCTTTCTTAATGTTCATTATCTGGTGTCATGGGCAGTCTAGCCAGGAAAGTGCCTGATCTGAGCAGAGTTTATCATTGTGACTTTAGACAATACATAGTAATTGAACTCTGAAGCAAGGTCTTCTGTTTGAGAAGACTGTACATTTGAAAGGCAGTCCCTGTACTTGACAAGAAAAGGTGGTTGGGATCAGTCGTATCATTCAGAAGAAATCACCGTTTAACCTGTAATCAGTCTGTTTAGTTTTATGTTGTATGAATACAATGAACCATGTGGTCTAATGATGGTGCTGAACTGTAAGTTTTTGAAAGGGTAAAAAGTTTCTCAAAGGCATACAGAAGAAATTGTGGGAAGCTCAGATCTAATGAAAAATCTTTTGATGCTCTCAGTGCCAAATGACACAGTAGCTTTTGAGGGAGCAGTCCAAGGCAAATGAAATAGCTATTCCACTTGCCGCATCCTTATCAGTAAGACATGCTGTGAAAGCTGGAATAGAAAAGCAAACGAAGGTACTTTATAGAAACAGGGCCAAAATTAGCAAGACTTTCAAGCCAGCTGTCCTAACAACCTGTTTGGAGGTGAATCGATCTTGTGAATACAACTCATCACATGCAGATATTGAAACCAAGGTTGTCCTTTTAGCTGCTTGCAAGCAAGAGGGGAGCTTAGAGCCGGAATACCAAACTCTGTTTGGGAGTTCTCCCTCTGGAAATGTACCTGCTGAAACGAGTGAGGAAACGGAGCCATAATCGTAGTGGTACGAAACAGACTTTTTTCCCCATCCTCTAATAGGAGAGGAGACTGAGACCCAGCCAAATTCGTGTGTGTAAAAATAAGAATGACCAAATGTGATTAGTGGTTGGTTTAGGGATGGATTAGGAAGCTTGGATTTCATCAAGAGCACTGACGTTATGAGGATCTTTGCAAGCTGCTGTTAGAAGACCAAGGTTCAACTTAGCTGACAGACTTGGTTTAAGGGAGAATGACAGCCACTTCATATACACTATGTAGCTGGCTGCCTACTCGTATGGAAAGTATTTCTTCCAACTTACTGCAGACTGAAAATATCTGAAGAAACTATTCTATTTGGTGGGAGAACCAACGAGTGCTATCTTTCTCAAAAAGCATAGATTTTATTCTGATACAGGCTAGAATCAAAGAAATAGCAGCACTTGCTTGTACACTAGTTGTGCAAATGAAGGATTGGCAAGACTGTAGGCATTTGTTACTGAAAAATGATTATTTCTTCAACCGGGCTCTAGTGAGTTGAGCTGATGTTCAAAGGTGCCTAAAAATCACTTTTGAAGCAAGCAAATACAAGTTGTTCATGTTTTGTTTGGGTTTTGAGTAAAAGAAAAATCCTGAATAAATTATTCAAGGATTTTCTATTTATCTGTCCCTGGACAGAGATCTTTAAAAGGCACTCGAGCTGCAAGAACGCATTTCTGAGGAACTAAAGCTTCCCTGTCCAGCAAAGGTTTTCATTTCTTCATCAATTTTACTAATATACTAACCTGTGAATTTCATAATGGTGTTATACAGATGACCAGTCAGGACACACTTACTGGCAAAAGAGCAGAACTTGATCATAACTGATACAGCTATGTCATTAGCTTCTGCATTTTCTTTTTTCTTCTTCTTTTTTTTTCTTTTAGGATGGAGTTGTTTACAGATATTCATTCATTGTGTTATGCTAAGAAAACACCAACTTATTATGTAAGCCAAGCTAGGACCAGGTCTAGAATACACCCTCGGCTTTTCATAGTGTTTAATACTGTGCTGTTCAGGCCTTATTGCTGTTTCCATGAAGATGATGTGTTTTCTCAGAATTGGATTATTTCTTCTGAGCAAGTATTCCAGTGCAGGTGTATCTCTTCCCGAAATGTTGACAATGAAATACCTTCATCCTTTTTCTGCTGTGTATGATATGGAAGAAGGAAACATAATTAGCTGTATCACTCGGGTATCTTAGATGAAGAGTCAAAGTTAACATCTTTAGTCCTGTTCTTTCAACTGTTTTTAAAGTAGAGATCTCACTGGATTTGAAAATTGCTGGAATCACTTACTTGAGTGCCCTTAAGAAATGGAAGAATTGAGATTTGTCATTTGTTTTCTGTGCAGGAACTGACAGAAGAAGGCCTTCCTTTTCTCATACTTTTCCACATGAAAGATGACTTGGAGAGTTTAGAGAAGTTCCAACAGGAGGTTGCACGTCAGTTAATAAGTGAAAAAGGTTTGTAGTAACTCCTGCTACTTCTTGTTTTTACTGGTATAATTTTTTTCAGGCAAACTTAGTAGAGTGGAAGCAAAGACCAAACAGAATCCTAGCTTTAAAGCTCTTGCGACCGAAGGGCTTTATGTACTTTTGACAGTGAGGACCGACTCCTGTGGAAATGATTTAAATAGATACACAATTTATTAGTAAGTAACTGTTTCAGAAATCCTTCTTGTCTAAATGACTTCATGCAGTTTGAGAGGGCATTAAACAAAACTTCAGTTTGTGTTGTGGCCAAAAACACTTTAAGAAAATCCATTATTTTGGGGGTGTTAGTTGTTTAAATCTATTTTCAAGTTTTGCATGTTGTATCTATCTAATATCTCCACCTTTGTAATACTTATGAAAGTGTTTATGGTTTCAAGGTAATAATAAAAAAATATTAACATGGATTTTTGTCTGCTCACAATTTTCAGGTACAATAAACTTCCTCCATGCTGACTGCGATAAATTCAGGCACCCACTCCTCCATATTCAGAAGACTCCAGCAGACTGCCCTGTTATTGCCATTGATAGCTTTAGGCACATGTACGTCTTTCCAGACTTCAGTGACTTGTCGTAAGTATTTTTCTTTGTGCATTTTAATTTGAGAAGAACAAAGTAAAAGACGTGCTCATATTTTAATCAGTACTATGATAGGAAGATGAACAAATCTAGGATAGGTAAGGCTGCCTATGTGTGATTCAGTGTCAGAGCCTTAAAGCAATATGAATTGGTGTGAAGCCATTGTTTAAATGGAGTTGCATTGCTTTATGCAAGAAGAGAATCTCACATTCAGTTTTTAGATGCCGTTCTTTTATTTCAAAGTTTTGCTATTTTCCATAGTAGTTAGGCATTTAGAGCCTGGGATGGTATTTTTAATGGTGATCTAGATATATCAATTAACTTTAAAAGGTTTAAAATACTACATGGAATGTTTAAGTGCTGTGTTATGCAATAATTACCATAAAATGCACCGCATAAGAATTCCCAGCCTGCTGGTTTGGTGTTTCCTGCTGTGCAATTCCAGTCTCCCTGCATTAGTCTAAACTCGGAAAGCCGGCGGAGAAATCCTTATTGCATGGGTTTCTGAAATTTTCCACATGTAGCTTGGAAAATGGCTGATTATTGGCATGTTATCTGGATAAAATACGTGAGAGAGAAGTATCAGGGTGCTTAGGCGAAATGCCACTTTGATAATCCGCTTACAGCAGCCTCTATCTCTTTATCTTGTACTGCCTTGGAAGCAGATGTTCTGTCTCCTGTGGTTCAGTTGAGGAGTCAAGATGTGTAAACGTTATCTTCAGGGACTTTCAGCATGAGACAAGTGTTCTGTCTTTGTCTTCAGGTTGTGTGTTAAAATTCCAGTTTCTACCTCAAAGGAGGTTCCTGCATATACACTGCTTCTTAAGTCCTGGTTAGGTGCCTAGGCTTTGAGACTTGAACTTCTGCCCATTCATAATTTTTGCCCATTCGTACTTTCAAAAACTCAGGGTATTTCATTTTTGTCAAAGCCAAGGATTCAAAGCTCAGACTTAGCGTGCAATGTGAATGTAACCCCATGTCTAATTCTGCCATTCCAGCAGGCATTTTTCTACCTGAAATGTTGACATTTGGAAGAAGGGTTTAAACCTAGCTTCTTCCCATAATTCTCCACAGGCTTATTCTTAAAATGTAGTCCCTGTTTGATGTATCCCAAATAGTGCTTTTCAAATATCTAAAGCTATGTATGTGGAAACTCTGATAGTGAGTATTTTTCTCCCTGTGTTCCTGTTTCTTTGGAAGATCATGTTCACCGCACATGCCAGGGCTTTAAAAAAAAAAAATAGTGGGATATTTGCATTTCAAAAGCACTCTTTTTATTGTCACTTTTGAAATAGCCCTAAAATAAATTAATATCTCTCATAGGGGAATAGAGATGTTTAGTTTAGACTTTCATGTTATGTTTCTTACATGTTCTGTTTCTGTGAAACACTATCAGAATAATAAAAGCTACTTGGTTGTTTGTATACCAGTTGTTACATACAAATGAAGAAGAGAGTGAGTGATGTCAGGATTGTAGACAGTTGCTTAATGATAAATAATTATTCAACCTTACTCTAGGAGATTGAGCTGATACTTAGAAATACGTAACAAACAGTTTGGAAACAAGGAGAGCTTGGAGCTCCTGGGGTGATACTCTTTTGCGTGTGTGTGTGTGGTTTGGATTTTTGTTTTGGTTTTGCTGGTTTGTTTGTTGTTGTTGGGGTTTTTTTATAATACATAAAATCTTAATTCTGAGACTTTCATCTACCTGCAAGGACTTCTGCCACTTTAGTACATTTTCTGGACTCTTTTACAAACTGGCCCCAGACTGTCTCTTGTAATCTCAGTGCTGCCACCAACCAGTAGGGTTTGGATATGGTACTTCCAGAACTGGCCCACTAAAATTTCCTCTCTTTTTAGGGAGTTGTCTTTTTTTGAGAATAGCCACTTCATAGGCAAATGAGACCACCACCCAATATTTTGTCCTCATACTTGGGCCACCTGGCCCTATTCATCCTGCTGTTCCAGGTTGGAAACGATTGCAGGGAGCGTTCAACAGATCAGTTGTAGCTTCTCAGCAAGAACTGGTCCAGTTCCAAGAGGCTGTAGGCACCAAATGCCCTTGCTGCATTAGGAGGGAAGAGGTTGGAGGGGAATGTCTCCAGCAGTGTGCCTGACTAGAACAGGGCAGGAGCCCAAGGTAAAGCAGGGGATTCTGCTCTCCCTAGAACTGGGCTAGAATGAACCCCCTTCTCTCCATCAGCACCAATTCCTGATCTTCTCTGGGAAGGGAAGAAACACCTCAAAGTACCACAGCAATACTGATTAGTTAGAGACGTTGCTGTAGTGATGGCCTCTGACTCTTATTGTACTACGTTTTATCCACAGAGTTTTCTGATGATCTGAAATATTGCTGATAGCCTGTCTGACCACACTTTGTCCCTCTTTCCTAAATGTAGTAATTGGTCTGATGAAAGGCTCCCTGCAAAACCTGTCTCCATTCATACGTTACCTTTTGATTGCATGCATAGTGCTCACGTTATAGTTTTTTATCTCATTTTTAATATTTATTAGATCAATTCTTCATTTTAAGCTTTTTAGTCTATTTGACATTTCACAAATAAAATTGGATGCTGTAGTTTAGCACGTTTGCTGTGGGTGACAGTAGATGATCTCAGATTAGATTTACATTGATATCCTCTTAGTGCTTATCGCTAGTGTATATGCAGTTGCTCAGGCACTAGAGAGCCTTTCAAAGATGTTTTGTCAATACTGCTACCCAACTGTCATTTGTATCTGTAAACTGTGCATTTGGAACCCGCTGTTCCCTCTTACAGTATGGTTAGTGGTGAGCTGCACTGAGTATACAAAGAAGTTATTGGCTAGTACAACTCTGTGGGAGTTATTGAAAAGATGAAGTACTTGCTGGGTTCTCAGGAGACAGTGGAAAGAAAAAGAAGCTGGTAGGATACTTCAACAAACCGTTTGGCTTCCTGTCCTCTATTAATCACCTAGAAGTGGACATAGTGTGCTAGATAAACAGAAGTTGGCTACTCTAAACAGTGCACTTTAAATCTTCTGTGTTTGGACTTAACTTGTAGTAAACATGTGGCTGTTTCTGTTGTATTTGTTCCAGAGTTCCAGGTAAACTGAAGCAATTTGTACTAGACTTGCATTCTGGAAAATTGCATAGAGAGTTTCATCATGGCCCTGATCCAACTGATGTAGCACCTGGTCAGGTAAGGTTACAACAAATACATTTAATTTGGCCATTTAATAAAGACCTTTTTTTACTCCTTGTCAGAGCTGTACTTTCTAATATGTGTGTACTTTTAACTTCAGTCTCCCGAAAAAGAAATCTGTTTATAGAAGCATAATGTTGCCACTTTGGCTTGGCTCTTCCTTTAAATTCCTTTGGGTAAAGGCAGGGAGAGCATTAGGGGGAAGTACGGTACCTGTTTGCCTTGAATAAGGGAAGAGTATAAGAATATATATTTTCTCCACTAAAACAGAAGATCTTGGGCTAGATGACTGTTCTGAGCTCATAGAGCTGGTCTTACATTCTCATGTGATTTCAGTGCAAAAACTAATGACACATCATAGATGCATTATTTCCCACACGACACACTGAGAGGGTGCTTCTAAAGGGAAACACCAGTTGATTGAATGTTTTATATATTTACTCATAGTCACCAATCCAAGCAGGAGGCAGATTATTAGAGCATCAACAAAAGACTGATAAGTGATAATAGGGCTTACTACTTTTATTAATACAGTTAACAAGCGGCATTAATAGTGGTCATAGGCTGCATTTGTCAGTTTGGATTCCTCACTTTCCTGCTCAAAGGTTGTCATGCTGCATAATTACATGCCTGGAAGTTACTCCTGGGATCTCTTCAGGACAACTACTAGATCCTTCTCCAGACAAAGGAGCACCTCAGTGTTTAGTTTAATACAAGAGGCAGAAAAGAAAGGACATTACCAGCCTTGATTCCCTCTGCTCAGCCCAGTCTTTTGTGTCTTCTTCAGCCTTGTATCTTCTTGATAACACCACTCAGCTCATATGCTTGGTGTCATGCTGAAAAGTGCGAATGTAACAGCCTGTCAGGCAACCTTCTCATTACCTCAGGCACTCTCTAAAGAAATAACTGTTTTTACACACCTCTTAAGTTATACGTTGCATTGTCTAGGGCTCGAAGAGCCATATGGGTTCCAGAACCCATGGGTGAGGGACAGAAACGATGTATGGCTACAGGCTCATGTTCCTGGTCATCTGTGGGATGTGGCAAGGGTGGCACTGTGCTAAGCTGTGCAGCCTCCTGTTGCCCTGCTCAAAGTTAAAAGATTTAAAAGCGTGAAAGCTCTGGAGGGCTTGCCTTGGGCCAGGAGAATGGCTGCTTTTGAATGTTGTCATGACTGGCCGTGAAAACAGGCGGGCTGAATTGTCTCAGCAGTAATTCATTTAACTGGTAACTCCCTGTGTTTCTCAGGAATTCACTGAGCAACCAGACTGCAAGTCAACAGGAGGAGATGCAGAAAACAGGGCTAGAGACTGAGGCATAGGTCAGGCAGTTGGTCAACTCGGAGCAAGACAGGCGTGCGTGAGGAAGAGACGCTCTGAGGCAACTGCAATGTAGAGGAGGCTTGGCCAGGGAGGGAGGAAGCCTGCCGAGTCCCTGGATCCTGCTGCCTATCTGGGCACGGGCTCGTTGCCTAGAACTGCAGGCTTGCTCTTGTCTCCGTTCTTCCTTGAAAAACACACTCCAAACCTGGGATGTTTCCCTTCTCATGTCCGTATGGCATCCTGCCAGCTTGTGAAGATGCATACGCATGTGCGATGGAAATACTGGCCTTAACTAAACTGGAGGCTGCTGTCCTAGGTCATGTATGTCCCTTGAATTGCATGTTTGTTTGGGGTTTTTTTTAGTTTCCATAGAAAATGAATTCTAAAATATTTTTGCAGCGCTGACGCTTTTGCCCTGGTGTATCTCAAAAAACAGCACACAAACTAGAATATCTTCAAAGCAAATGGTAGACAGACTCAAATATACAGTGGGGTGCATTTGCAATACTTGTAAGTCGCTTGTACATAAACTTGTGTGATGGCTGTTACCTTTGAGATGTGCCCACAAAAGGAATATCCCTGACTGATGGTACTTAATTAATGAATGTATGTGTGCATGTGTATTCCACCTATTTGGGACTTACAATGTGCCTTCCAAAAAAAAAAAAAAAACCCAAATCTCAATTTGTGAGAATGCTGGAGATTCATGCACTCTCATAATTAATGTTAGAAGTTCATTTAATGGAGGTGATTGATTATTAAAATGAGTCTAACAAGCAATTTACTGTTTGTTATGTTTTTCAGCCAATTCAGGATTTAGCAAGCAGCCCACCAGAGAGCTCATTCCAGAAACTGGCACCCAGTGAACATAGGTACACCTTATTGAGGGAAAAAGATGAACTTTAAAAACTTGAAATAATCTTGCAAGCCTTTCAGACAGCATTGACTTGTGTGGTGGAAATAGTAAACCTATATTTTCATAATTCTATGTGTATTTTTATTTTGAATAAACTGAAAAATAATTTTTTTTCTCCCCAGGCTTGTAAATACATTTGTTTGGTGGGTCATTCTGTACAGCATCTTTCAAACAGTATGTTCCTAATGCTATAGTAAAATATCAGAGACCCATCCAGACTCTTGATCTAACTCTGTTCTGTAAAACTTTTATAATCCAAATGAAGGTATCCTTGCCAGAGACATGCTGTTAACTTGCACTATCCCATTAAATAGGACTTCTGGGTTGTTTTCTGTGTAACCTTGGTAGAATGTGCTTTTTCTTCTTCATGTGAACAGCTATCCTGGTAATCTATTTCTTTGTCACATTTTTCTCCAACTTAAGAGGGTCTTCTATTCTGGATACTTGGGAGGGGAATAAATTAAAGTTTTACAGAATCTCGTGTGGTGCTTTACTGGGTGCAAATGTCTAAGCAATTAAAGAATTCTGACTATTAAAATACCAAGCAAGGAAAGGAAAAGTTTCATGATAATGGCTGTACTTTGAATGAAAGGGCTGTATTGACCTGCTCTGGTTTCCTGGAATTAAGATTGTTATATTATGCACATGGTTGTGTTAAAAGAACATGAATGTTGGAAACCCTTCAAAGTAGGAGAGCGGTAGGGGTGGACTTGCCATCTTGGTTGTGTCAGTCTTAAATTAACTTCTGTATTAGTCGTCTGTTTTTTTTTTTTCTTTTGGTCCCTGCCTTCCTGGCAGACATTTACCTTCCGAACAACCATTGCATGCTTTCTGTTACTCTTTTTGTCTGGCTTGTGCCTTATTTATTGCATATTCTTTGAATTCTGCTCTGAAGAAGGAATTGCTACTTTCCTTGTGGGCTTTTCTGTTGTGCGCAATACCAGAATATGGGCTTTTCTCAATGAATCTTCAAGCTGCTTGGTGAGATAAACATATAGAAACTGTGAAGATGGAAAAATGTTAATTTGGGGTGTATTGCTGGAGATGAATTACTGTTGGATTTGTACAGTATGCTTACTACAAAGAATCTAGTCCATGACCTGGGCCCCCAAGGCTTAGTGTCCTTAGAAGCAAGCTTGTTCTTTGGATAGGTGGACTATTGGGTTCACGCTTACTTCAGTGAGTGCCCCAACTTCTGCAGCTCACAGCTCAGGATTCCTTTTGCCTCTCAGCTAGATGCCACCTACTCGGTTATTGGCAGAAGATTGACATGGTCCTGTGCAGCTGTGGCAAACGCTGATCTCAAGAGAGCCTGCTGAATCAAGCCCCTGCAGCAACAGGCACATGAGCCGTCTAGGGTGTGATTCTGAGCAGAGTTGCTAGCACCAACCACCACCAAGCTACAGCTAACTGAGCCGATGCAGAACTGGTAGCTAAAAGCGTATTACAAGATTTTGTTTACAGGCATGCTTTTTTGTCAGTTTTGTTAATCTGTGTTTTGGAGTGCACGCTAAGTGCTGGAAAGCCAGGTCTTCTCCTGTCCCATTCTCCATCTCATGCCAAATCAAGCATTTTTGGCAGCTGAGTCATACCACCTTCCAGCTGGAATCTAAAGATGTGAGCAGGGTCTGGTTTTAAGGCTGCCACTTGTTATCTGCAGGTGGTGCTACAGAACTTCTGGAGTTGTTCAGGCACATGAAATTTTAGTCAATTCCTGCATGGTGCCTACAGGTACTCATCTTACTCCTCTGACGTTCCTATTTTCCTTGGGATTCTTAATTATAAATGCTGTTTGGTGGAAGACATCTAAACCTCTTTCTGGAGAAAGATGCTACCTCATCATACACCCAACAGTCTAGTGGCTGGTGCTTTCATCTAGAAAGTGAGAGAGAGAAACCCCCTCTGCCATTCCCTAATCCAAGTTTCTTTTCTGAGTAAGGACTTCTTCCCAGAGCTTTGGCATCCTAGTGCTACGTAGACAATTAGATATAAAAGTTTTATCAATCATCACAGTTACTCACTCAAGTCGTTTCATTGTGTATTTATTGGAGTTGGACTTGATTCTCCTGGGTTCTTGATGACCATTGACCTGGCCGTACCAACTTTCATTCAAGTGATTTTTCTCTTTGCAAGCAGAAGGTTGAACAGCTGCAGTCTAGGTATGCTTGCCTCACATGTTGAGTATCACTTGAGCTTTTAAGTATCTGATGATACAGAGAATTCGTCTAGAGAGAGCAAGCGCTGGACAAAATGGGAGATGTGTTTCAAACTGAGCCCTTCAACTCTGATCATCTACATCAATGGTTGTAACCATTCAACCTTCAACACTTCCCGAGGCTTTCATGGGAAGTTGTCAAACAGTGTTAGCGTTATGCCCGTGTGGAACAAAACCATTCCAAACTCTCTCTTTAACTGAACTTAAGGAGTCCACTTCTGAGCTAGCATATGTGTACAAGTTACTAGATGCATGCAACACTTCAAGAACTTGTGTTAATTTCAGTCAATGTAAATATTTCAATAGCTGAAGCATGTGTAACTCAATACAGGATTCTTAAATCTTGGTTATGCAATTATTTCAATAATATAAAATTTTTGAGGGATTAATCTTTTAGATGCTGGAAGGAAATAAACCCCAACGTTCTCAATAAATGCTACAACCAGTCTCATAGGCAAAAGCTTTTATTTGGTCTGAAAGACTTATCCGTTTCTTGCATTCCTTCTGTCTAACATGCCTAGCATTTTAAATGCTAGTTTGGTTACTCAGATGCCCATGTTTCTTCACGTATGTAAATAACCCACCTATTTTAAAAAATCATAGCTTAAATAATAGTCTCCTAAGTCTAGTGTATACACAATGTTTTGAAATTGCTTTCTTAAAGATGCAAGGAAGAAGAATAGTTTTTGTGCTAGACATTTCATAAAATGAGTGCAGACCAAGCTGAATTTGTATAAACTGTAGCAGGAATTCAGTTTTATGAATTTAGATTGTCCTGGCATTAGTCCAGCTTGGGGGGAGAGGGTGGAATCCACAATGTGTCTGATGTGGCTGCTGTCATTTAAATGCACAAGGTTTCAAAGCATACAGCAGGAAAGCAGACATAGCTTTTTAAAATCATACAAAGAATCAACCACAGTTTCTGATTAAGAACACTTTTTTTTTCTTAGTTTCTTCCTTTAAATGTAGAAATTACAAATCAAAGGAATGAACAGCCTTAGTATGAAGTTGTTACAAGCTCATTAAATGTGTTTACATCCAAAGTAGATGCATTTAAAGAAAAGTGCTTTTTGCCTGACACAAGCAAATAGGCTGAATTACTTGGGTCATGTTTTCCACTCCAGCTGATTTTACAGATGTAGGCACTGTGGCTTTAACACATACAGTTTTGACAACGTTCGCGATTACTTCTGAAAGCTATTCTTGCACACGTTGCTTCCCTGAGCCTCAGACCTACTTAAAATAGACACAATGCAATTTCAATCATATTTTAAAAGTAATAAGGAAGAACTGTTCAGAAAAAGATATTTGTGCTGTAACTAACAGTTGCTTATAGTGTCTCTAGGCACAAAAACCTATCATCTGTCATTAGTAGACAGTTATTTCCAAAGATGATATCAAAGTACTGGTTACGAAAAGGGAGCTCTTTCTACAGTATGCTCCTTATACAGTGTTCCCTGCTAGGGAGCCTTATCACTAAACACTGACTTCCGTGTTCACCTAATAAAACTGGACTCAAGCAGAGCTCAGGATGAATTGAACAATCTAAAAACTTTAAAAAGCAGCTTCCCAACCTCAATTTCTGTTCCCCCAAACAGCAGCAGCAATAGTGCAGGAATTGTCCTGGAGGAATGGAGGTAGGACCATGTGCTGAACAGTAGATTATGTGACAACAGTATGATTATGTGGCAATAAAAACACGTTAACACTTCTGTATTTAACAATGGAAGTTTCAGAAGCAAAAGGTTGCTTAAGCAGCAAAGTAAGGATGGCAAGAATAACAGGCATCCGCTATAAAAGGCTAGCAAAAGCACTAACAGCACCTCACCCTGTAGAGGCTCCACAGCATGTCCCAAAATCTTGAGAAGGCTGAGAGGCTACTCTGCAGTGTGGGTGGAAGGAGACGTTTGGGAACTGAACAGTATGCAAGAGGTGTGCAGCTGACCCAAACAAGCATGGTTTACTTACTGTAAACAGTATCAAGTTGACATTTTCAAAATAGTCCCATCATCTGGGGATGTCAGCTGCCACTGGCACCATTTAAAGAGCCTCGCTGCTTCACCATCCTTTGACCTGGTGCCTAATGCCACCCTTGAGGGTGTGGGCCTGGCTGTGGCACCGCTTCCAGGGAAGCGATTTAGCTCTCCCACCAGAGCACTGTTGGTGACAGGAGATGAGAAGCAAGGACAACATCTAGCAGTAAGCACTGCTGAGTAAGCTGAGGCTTCAGGCTCAGAATGCCAGAGCTTGGCATTTCATCCTGTACAGTGTTCTCAGGACAAGCCAAGGAGTTGAACAGCCATGGAGAATTAATTATTCTCCAGTAGCAGTCCTGCTGGGTTGCTGCATAGATTGTTTAATTCTTAACTACACTTTGAACAAGATAAGGGATTAACAAATTTTTTTTTAAAAAGTACCTGAAAAAGAGGAAAAGCTGTTTATGAGGCTGATCTTATTTGGCTGATGGAGGCAGATGTGGGATATACATAAGGTTTTTTTCCACATTGCTCACCCAGCATTTTCATCTTTTCTTACGGCAGCTAACACTTCCCTGCGTGTTATTGAACAGGCATAGTCAGTCATACCCTGGGGGTATACACAGGAGGAGTTTGGGAACCCAGATAAATGAAAGTAAACTTAAAGTACTATGACCATGAAAGATAGATGGAACTTATTTCCTTTTCTTTGGAGCTCTATAATAAAAGCTCCAGCTTTTGGGTGGCACCCATGGGAAAGCACTAGGGTTTTCCAAATATCTCTGTATTGTCTGCAAGACACTTGTGCAAATTTGGCATGAAGCACCCGTCACCCATCATTACAGCTGTGCACATAGCTCACCTAAGGATTTTATAATTAAAAGTTATCCATATAATTTTCAAAGGACTGATGTCACCACATCTGAAAAGAGAAATACTGTTTCACCTCTCCCAAGTAACAGTACTGCTGTCAAAATTCACACAACTCAGCCTTGTATTTAAAGCATAAGGCTGCAAGTCTGTCATTAGCACGGCTACTACGCTTTTGTTCCTAGTCATAATGATTCTAATACTTCAGCTGGATTTTTTGGCACTTTGGCAAGAAAGCTCTGGACAGCTGGAAGAGACCTGCTCAATCATCTTTTTTTTTCTTCTTTGTATCAGTTTTCCACCTGTGAAACCCAAAATCCCACCACCAAGTGCAGCTGCAATTCCTGCCACTTTGAAGCCTGCAAGGAGACCAATAGGACCCCCCACCACTCCACCAATGACTGCACCTGCCACAGGCAGAGCTGCCAGCTTGTATTTTGCAGCCTGTAAAGGAGGGAAAAAAAAAAAAAAAAAAAAAAAAGAGTTAGAATACTTGCCTGTGGTGATGGGCATTTTCCCCTCATTGCTCTTGGGATTGCTCAGTGATAAATAAACTTTACAAATTAGTATTTAAAAAAAGATGATCTACTATCCCACTTGTGTGACAGAATGTACTAAAACCAATTAAAAATTGAGCTACCTCATGTATGCAGTTGTGAACCAGGTCCTTTTAAGTGGTTCTGCCTGATTATGTACACTGGTTATTACGGGGTCTCCATCATTAAATCAAATTGAGAAAATGCTCAGACTTTTCAGTAACATGTCTGAATTTGTGGCTTATTAGCAACTATCACCGACATCTACATAGAATGGGACTGAAATTGCATGTTATCAATCTGTTGTTTTACGCTTATTTGATTCTTGTGAGCCAATTGTTGAATGCACTTGTCTTTGCAGGTAAACTAAAGTACCATCAGAATAGCATAAAAAAAAAAGGCAAAAAAAAATTGTATTTCCTAGTAGCCTGGATGTGATAGAAAATTACGAGAGAGATAGATTGATTATTTTTTTTCCCCTGCTACCTGTGGGTCATTTCTTCCTTATTTCCTTAATTGCTGGCTCCCTCAGCATTAAAGACGGCAGATCAATTGGGTTAATACAGAGGATTGCTGGGAGGCAGAGTACCATTGATTCACCAGCAGGAGCAGATCCCTACCTTCCCCAAGTGTTTGGTTCCCTCTTCAACATTCACAGCAGCACTGTTGACATGGTCTTCAATCCTGTCAATCTTCTCCTGCTGAGACTAGATGCAAAGGAATTATGAGTGAGGTAGCCTGCTGGGAAGCAGCAGTGAGCCAATACACACCATTTTAACGCCTGTAATCAGGGCCCCACAGCCGCTTTCATCTGCTACACACTGCAGCCGTGCAGCCTTAATGGTGGTTCATTAATAGCATCTGATAAACTGTGCCGAAACTACAAACTTACTGTAAAAAAATCTCAACTATTCGGTAATAATATGGAGTGGGTATTATACAATGTGTTGCTGCAGTTAGAGAAAAAACCCCCAAACATATGATTTCTAAATCTTTTCTGTGAGTAGATGAACTCATATTCCAAAGGGAAAAATAATGCAAACTAGCCTTTTCATTTCCTGCTGAGTTTCACATTCAAAAAAACAATCTATAAAGAGCATTTATAAGATCAGTACCAACTCTCAACGTACAAAGCTGCACCAAGAAATCTAAATAGAAGTGTTCAATTATGACATTATAAACCACTGACTTAACTTTACAAAGTAAAG